>NC_088891.1:4310447-4617928 GCF_037157495.1 Lathamus discolor | reverse complement strand
CAACCTTTCCCATGACCCTCCCACCACCTTTTCTTACATGAGTTCCCAAAATTCTTCATTTAATAGCTCAGTCATTACTGAGGGAGACTTATTTATCCCAGAGAACCCTGGTTTAAACTTGGGATGGATACTTGATTAAAGAACAGAAAGAACAAGGCAGTCTGCTGAAGGACCATCACCACACCTCAGCACTGTGAGTTCCACAGAGACTGAAACTTTTGTCTCAACTCAAGGCCAGGTTGGATGGGGCTTGGAGCAACCTGCTCTAGTGTAAGGTATCCCTGCCCATGGCAGGGGATTGGAAGTGGAGGAGCTTTAAGGTACCTTCAAACCCAGACCATTCCCTGATTCTGACTATCTCTTGCCATCACAGGAAAACAGGAGTTACATACACCAGGAAGTATCATAATTATAGAAGCAATCTAAACCACAGCAAACGTTTCAAGGGAACAACTTGACTTTTCCTGACCAGTCTTTTTCCTGCTCAATAGAGAATTCATTTAATGTCAGCATTTCAAGGCGTCGCAGACAATTGCAACTTGTAACCTATTTCATACTACTTGGGTCACTTCCAGTTGCACTCCTTGTTAGTAACGTTCAGGTTTCCCTCCAGCCAGCATTCTCCATAAAACTCTGCTAAAAGCCAACAGTAAGGAAATCCAATTGTTTGTACAAATTAAGACAATTTATCAATGTGAAGAACCTCCCCAGAAAATCTGAAGTGAAAAGCAAAGTTACCATAAAATTACTCTTAATATATTCAGTTTAATATGCTGATTTGGGTAGCAATGCAAATGAGCAATGACTGTGCAGCAGTGTTCATTAGGAGAGAAACGCTGCATATTAGTGGAAGAGAAGATTCTATAAAGGGCACGTGAATGTTCATCAGGAGATTTATTCTCTGTGGCTTTCTATTAACGTGAAGTTGCATCTACAAGTATCTGAACACTTACCCATCCACCTGTTCCTCTCCCAGAATATACCGCAGGTTCTTCAGGAAAGACAGGGAGACCAATGCATGGGAATGACGAATCTTCACGTACCCCGTTACTGTCTCAATCAGACCCATGAAATTCTCCAGTTCTGAGGCAATGTTATCTACAGCAAGAAAAATGAGATTTGGTTATTGCAGAATTCAGAGCTGTAACTGCTCTTCTGCTTAACGCAGCATTAGCTCAGGGAAAGAAAGTATTTGTTGCCTTTGAAAATGAGAGACACTGGTATTCCCCCCCACAGCAGCAACTGCCTATGCAGACAGATAGTTGAAGGGCAAAATAAAGCCACAGAGCAACAGTGGGAAATCAGTCTTGCTTTTCCATACTGGTATACCTGCTTTTTCCATAGACATCAGACTATGAAGCCAGCACCAAATGTTGAGCCAGCATTCCAGCAGGGATGAAAAGACCCTTTTACATATCCATGAGACTGGAATTGCTCTTCAGATGCAGAGCAAAGCTCAGGCAGAAAGCTCCACTGGTTAACAGAGACTGAAGATGAAAGGCTGAAGATACGCTCTTGGTCTTCTTTGGGGCAGAAAGCATTGCTTTCAGTGACTCAAAAAGCTTTGGCTACAAAACTGAAAACTCCTGATGAACCAGCAGAGATGGTATCCTTGTGCCGTGCATGGAACGTGTGCCACATAGCTCACTAAATGTGATCTTCTATGATAAATTATTAGAACGACCACAGAGCAAGCTCTACACTTCAGTACTACCTCCTCCCTAGAACTATCCTGTCCCTGCCTAGGTCTGCAACACCTCACCTCACAAGGCTCAAGGTTTGCAGTCCTTAACTCCAGCAATTCCTGGCCCATGCCCATTGCCTGGTGTCATCATCCTGCAAAGTTACACTGCAGCTGCTAGAGGAAGTTTTAAGCACTCAGGATGCAAGACGCTGCTATGGGGTCCGTTTGCTGCCATAAGCAAACCAAAATCCTAACAGATACCTAGGAAGCCCAATTACCAAATACCAATGGTTGATTCCCATAACAAATAAGATGGGAGGAAGCAGATGCCTATTAGCACTCTAAGATAATACTTAAAAAAGACAATAAACCCCCACATTTGTTCCAGGGTAACTGGAACATCTCCCATAAAGGAAGATTGTACCTGTAGCAGTAGGACCATGAGTGAAATAATCCATATGTTGCTGTTTCTAAACCCTGAAGTTTTCATTCAGGCAGGAAGAAAGGAATCAAATGTATCTCAATTCATCCTTATTCATGAAACCAAAAGGGACCTTCCATAGAGAGATACATTTCCAATAAAAACTAACAGGGATTTTTACTCTGCTTTTAAGAGCTCATCAGCTGTCAACACTTCCCTGGCTGATGAATCACTGCTCTGACAAATTTAATCCAGAGCTTGTTCAAGACATGCAACAAAGGTAGCCAGCTCACTAATGATGACCATCCAAAGGCACAGTGCAAGGCTTTATATGAGCTCCCAGCACCCTGGATTCCATGTTTTAGCAAGACACCACACCTTACCTTCAGAAGGGAGGATACAGCAGTCTCACAGTGCCATGCCTTAGTAGCAGACAAGTTATTTACCTACCCAGATGCAAGGATTTTCAACTTTTCCACCTTCCCCAGTCTTTATTATTCCTCTGGGACTACTGCTCATCTCACTGCCTAATCCTGGTTCCCTGTCCTGCCAAAAAAGCTAACGAAAATAGCAGCTTTAACTCGGTAGCTGAATCCCTGTTCCATCCACATGTTGGAGAATGGTGCTACTGTTGGCCAAATCAAACAGGAGCACTGCTATGGGACTGGAAAGCAAACAGTTTGCTGAGTTTTTAATGTTCTTATCATTATGCTGACAGACAAAAGGGAAAATATGAAAAGCAGCCTTATCAGAGGTTCATAAAGAGAGGGCAACACTTACTTCCACGACGGATGTTGATCAGCAGATTTCCCTTGAGAATCGTGCATCCCTGCAGCATTTGTGCCGATGTGACAGAGTCGATGGTCTTTGTTTTCCCATCCTCACAGATCTTGGGGCAAGGCCCTTCACAAGGGCTGCAGAACATGCTGTTAGGAAAGAAAAGGAGACTGGAAATAAGCAACAGTACACAACTCTGAGCCTAGGGCTGCTCTGAGTTAAATTCTGAAAGACATTTCCCTATAAAGCTCCAAGAATGAAGCTAACCACATTTCTGCAGAGGGCTGCAGATAACTTAGCACCCTTGCCCACTGGACTCCAGAGAGCCTGGAACATCATCCCTTCCATTTACAGCAACACAGGAGGGAATGACTGGACCCATAACCACTGCCTGGCAGCTTCTGAAAGGCTCTATGGTCCTTCTAAAGTTGAAGGCATTTCAGGTAAAACCAGTGCCCCTGCATTTGTGCATTTACTCTCACTTAATGACAAGGATGGTCTTTCTGGGTGTAATCGATGCAGACAGCCTCAGAGTGCTGTGAAGCCTGATGATCCAGGCCCAACCTCCACAAACAGGCCAGCCAGGAACCGGAGATGGGAAAATACTGTTCAAGTTCTTGTAAAGTTGTCTGTCTCCATGCTCTTACACCAACATCTGAAGCTCAGCACTAGGGAATTCCATGGTCCTGGCTGTTTTAACTCAGGAAAGACAACTGTGGGAGCACACAGTCATCAGTGATGTGGAGAAAGCAAGCAGTGAATTAGTCACTATTTCTTATGGTTTAAGAAGTATTAAAGCAGCAAGTTTAAACAAATGGAAGGATGTATCTTGAAGCAAGGCAAAACTAATTTGCAACAGGAATTGGGAGAGATGGGCCAGAAGTCCAAGCAGGTTCAAAAGGGATTATACAGATGGAAAGAGAACAGGTCCACCAGTGGCTATAAAACAATATGGATACAGCCCACCTTCCCTGGAGGAAACACTGAAGCACAGGCTCACTGCTCCTACTGCTTATACTCACAAGCATTCATAAGCGTTTTTTAGCAGCCAGACTCAAGGAACCAGAACTCGGGCCAGCTCAGCCTGTGGCTACAGCAGCTTTTTCAAGGGTCCACGTTACACTGTCTGCATCCTCACCTCAAAACTGGACACTTTATGGATGCACGAAACATGCCCTTGATCGCTGCTCCTGGTAAATGTCTTCACCAATTCAAGGTTATGTTTGGTTTTCAGTTTATTCTAGAATATCCCTTCTTACTTCATTATTGCTCACTCTACATGATTGTTTTAGAGAGGGAAAAAAAAAACAAAAACCCAAACCCAGCTCCATAGGCAAAGGCTTCTGATGACAACATTAATGAACACAGACTTACTACTTATTCTCTTCAAATAAGCTTTCTATTGGAGCTTAAAGACACATGTAAACTGATAATAGCACTTTTTCATGCATAAAAAATGAAAGGACGCAGCTTCCTTTCCTTAGCAGTAAGCTCCTGTTTCAAAATCCTGCACTGTAACATGCCACCACTAAAAGCTGCAGACACAAGCAAGGGGCATTCAAGTAAATACACAAAGAATGCTGAAAACGCTCTCCATTTTCAACTATTTGTTAACACCACCTCTAGGGAACAAAACATTCACTACCCTTGAGTTACAGCTCCTTTCAATCCTTGCAGCAGAGCACAACATTGAGATAAGATAGCATGGCCATGCACTTCAGTGTAAGTGGTTCAAACAGCTGGTACTACAAGCTCAAGGAGATAACAAAAGAAACATTTCTCAGGTGAGTATCTGGGCAAGAGCAAAGGCAGTGTTAAGTTGCCTATGTCCAAATGACAACAAGAAGACTGCTTTATGATGTGATCCAAAGGATGGACGACATGCATGCATGCACAAAACCACAACTAATGCAAGCATCATAACAACCACCTTTCCAAAAAACTCAACATCTCAGAACAGCCTACAAAGACTTTCTTTAGCACAGTACTGATGCACTATGAATGTTATCCTTTACTCCAAGTTCACGACTTCCAAGAGTTAGTAAGCTACTAAAGCTGCTTGCTGAAACTACTGTCCAAATAAGATGATCATAAGCACACACCAATCCAACCGTCAGAATTAAATATGAGCAGGTGAGTGACATCCTTGCAAGCAATTATTCTGTGTAATATTGTCAGCTGATGCATTATTATCTTGTTATCTTATTAACATTGTTATCTTCTGGAAACAGTGAGAAAAGGGAAATAATACACTGAAGAATACAAACACACAAGCCCACATAAAGCAAATAATACACAAAACAAGGTAACTCCTATAGTTTCTTCTGTGTGATAATGGTCATCAGCCAACCTTCAACCCTGTGCTCCTGGGTTTTCACTTTCATTGTGTACAGTCTACCTGAAGACCTGGTTCTGCACTGTACTGGTACAATGCCCTCCTCAAGTCCTTCAGAAGAACCAGTGGGAACTGACAATGCACAGGCCCACACACAGATCTTCCAGCGGTGTATTTCTTTAAGTAAGCCTTTACCCAGGAAGTCACACAATTCCCCATGGCATTTTGTCATTCCTATCTAATTCAACTTGCACCACAAGCTGCCACTGAACAGGAGGTGGAAAAACTCAAACATGACAGCTCCGATGGGCTTTCCAGAAGGTGCATTACCTTTGGCTCCCGTTGCGTATGAATCCAGAGGGACACTCTGCCATGCACTCATCGTTGTGAATCACAAACCTCTCATATTCACTTGTTTCAGTGGCAGGGACTTTGGAGCAGAACTCTTTGGTCACGCAGCGCCAGCCCTCGAACTTGTAGGTGTTGGGAGGGCAGGTGGGCATGCAGACTCCCTCGTAGTAGTAGTTGCGGCAGGCCACGCACGCCGTGTTGTTGTCGGGCGCCGTGCAGCTCCCCAGGCACTCGGGGTGGCAACACTCATTTTGGTCTGTACAGGCTCGCTTGCCACATGAGCTGGGGCACACTGCAAGACAGAGAGAGCAAGAGCTGTTACATACAATGAATGGCATTAGAGGAAAAACCCTGATCCATACAAATCTGTGCTTCCATTCCCTGGGCTCTAGAGAATCTCTGCAGAAGAACCAACTCCTGTGAAACTGACAAATTAAAGTCTGGTTTTCACAGTTTTAGTTGCCTGAAAATACCATTTTCTCAGATCAAATGTATAATATGAACCAATTGCATACTAAGGAAAATTGCTGAAAGCAAGATCAACATAAGGGTAATGGAAGCAGGCAAGTACTGGAACCTTTTCCACAGACCTAGTATTATCACTACTTTTATGAGTGCTGACTTATTGTCTTTCTAAGCATTTCTTTTCTTTCCTATTTGTACTTCAAACTGGTCTTTTACTGGCAAGAAATCAAGCTCCCTTTACACAGCTTAATGACACTTGTACACTAAAGCACTGCTGTACTGTAGATCACATGGTTAGGTTGACCCCAATGTAGAATCCCAATGTTGCTTACGTACGGAAAATGAGGTTTAATAGAGTATCAAATCATCATTCAGATCAAATACTGTGGGATCATTGAGCTGCTGTTTTCCTCTGAAGAATGTATCAGAATTCCGCCTTATCCCCAAATTTTGGATTCAGAGAACAAAATATCAAAGGGATTAGAAAATGGGGTGCAAGTTTATGGTGACATTTCAGTGAAAGCACTGCAGCTTGGAAGACACAAGCGGAACGGTCAGCAGACGAGCTCACTATTGCTGCATCAAAAGGAGTGGCAGGACTGTATTTATAGAACAACAGCATTTTGATTCCTGCACTGTATGGCCTTTTAGCCATGAGGGTTGTGTGCCAGGGGCTCTGTAAACATGCACAGATAGGAAATCTGGTCTGCATTAAGTAACTGCTTTCCACTTTCTAACTGAGCTCGAACACAGTATCATTAATAACAGCAATAACCCAGAATTTCAGGAGTACAACTACAGCGAGATCCAAGGAAAGCACCACAAGACATTTAAACTGAGTGACTGAGCAGAACACACATAAGCAGCAAAGAAGTTCATCTCCCAAAATGAACACAGAAGCAGTGGAGCCCAGCCTGTAGAGGAACACAACATTAATGGAACTGCAACAGTTCCAAAAAGAACTGCATTGCAGCTTATCTTTCAGTTTGCAATTACAGTGTTTTAATCCAGGACTAAACACCCTAAAATCTCAACCTCCTCTTCATATAACGAAGTCTGGACTTTAAAGTACGTTTTTAAAATGCCATTGAGCAGAGCCTGTTCATACCTCTGCCATCAGGATGTAGACATCCTATGGCATGTTTTAAGAAGCTACTTTCTGCAGCTTTAAGATAGTGTCCACCTTGAAAAGCACTTGTAAAACCACCAGAACACTGTGCATTTCTTAGCAAAACAGTTCTGTATTGATCTTGCTTAATTTTATTCACTAACTAACTTTGTCAGTTTAAGCATCTGGGTATGAAGCCGTGTTCTCCTTATCCAGATAAGGCTAAGATAGGTTTTGCGGAGGAAATCCCACCTGCAGGTACTCCCCGAGTAACCTGACAGCATCTCCCCTATATTAGCAAGTAGCTATGAAATACTACCAACAGACCTGCTTACAACATCCGACTGTGCTGTTACCTGGATATACGTAGCCACACGTTCACTAACACAACAAGCTTGCACTGCAGACAGCTTGGGTACACACTCCTTGCCCATACTGCTATTATAACTGCTATTCTAAGAGTTGTTAACACCACTGCTCCGTACCTGTAGACTCATTTATTCGGAGTGAAACCAGGCAGAAAAGTGGAAGACAGTGGAGAGGGAAACTATGAGAACAAGGAGGTGGGAGCCTGAGGATTGCTGACACCTGCCCAGGTAGCACAAGTATCACATACAGGCCAACTTAAGAAGAGCCAGTTCCTTGTAAGACAACTGAGAGCAGGAACACAGTGAAAAATCACTGCTAAATGACGCACTGCATAAAGATGCTGGGGTTTTTTCCCCCTCTGGCAAAGGAAAAACCCATACACACCAAACCTTTACACAAAAATTAGCAAGCATGCAGGTGCATATCCTTTTTTTGACAGTAATCTGCTGTAAAAGGAGTAAAGTCTGCCCCAGTGCAACCTTCAGTAAGGCATCACAAACTGCCTCTCACCTTAAGGTTTACAGTACTTGCATTTGCCAATGCTACGGGACTGAAAACTCAGTGTGTCTTGCTAGCAGATGGACTGCTGTTCTGAGTGGGTGCCAGAACTCGCGTTTCATGTGGTAGCCTCATTTCCAGTTCAAAGCCCTAGTAAGAAATACAACACACGCAGCCCCTATGCCTCCACCAAGTTCATTACTACATGTATCAATAAATGACATGAATATTTTGTTTTCATCTAGACAACCTGCTAAAAGCCAAATGCTGCTGCATGAATTATTGAAATAAATACATTAGGAAAAGACTGAGTTTGTTTCATTCCTCGGAAAGACTTTTGTATTCCCTTCATGCCTCTGCCATTCAGGAACAGCCTGCTGTACAAACAGGATTCCCTGCATCTCCTGGTAAATCTGCTGACTCTCATCTACAGAAATATAAATTGATGCAGAGAAACATCCACAAGTTCACATGAAAAAGGCAATCGGGGAAACAGGCTTCCAAAATTCCGGTTAATATCTGAATCACAACCGTTTTCACACGAACTCCTGAAACCTTTTTAAAGATATTTTGTTCAAAGCTCAGCAATCTCGCTTTCCCCTCAGTCCTATTTTTTCCCTTGTTCTTGCTAACGCTGGCACAGTTCTCAGCCTGGAGACAATACGGGTATCCTGTTTCTCTGAAGAGGCAGAACACGAAGTTTTGTGTGTGTAGGATATATTTTGAACAATACAAAGCCTTATCTGCCTCACACGTCAGTTCCCTCAGATATCCCTGTTATCACGATCTTACTCAACTAAATCTTACTGATGTCTGGCCTTACAATCCAGCCCCATTTATCCTCCCACCCTGCCCTCCCAAACTGTGCTACCTGGGCTGCCAGTTTTGTACCAAAGCATTTAAAATGCAAGGTCCAAAACACTATTGCCAACACCAGCCCCCCCCAACACACTCAGTAACTTGTTGACTTCAGGAGAACATTAGGGAGACAAACATATGCAAATATGGGGTTGATACCTGGGGACAGAATTTATCAGCCAGGTAGAACAGTGCCTTGCATCTCAGAGGCTGGTGCCCGTACACAGAAAGTCCCAACCCCCTGAACAAATCCCTGCTGACAAGCACAAGGGCAAAAAATGCTTCATTGTCATCACGTGGAGCTACCAAGATCATGGAAAATTTCAGAGACCCTGGAGGGCAGCCATGGAAGGAGGGAGTCAAAGCAAGACCTGGAGAAGGGCAGACCCTTCAGCGGCTTCATGGCTTTATTAAAGAGATGACGGAGGCTTGACTAGACCAGAGTGTCCATTTACACTGAGGGAGTGAAAGTACTGAATTATCACAGATCTTCAGAGATGGACATTACAAAAGTACCGATGTCACAAATCAAATATACTGGAGCAAAACCAACAACAGAACTTTCTTTGACCATCCATGCTTCACCTTGATTCCTTCAAATGAGAAGTTTTCCTTGTCAACAAAATCCAGGAGATTCTCCAAATATTATTAGGATACTAAGATCACACGCAAAGAAAGCAAAATACTTCATTCCAAGCTGCCCACCTCCTGAGCAAATGAGACTCAGACCTGACACACAGAAAGGAGACAGTTTAAATGCTAAGATCTTACCAACAAGAGGAGCTCCAAGAGAATCTGACTCAGAGACTCATTATTCTCAATTAAAATCCCCAAGAGGCTAAACCAAAATTGCAAACACAAAGCAAGGTTGGGAAATCCTCAAACACAACTCTCCAAAAAAAGCAAGAAACAAATCATCTCTCTGTATTTACAGCAGTTCCTTTTTGGACAGCCTCATGCTAAGGAGGTGGTAGTAAGTTTGTCTGACATCTAACACCTCCCTGCTATTTGAGGTACACTCAACGCTAAAGCTGGCTGCAAGCGCTTCGCGTTGACATCATGGCTATTGTACAGTTAGGACAGACAAAGTGTTCTTATCATCTCCGAGATGCCTGCCTCTAGCAAAGCTGAAACAGAAAAATCAGGTGAATAAACAATCAGTTACAGGGAAGGAAAATGCAGCCAGAAGAGGAAGACTCCTGGCAAGCCGAGGCTCTGGCCCCTGCCAAGGATGGCCCCACGCCAGTCACATGTGGGCAAGCAAAAGGTTGCCAAATGCGGGATAAATATTTTTTAAGGATTCTTTCTCTCCTTGTAAAACGCTATTTGAGCCTTCCTTCCTTTTTCATCCTGCTCCTGCCTTTTAGAGCATCCTTCACAAAGTAATGTTTCAGAGAGAAAAGGAGACGGAAAAGCCTGGCTTTGAGAAGGAAGCAAAGGAGGAAGGGAGCATCTTCTCCTGGCCAGCTACTGAAAAAATCAGCTAAATTGATCCACCAAGACAGAAAAAAAGCAGTCATTTTTGGTTGTTAATCCCTCTACACGACACAATTTTTGAAGTACTGCATTTTAACAGTCTAAACTTTGGTACGTTCTTTCCAGCAGCTGACTGCAAATGCTCAGGCAGCCTATACAGGAATTTCTTTTGCCCAGTATATGGTGAGAATAGAGAGTAGAGAAACATTAGTCAGAAAATCCAGTTCCAGTGATTCACCGCCAGGGCTGGAATCAAATGAGTACAAAATAAAGGCTGCAATAAGGAAATACACATGTTAAATGCATGCAGTAACGTGTTCCGATCACAGAAACATGGGTACAACTCATCTGCAAAGAACTGAAGACACCACTTAAGAGCAGTTGTATAAAATATTCTGCTACAGAAACATGTATTAGCAACATACTAACGATGGTGTATTGGTTTTTTTCCTGTTTTCCCCCACTCTAAAACTCGTTATCCCAAGTTCAGTGGAAATCCTGAAGGAAAACCCTGCTGCTACATCCAACTACTTTCTAGTGGTTAAGACACAAAGTTTGGCAGCTATTGAAATTAACCGCCAGATCTCAGGGGTTCAGTTCAACCCAGCACTGATACTAGGACTTGAAAGTGACCATCTCCTTCCTCTTTAAACCTCTAGTATGTACACAGTCAGTCCCACCAGTAAAATATTTGGAAAGGCCTACACAAACTCACACCAAGAAGCAAGAAAAGAGCATTAAGTCCACAGCCTGCAAGGCTGCATCTGACTTGACATCATTTCACTAGTCATGTGTTTCCATGTTTACATCCTAGTCGTTACCAGCCCATTTTATCTGGCAGACCTTCCCAAGGATCTTGAAGTTGTTCCGTGAATTCTTGCCTTCCCACCATACAAAGCCAGCTGAAGTTTAACTACATCTGGTTGGCTTCCACACAAAGCTTTTTGGTCTCTTGCTTCTTGGTATTTCAGTGTGTCCCAGATGCTGCACATCATACCCCTGAAGTGAAGGAGTAGGTGTGATGAAGCATCCAGAACCTCAAAATAACTTCAAGGGTTTGCCCAACCTGACATCAGCTCACTAACGGCTCAATTTTTAACCATATGAAAGACTGATAAAGGAATCTACTCCTGCATTCCCTTCCTCAGGATTTTCTGGTTGAAAGCCAGTGCTGCACCGAATGCCTGTATAGCCAGTTGTGCCGCAGCTGGATCCAACTGCTCAGACGGAAGCACCTGTAGATGATTCCAGAGCAAAGGAAGTGGAAGAAAGGAGCCAAGATAGGTGAGGAAGAAGAAAGCCCAACACCACTCAGCACCTGGAAGCTCTCAGAGGCAGTAAACAGAGAGGAAACATTCATCATTCCATGAAACGAACACTTTGCTGGAACACACTGTTGTGGTGAGGTACTCCATGCCCTCTGGTTTCACAGGTTCTTTGGTTCGACGTCAGTATTTTCCCTTCCCCTCAGAACAGTTTCAGTAGGTAGAGCGTTCCACAGACATCAGCACAGCACTGAGGGGCCAAAGGCCCATGGCATGGTTTGTAATTCCTCACACACACATACTTCAGCATAAACTACCTGCTCCCTCCCAGCTGAACCCAACAAAGCAGCCTACTAGAACCAACAACGGGAACAACCCAAAGTGTATCTCAGCTGGGTACAGAGGAGTTTGATGACACCTGCCCTTTTGGCCACCTGTAATTCATTCTTTACCCCAGAAAATATCTCAAAACACAGCTTCCAGGCTTCCTAGTTGTAATACATAACACGTGTGCTAAATCCATTTCATTTACAGTGACTAGAGGACTCGGGGAGGCTATTTGGCACCGTAAAACCTCCCATCCCTTCAGGTCTTGTGCAAGTGAAGCAATCAACCCTGCTAAAAGCTCAAGCAGCGTTACAGCTACTCGCATCACACCGAAATGAAAGCAAATGGAAACCCGAGCGAAGAAAACAACCACCTCAGACCACAGTCAACAGGAACCCATACATAGTACAGTTACTCCATTTGCTCCAAAGTGCGTAATGCTAACGACGAGGAAGGTGCAAATAAACACGGCTTATTGACAAACCCAGGCAGCACGAATTGCATTCTCTTTCAAAACAGTTTATGTTGCCCAGCACAACCCAGACTGGCACCATTGCAGCTGGCACTGGAGAGAAAGAGGAAAAAAACAAGTCTGTTTTGTCCCTTCCACACCAGTATTAATTCAGAACATAAACAAACCCAACTGAGGCGTATACACAAGCAGCTATCTAAGGCATTCAGGCCAGTTCTACTCTATCTGCAACACTGAGTAAACAAAGTGGTTGGGAATGTTTTACCATCAGTAGTGCACTGTTCTAGAAATGCTTCCGCTATGAAAAGGGAAATTTCCCACTGGAAGCTACAAACCAGAACAGTAACGGTAGCACCGGTGGGGATGGGAATGCAGTCACCCACCACTCATGGTCACAAACGTGTTCACATTTCTCAAGGGGCAACTGAAGTTCCTCAACTCTTCAGCAACACGTAAGGAAAGGGCTGCTGCAGAACGCTCCGAAGCAAATTATCTTTCTTTCCATTCCAGATTACGAGCAATATATTGGGGTTTTTGCTTGTTGTTGCTTAAAACTAGATTTAATCTGCCTGTCTCCCAAATGCTGCAAATGTAAGGCAGTAAGATATACAGGATTTAACTAATATACTGCAAGCGAAGAGTGCTGGTCAGTCATCTCCTGGCAAAACCCCAGCTGGAGGAAGAATACTGTTCACATTCCAGCTTTATTCTAAAGAAGGAAGACAGTTTGATAACATTATCACACTGAGCTAAATTATGCAGTTCTCTTAATGCTGCAGGATAACAGCAGTTTAATCTTGGGCAAAACCAAAGGCACTGGTTCGGAGGGATTCAACTCCTGCTTCAGTTCAGGAATGCCCTTTGCATCTATGCATGAAGCCCATCAAGAGGCCATTCCAGCACAAGCAATGAAACATAATGCTCATCTTCAAGGCAGACATCAACAGTGCTTCAGCCGAAGGCTAATTACATTAAAAAAGAAGGGGGAAACGAAAAGCTTCAGTAATGTTTACATTACACGCAGTAGGGAAACATAGAAAGTTTTTGCTCATCTCCAACGAGGATACCTGCATTAACAACAAATACAGTGGGGTTTTAATCATCACGAAGGTGAAAACTTGAGGAAACAGCCAGAAAGAGCAAGAACATTCAATCTTGTTTACTATAGAGTAAGCTCTTTCAAGCTGTTCACCTGCTAGTGAGACAGCCCACTGAAATCCTAGATCTAGGTATTTAGGAACCTGAGAAAAGCGAAGCATTACAATGGAAGGGTAAATAAGGATGCAAGAACGCTGATGGCTTGGGAAGTTATCAGAGACATGTGGGTGCATTTGTTCTAAATTAGTCATCACTTTATGCTACTTGCCCTTTGCAAGCGAAGGCATCCTGGTAAGATCAGCATCACTTCAAGCAGTATTAAGGCAACTGTGTTCAAAACAATTAAACAAAGCATTTCCTTCACAACTCCAGAAATACAAGAGAGCAAATCTGACAGCAACTGCAGGTTGTGCTCTTGAGATCCACAACTAAAGGTGAGCTCTTCCCTTGGTTTTAATTATGACGGAATAGGCTTTTTTTCCATTCTCAATCTTTATAATAAACACAGAGGCAATGCAGAAGGTTCCAGAGTTTGTAGGACCCCAAAGCAGACTGTAGGATCAGGCACTAACCCATCTCTCAATGCATTTTTAACAAATTTACAGCAGAAATGATACAACTGACTTGAAATCTGTATTAAAATTAGTTCCTCCCCATACACGATGACTGTGGTGGAAGCGTTTCAGAGGGAAAAGGGACAATGCTGAGTATCTTCCCAGACCTCACTGAAATTGCTTTCATAGTCTATAAATCATCCTGAGCTGTCTGGACATGAACTTTTAACTTCATCCTGTGGTCTGATCTCCAAAGAACAGAACTGCAGCAGTGGTTGCCTGTTTGCTTGTGGCTCACTGAACAGTTTGCGGCTAAAAAAGGCTGAGCTGGGATGCAGAACCGGGATGCGGAGCTGGCTTTGAGAGGCACAAGGATGCTCCCGATCTACAGGGGCACTGGGCATTGCTACGAGCCCAAAGAAAGCCCCAAGCTGCAAGTTCAGCAGCTCTGAATCCCCAGCTGGCTTGAGCCAAAGGACTGAAACTCCGGAATCAGAAGACACTGGAAAAAGGTGACTTGGGTCAGTGAGGGGCACTGATGGGAACATCATCTGGATCTGCTCAGAGTTTTCTTCAACCCAAGTGGGGGCTGACATTACGTCATCCAGCCTGCACTTAATCCAGTGCCTTTAAAACCATCCTCTGTTACAAGACAGAACTTTTACAGTTCTTCCAACATGCTGATAAAATAAACTGAATGAGGAAAACCATGCTTGACTACGCCATCACCCAGATGTACCCACAGGACAAATGGCACGCACACCACTCCTGGCCATGTAGTCAAATACCCAGTTAATACTTGGATGCACGAGTTGTCTCTGCTTACACACATGAACATGCTTTTGAGGAATTCCTATTAGTACGAGTGGAAAAAAATAATGGCATTGCTTCAGTCTTTCTAAATCCTTTCCTGTAGTAAGGATTTGTGCCCAGATTAGGGAGTACCAGCCAGGTTTACTTATTTATTTATAGGAAGGACAGTCAAGGTGAGCTGTATCACTGGATCTGACAAGGGGCTCCAGGCTGCAGCAAAGCCAGTTCAGCGGTACTGCCCGGCTGCTCTGAAGCTGGAGACTTCATCAGATGGCATTTATTAAAGAGAAAAAAGGGGGATTCATGTTTTTGATAGAGGCACAAAGCGGGAAGCACGCTGCTTCCCACTCTGTTTCTGCTAGAGTTTGGCACATTAGAGCTACACTTTTCTTCTCCGGTACCTTTTTTTGTCATTACAAGTCACATTCACATGAACATATAAATACGCAGCTCCTTACGCTCTGTGTATAGCAGATACTTACATGGATGGTCTCAAAAAAGAATATTCTTTTCACACACTAAAAAAATTATACAGAGTTATTTTAAATTCAGAACTGTTTGTATATTCCTTATAAGTTTATAAAACTCTCACTGTCCTCCCATGACTAACGAAACTGGAATTGAGAGAGTATTCTATATTTATAACTCGTCTGGTTGCTCATGCCTATGGCCCTATTTCCACCCTCCGTTACTGTACACAGAGCTATGTGAGGTATTGTGGGTTCCCAAACTTCACCGATTTCCTAACAAGGCAGGCCTGTGTCCCGGAGGAACAAACTGGGGGCTGTTTCGTTCGAGCATTGGCCGAACACAGAGGGAGAGGCCTTGAGAGCTGTGGTTTTGGCAGCTCCTCTTCAAACTGGTATTAGAGGCCATTTCTGTGCAATTACATGCCTAACTGGCACTGGGCTGTGTATCGATGCTACTGATACACTGTCTACAGCCCAGGCCCATTTACAGCCCAAATACTGCTATTGCTACACACTTACCCTATTTATTTTAGCAGTGCCTGCAAGCTGAAGCACTTGGATGCTGAGCAGTTCTGTCAGCTACCTACATTACAGACACACCAGAAGCACCAGGGACATCCAAGCCATTACAACAAAGTCTAACAGACTGTTCATCAGCCTCTTGGAATCAGTAGGAGACAGAACCCTCAAACTTGACCCCAAATCCCCCCTGAGACCACACTGTGTCCAGTGATGCTGGCACTCTGCAGACCTCAGGTGGATGGCAGAGAGAGTCTGTATCAAGTACCTAAATGCAGCAAAATGAGGGAAAAGATGGATTTCCTACGAATGAGGACAAGGTGACACTCGCAACCCGTGTCAATGTCCCAACATTGCCTCAACCATGTCTCATCTTTAAGAGAACAAAAACGAAACACAAAAAACTCCACTACAAAACAAGCCACAGAAAACACCCACTGCATCAGTTCATACATCCCAGGGGGAAGTCTGTCCTTGCCACGACAGAGGTGCCTTGTAATCGATGGGGTTTTAACACGTTGCAGGCACCTGCGGGGCACAGAAACTGTTTCTAATTTGCAGGTCCTGGGTATGTTCAATAGAAATATTTATATAAAAAGCAGAAGGAGAAAAAGACACAGGCAGATTTTCCAAATTCATAACATGCCGTGGTCCCTGGGATCGGGGCCTGACTCTCACGGAGTCTGATCCACTGCGGTACTTGAGCTCGCACTTGCTGAGGAGTCAGACTATGTTCAAGGTAAGAATTTATCTGAGGATCTACATGCTTCACATAGAAAAATGGGGCAGGATCTGGAGGGTGCTTAAAAAGGTTAGGCTTCCATATGTACTATACAAAAAACATTACCAGGAAAGCAAGTGACCAATAGAGCCAGATTTGTTCCTAAACTGAGGAACTTCTCCTCTAGCAAAGTAACTTTTTCCTTAGAATATTCTATATGAGAAGGAAAAAAATCACCACCATCACCTCAGTAAAGCAAAAGAGATTTCAGAAGAAAAAAAGGGCAGAAGTCAACAAAGATGTATTTTGGTTCATTCAATACAATTGAAAGCCAAGCAGAGTAACCTGAACACAAGCACCTGAAGACACAGGCACTTGCGGCAAAGCAACATTACCTTAAACCCTCATGATGCTCGGTGTCTGCTTTGTGTGCATGTTACACATTACGTCTGCTCAGGACAAGTACCAGCACGGGGAGAGCCCTGAACGTGTTTTGCAAGCAATTACAACAACCTGAACCAACGTGCCACGGCTGAAGTCATCCCAGCAAAGGCTGAGCGGCACCAGTGGCAAGCTCAGTTCCCATTTGAGGCACTGAAGGGAAGCACTGGCCTCTCCTTCCCTTTCATCCCAGGGTCAGTCTTCGCCGCAGAAAGTGCTGCTATTATTTTTCCCCCCAGTTTATTCAACCTTTCATTGCTTTGCAATAAAGCTGTCAAGATGAACAGACAACGCCGATGAGTCAGATGTTCAAAGAATAAACATCATCTGTGCTTCTCCCCATCTCAGCAGCAGTGCTATGGGTCTGACTGTTTTCCATCATGCTGCGTACCCGTAGCAGAAGACAAACTTTTAGAAGCTATTAAAAACTCCTCCTACTTAACAAGAAGAAAAATGCTCTAAATTTATCCCAAGCACCTCAAGTTCACTTCACTTTGAAGGAAGGACTTAAGTACGGAATACTTGTTTTCATCCATCAAAATAAGGGAGGAAAACTATAAAAAGGTCTTTGAAGAACTGAATACAGCAAAGCTTAGCATTATCCTTTGAAACTATAAAACCCCCTTGTATTTACACCATTAAAAATGTTTATGTTGCAGTAATTAAAGCACAGGTATTCTTCCACTAAAGCATTCTACTTTGACTGACCCTTTTCTAGGCTTCCTCTAAGTTCTCTTTTAATGTCAAAATTCCACTGAGCATTTCATTTATTCTGCAGAGGGTTACTATTAGCTATAGGAGAAGATGCAGTCTCCCAAAACAAACAAGCACTATACAATTCCGTAATAAAAGTATTTATAGCTTCCCTGTGCAGACTGCAGACAGACTGTGAAGACTTCTCACAACCATGTTTACCTTAGAAATTACTAGATTTATGGGACACCTACAAACACAAATGGAAAACCCAATGAATTCTAAGCTTTATTTCTCAATAATACTGCAGTAAACAAGATTAAAATTACCTTTTCTACCAGTTACGGGTCTTCTTGAGCCAATAACTGCAAATATGTCTGGTTATAGAGGTCAAATGGGTGAAAGCATCATCACGCTTCCCATTTTCAGCCTCCTCATGATAATCCGCTGTTGTTTTACTATTCAGAAGTGCATCCTCCTCCTTTTACTGACCTATTTGAACACGCCAGCCAAGCTATTCGTAAGTCCTTTAGGTGTACATTTACAATACACAAAGCAGACCAAGAACAGAAGCATTTCTGGCTATGCTAGGGTTATCAGTATCACATCATCCCCAGAAACATTTATTGCTGATGTTAAGAAATGTGACAAAGTTTCCCTATCGCCCCTGGTCCAGATACTCGTGACTATAAAAGCAACCCAGTGGCTGGTGCTGGCCAGCCACAGAAGGACAAAGCAGTACTGCCATCAAGACCACACTCAATTTGAGAAATACCTTCCAATTCCATCATTAGAAATGGCATTTCTCTTTGAAAGACTGCAAAGTGAAGCAATGACTGGAACTACTTCTATTTCAAGCAGGAATGCCCTGCCTTCTCTGCAGTTACATGAACCTACTCTTCCATATGCGTTGAATAAAGTTTTCTGTAACAATGCAAATGCTACCCTGAACACACCATTTCAAAATCATACTGAGTCTATAAATATAAATCACAGATTTGCAGATAAATATATATACAATATAAACCCAAGTTTGCAGACAGAACTTTCACTGAAAAACAACAAAAGGGAATCAAAAATAACCAGGCTTTATGATGGTTATGAAACAAGAAACAAGGAGGGGGAAAAATAATTAGTATTCCAGGATGTCCCACACACGCACCCAAAACTAAAAGCATTAAATTGGATGGGAATAGAATGGCTGATTTTGCCTGCAGTCAAATATAGAAGTATCATTTAAATTGCAAATTATAGAGCAACAGATTCTTGCACAAAGTTCAAGGGCTTTCTATGGTTTGTTTTTACAAATTAGGAATGACACAAAGAAAAATAAGGGGGTTGGGGTAACTACTACCCTTAATACATATTTCAGCTGAAGTATTTCCCAGATTCATTTGGTGCACTTTATCTAGGCACCGTGGCTTGTTAAAGTGATGACAAAGTAAAGCAGCTTCTCAGAGATCATCCCTAAGGATGTAGTATCCACTGGTGGCCATGCTGGCACTGGAGATTAACTGCTGCAGAAGCATCTCCAAAGTGACTAATTACTCCCTCCTCCTCCCCACATCATGTCCTTCCCCATAAGGGAAGCTTGAATCCATTTATACCTTTCCTGGGAAGTGCTTTTCAACTAATAGTTCATTTGACAAACCTTCCCTTTCCCAGGTTTTAAAGAGCTTGCTCCTACCAACATCAGCTTCTTGGCCCTAGCTCCTCCAAATTAAACTTCATGAGTGCTTAGTAACAGAAAAATATATACATTTATACAGTGCTTTTTAATCAGCGTTCTCAAAATGCTTTACAAAGCATGAAAGCTGCTTGAGTGGTTGTTTTCGATGCCCATTTTAAAGCGGGGGGGGGGAAGAGATGTGGTAAGAAATGATGAGTTACTCAAGGCTGCAGCAGAAGACTGAGGAATAGAAGCTGTTTGTCTTGATATGCAAAAGCCCCTGACACTACATTACGTGAACATACTCATTTTCTTTTAAAATGTAACAAGCCCTGAATTACAGACTGCAGCACAGGATTACAGAACGCTCTTCAGAGGACCTGAGGCTCAAGCATTTTCTTGCCAGAGCATTAGAAAAAAGACAAAGCAGAAGCAAAATTACCTTTTAGAAACGTTTTAGAAATCAGATTGTTTGGGGGCTGTCTGCAAAAGGTTCTATGAGTGGCTATGTCAGTAACCACAAAGAAAGAGATGTTTCAACTCTGAGAGTAGACCACAGCTTAGTCTGAAATGCAAACTACCTTTGTAATATCAAACACAAGGATATGG
The DNA here is from genome assembly GCF_037157495.1 of Lathamus discolor. Taxonomy (NCBI): domain Eukaryota; kingdom Metazoa; phylum Chordata; class Aves; order Psittaciformes; family Psittacidae; genus Lathamus; species Lathamus discolor. The sequence continues at coordinate 4,597,935 of NC_088891.1, read as the reverse complement.
TGGTGAAGATTCTGCAGACCTTAACGGATGACAAGTATCATCATCTTCAGCATGGGAAGAAGGGAGACTTGTGGGATGGAACAGCACTGAGCCAGCGGCTTTACGGTGATACATGGCAGACCCATACAAATCAGCACATCTCTTAACTGGAATATTGAGCTGGAAGAACTATTCTAAACTGCAGTAGTGAAGAAGATGGAAAACTGAATCTTGGGATTCTTAAAGGAAAATGTACACCAAGTTATCTTTCCCAACAGTTTGTGTCTTTGGCATCTTAACTCAAGGGCTTTGGGGGGTTTCTGGAGGTTTTTTAACTAATAAGCCAAATAGGTTTACAAATTAATTTCACTCGTTTAAACTATGTTGTTTTATTTCATCCTCCTGTTTTCTTAATCAGAGATGCAGATGGTGCCACCTGGGCAAGTTTACAGGCTTCCACCATTGACTGTCTGTGAATTAACATCATGCCAATAATTGCTTTTAATGAGATATCACTGCTGAATTTGGCACTTGAAAGAAAGGTTAATCCAATTCTGCTTGTCACACTTACTGAAGAGAGATGGGGGCCTCTTCTGCTGTGAGACAGGCACACACACACAGTTCAGTCGCTTTTAGAAACACACCTATCCCCATCTTTTTACCTCTGGTCCCCACTGTTCAATGTCTGATACAACCTCTACTACACTACTACTGTCAGTCATGACTGCATTCGCTCAGCCATGAGTGTTCAAGTACCCCATGGTAACTGGTGGACTTACCTGCCTCACTCTACGCACTAGCGAGGAAGCAACAGGATTGCACTGATGGCACCGATAAGGAACTTGAGGTCTGCATGACCTGCCCACAGCTGCACAGCTTGGGACACAATCCAAACCATCTCATCATAACTAGGGAGATTTCTTCAAACTGCCTTTAAAATGAACAAGTGTATCTGGCTTAAAAACTATCATTTAGAGAATGACATTACCAGGTTAATGTGTTCCTGAGCACAAAGTACCTCTGAGAAAAGAGGATTTCAAAAGCATTTTGTGGTTCTTGGTGCAACGGGTAACAAAAAAAAAAAAAGAATAGGCTCAGCACAAACAACTTAATAGCAATGTCTCTGGAAACCAACGTCTTTTTAAGTGTAGTTTGAAATCTGCCAAGCTAAACTTAAAAGAAACTCTACAAGTCCACAAGGCCCTTGGCTGGTTTCTCATTCCTTCAGATTTCATCTCACTGGCATGGCAGCATGTAGCTTTGCTCGCGTCTGTCTCATCTCTGGGCAGATGAGGACAGCATCCTGCTCCATCTACCACCTCCTGCTGAATGTTAGCTTTTCCCTTGCTTCTCCTCTTGGCCTACATTATCCTTCAGGATGTATCCTTGCACGCTCTGCAGTCTCTTAAATCACTCCAAGCCTCCTCCATACACCAGACTCCTAAAAATACAACCCCATGAGTTGCTCCCTACAAACCATTACTAAAGTATCATCATGAATTTGGTACTTCCCAAACATCAATACACTATAATAGCAACCCTATAAATAAGCAGAAGCTACAAAGTTCATGCAAGCCTGCACCTAATTTCTGCTGATTTAGATCAGGTTGAGCTTCATAAATCAGCAACGCTGACATGCATCCAACAAACCGAAGGATTGCTGAGCTCCAGTGTCTAAAGACAAAGATTACAGCTAAGACGTATTCAGCTGTAAGTCTGATCTCATGATCCAAGTTATGTTCTTAATGAAGTACTGCAACGTATATTGTTTTATGGGCAGTGTATTACTCATTTATAACATGCACACTGTAAATCAAAAGACTCAACACAAAGAAATTGAGCTATAATTACATTTAGAGTTAAATGCCTTTGAAGTCTAATCATTCACAACCCAGGGTTAGCAGACTGGTCCGAAGAATGATCCCGAATCCCTGCTGCGGCTACCACTGGGCTCACGGTGGGTCTAAGGCACTGCACTGAATCACAGAATAGTTTGGGTTGGAAGGGACCTTAAGGCTCATCCAGGTCCAACCCCTGCCATGGGCAGGGACACCTTCCATCAGAGCAGCTTGCTCCAAGTCCCTGTGTCCAACCTGGCCTTGAACACTGCCAGGGACGGGGCAGCCACAGCTTCTCTGGGCACCAACAACATGCCAGCAAGCAGAGAAATCAAATGTTAACAAAACCGCTACTGGTTAAATGGGGGGGGGGGGGGGGGGAGGGAAGATGCACTGAATAAACCACTTGAAAATCTGAAGTGTAATGGTTATTTTACCTGCACCTCTGCATTCCCTCACGTGGCAGCAAGCGCACAGCGCTTGCTAACATTTCTGTCAAGAAATAAAAGCAGGCTGCACTGCAAGCACCTGTGTTTAGAGAAGCCTCTTACAGGTTCAGAGACTCTTTGTGCATCCTAAACCCCGCAAGTGAAAAGATAAATACGGAAAAGCTGAAGAAGAAAGGTGCCCTGTGCCGTTTCATTCAGCACTCATCCCCAAACGCTCCAATGGGCACCAGCATCGGAAGGGAAATCCAGTGAGGACAGTGCCGTGGCTGTCCCTCGCTGCCGGCACGCCGCTCTGCAGGGCTGCGCAGCCACGTGATGGTTTGTTTATGAGTCTGGAGCAGCATCACGAGGCGTGTCCCCACTGCTCCCCACGGGGACCAGCTCCACGGGCAGGGGACACAGCCACCATGCCCCCAAAACCACAGCACATCCCCACAAGGAATAGCAGTCCGAAGCCCTGCATGTGTACCATGTGTATTACACAGGGTAAAGCATTCTTAAGCTGTCAACATTTCAGCAAGCGTTTCTGGATTTCAGACAAGGGAAGCAGAAGCAGCCATTCAAGGCACAGAGTAAAAGATGTGCTTTTAAAAGCACAGATGCACAAAACAAAGCCAGGTTTAAAGGCAGATCTTACACCATAACCTCAGTTTCATTCTGCAGGTATATATTTCTCACCATAAAAATCAATGAAAGATTATTTTGAGCCATTTGATTCCGTTACCCTGTATCAAATCTCGGCTCTGAATGGAACATCTGAATCAATTTGTAAAGCTCCTACAGGCTACCCTGTCGTGGGCTTTCAAGTGCCTTTTCTCTGCCTCTCTCACCACAAAGACAGTCAGATAACCTCCAGTGAGGGGTTTTTATCTGCTATTTCCAAACAAGTACCAGCGGATTTATCATTTCCTTTAGCCCCCTGATTCTTTACACTGGTGTTTCAGGAGACAAAACCAGTCCCAAGCTGCACACAAGAGGGACAGTTCACAACTACAGGAATCTGCTTCCTTGGGTGTGATTCCTTCAGAACACACATACCTGTGAGAGCTGCTGGTGAACAGCAAAGGGGCTTTATGTGCCTACATCTGAAGCATGTACCTGTGAGTGATGCATGATCTGCCTTTACCCTCTCTGTCCTTTCTAACACCCTGAACCACTTTGCTGCGGTGGTGACTGAAGAGCTAAAATGTCCCATTTCCAGGCCTGAAAGAGGAAAACATGTTGAATTAAACAAAGACACATGTATGCTTGTGCACACTTTATGCTGAGGCAGTGGGGTTTCACCACAAAAGGAACACACTGCAGATCATTTAATGCATGAAAAAAACATGGCATTGTGGATTTCTACACGGTGCTCTGAATCAGAACAAGAGGCTTACTAAAAACTAAGACACACAAAAACAAGTATCACAGAATGGTCTGGGTTGGAAGGGACCTTAAAGCTCATCCTGTCCCAGGGCAGGGACACCTTTCACCAGAGCAGCTTGCTCCAAGCCCCTGTGTCCAACCTGGCCTTGAGCACTGCCAGGGATGGGGCAGCCACAGCTTCTCTGGGCACCCTGTGCCAGCGCCTCAGCACCCTCACAGGGAAGAGCTTCTGCCTAGTATCTAATCTACATCTCCTCTCTTTCAGCTTAAAGCCCACTGTCACAGCAATAGGGTTATGTTTGATACCTGACTTAATCAATATATTACAACATGAAACCTCTGTAGTTTCCATCTCGGGGCTTCTCTGATTTCCTTCTTCTACTGCCCACCCCTAAATTACATCCACACAGGAATCACCCACCACCCAGCTCCACACCTTGACAGCTGCACTTGCAGGGGCTTCAAACAAGTCTCTCATTCTTCGTTCTTGCATTGTTCAAGAGTGACAAACACGAACTATTTGTTTTTTCTGTACACAGGCTGCTCCTGATGTGATCACTATGAACAGTTTGCAATTTTGAGGAAAAAGAAAATCATTCAAGGAAAAAATGAGTAAAGAGTAAGAATTTGTTAAATAATTGCTATGAAACCTATTACTAATAATTTTTTTAACTATCATATTTAACATGGCTATTCTGGATTACTGTAAAACGGCTTCATTTAACAGAATAAAGACACTTCTACTACCTGCCTGGTAAGCTGATGTCTGTACCACACCACCAGTAAGCCCTCTAAATCACGTACAGACACATGTATTTACATCTGAGGGGAGGCAGGACTCAGTGGGACCGCAGGGGGGTCATTTGTTTTTTGTATTCAGAGTAAGAAAGTGAAAATGAATGCAAATACCTCCTTTCTTGGCAGCAGGCAGCGCATTGTTAGCATCGCAGCCTTCCAGTCTGAGCACTGCAGCTGCCGAGAGGAGGAAATAAATAAATAAGGGCCCAACCCTAACAGCAAGGCAAAGGACAAAGGATATAAAAACAAGAGCTGCAAGAGAGATTTCACTACAGCCACAAGTGAGACATCCTGAATTGCTGCAAGTTACAGCCACTCTAAGATGATTCCTTTTTCTTTAAGCTCCTTATGGTCAGTGCTACTGATCAGCCAAGCACTACCCACCCCTTATTTCCCACCCTGTTTTGATTTGCTGCAGAGGCCAGCCGCCATCCATCAGCGCTCAGCAGCTATTTCTCTTCAGTGAAAAGACATCCACTGACTCTGGAGATCCAGGTAGCAAATCCAGGGGCATTAGATGCACTGAATAATAACTTACACCAATGGTTTTCAGAGCTGAGGTTGTGATGGACCTGATGGGAATCATGTGAGCAGGTCCCTGTATTACAAACCAGGTGAGTGATGCTGGAGCATCGGGCACCATGGCCTCCTGCTCTGGGCTAGGAAACCAGAAGAGACCCAGACAGAAGCTACGGGAGCACTTTCACAGTCTGCACTTGTTTCACTTGGGCTGTCTCATCAGCTACAAATGTAAACATTAGTTAGAAGAGCTATGTGACTTTATCCCTTTCTGATGCAGTGAGGAGACAACCTTGAGGATGCAGGTCACAGCCTGAAGCCTTCACATGAGCAGGGATTCATTTCCAGATGAAAGCCTAGTAGTAACTTCTGCTCACAAAACCCCACGTCTGCTGACCTCTCAATGCATCAGGAAGGCAACACTGCCTGAGGTACAAACAGGAAAGCTGCACTGGGTGCACTCACACAATGAAGTGCTGGACACGGCCAAAGAGGTGATGCAGGTACCAACTACAAGCAAGGAGCAAACCCCACACAGAGCTCTGCTCTACCTTACATCATGAAGCCTTGAGTGGTACAATTTCAGGGGGAAACCATTACAGAAAGGCCAGTTAACAGCACACGCATTTGAAAGCTTCTCAGGAATCTACCTATTGCATTTTTGAAACACCATGGAAACAGTGCTGGCCCACAAGGTGGGAGATGGATTAATAACAAGTATGTTGCTAGGTGTTTCATTCATATAAATAAGTCCAAATGAAGCATATCTCATGAAACTGGGGGAAATTCGGTAACACAAGGCAGGGAACATTTGCATTCAATCAAACAAAAAAATTAGTGATGTACATCTGGCCTGGAACCGAGTGCTATCACAACACAGCAAGATCCCTCTGTACACATATTGCCTCCAGAATCTGCTCCTTCCCCCTGGAGCACGTGCAGCATTTATGCAACGCAATGAAAGTCATCTCGAACAAATGATTCCAGCAGGAACACCACAGAAGATTCATATAAAACAAGGTTTTTGAGAAGCAAATCCTAATAATGAAGTTCATCTTCACTAGAGAGGACTACTACAAGAGCAGAACAGAAACAACCCCACTGTATTTCAGTGTATATGGACAGAAAGGTGGGTAGCCCTAAAACTGAATGGTCTAAGGATGTAAGCACCGGATTTTTACAGTAGAACAACCTTTTCTGAGATGCTGTTGGGAGGTGTGTGCGAATTTTGGAACACGTAAGTAATTTTTCAGGTCAGATGCATCTGGTGTATCTGAACTATTAAGGGACTTCACTAGCACTGGTTTTCAGCACAGCTTCTCTTTAGCCAGAAGATAATGCTTGTCCCATTTGACCCTGGAATGGAGCAGACAGTAAAATATTTAGAAGCCTTGACAAAGCTGGTAACAAGAAGATGAGAGTGGAATTAAAACACCAGTAAACTAGGTCAAATTACTGGAAGGGAGAGTACCCTGAAATACAGCAAAAAGTACCTATCGCAATCATAAATTCCATCTCAGATAATGTAAATGATTAATAGCAGGAGTTACCAAAATGAATGACTTCCTACAACTAATCCGATTTTGTTGTATTTCCTTAGGGTGTCTGGACTTTTAAGCTTGGTACCCAAAGTCCTTTAAGATTTTACTGCTATACCTTGATAGACTTTAATTTTATGCTGGTTTTTTTGGCCTACATCTCTTTTGTATCATTCGTATTTTTCAGCATCTTTTCTGGGACTTTAGTTCCATGAGGACCTGCACAGAGGTACCTAAAGAATAGAACAGAATTGTTTAGGTTGGAAAATACCTTTAGGATCATGGAGTCCAACTGTTAACCCAGCACCACCAATGCCACCACTAAACCATGTCCCTAAGCAAGGAGGATCCAGCCATGCTCCATATGCTGCTGCAACTGGAAGTCATTACTGCAAACCACCAATTGCACAGATGCAAAAGTCTCTGCTGGCCAGTACATCAAAGTCAGATGTGGGCAGCAGCATAGGTAGCTCGGACACCACCAGCAGACAAAACCACCAGGCCCCTCAGCCACCCTGATGGATACAGCAACATTCAAATGTGATCCACCACCATCCACATCCTAACCATAACCCTGTCAGGAGAGAGGACTTATAAATCATTGAATGGTTTGGGACTGGGAGGAACCTTAAAGCTCGCCCAGTTCCAGCCCCCTGCCACAGGCAGGGACACCTTCTCTTAGAGCAGGTTGCTCCAAGCCCCTGTGTCCAACCTGGCCTTGAGCACTGCCAGGGATGGGGCAGCCACAGCTTCTCTGGGCACCCTGTGCCAGCGCCTCAGCACCCTCACAGGGAAGAGCTTCTAAGGTCTCATCTCAATCTCCCCTCTGTCATTTTAAAGCCATTCTCCCCCTTGTCCTATCACTGCATGCCCTTGCAAGAAGTCCCTCTCCAGATTTTGGGTAGGCAAATACAAACACCTCTGGCACTTAAGGACCAATCTCTAACCATACACTTAGCTCAGCCAAAGCCCGAGTACCAGCACAGTGCTACAGAGGCCGGTGGCTGGGCAAGGAGCCTGGGAGGCACACGGCCCCGTTCCCACGCACAGCTCCACTCCACACGTTCCCAACATCCCCGACACAAATAACTCCATCCACTACTCCTCCATCCCACCCACCGCAAGCGAGCACATCGTGCTGCTGCAACGGGGGAAACCTGATTCAGGTCACGGCAAAAGGTACAAAAACACCTCTTGAAACACGACGCTGCCACGCTTCCTTCTCCACGCTCCCCCGATCCGGGGACATCCACCTCCCTGTGGGAGACCCAAAGGCTGCCTTGGGAAGGGGAGAGGTCAATAACAACACGCGGCTCCCGCTCCCACAAGACAGCCAAGCTGCGTGTCCCCGCAGCCATCTCAGCCCCAACGCCTTTATTAGTAAGCAAAGGAGCTGCCCCCATTCCAGTGCCCCTCGTGAGGAGGGAAGCATGAGGCTCTCCACACAAAGGAGCTCAGAGGAGCAGACCCTCCCTCCCGCCCTCCACCCCTTCCCTCCACCTTCCCTCCCCTCCGGTCCTCCAAAACAGACCTTGCCCTTTCATAAAAGGTGGAAAAAACAGGAGTCACCCATCCTACAGCAACCCCATGGTTTTCCCTACAGGGCGATTAAAACAGCTCCTCTATTAATGAGGAGAAACCAAATTTAGAAGAGGCGCAGCATCCAAATATAGGCTTAAACACACCTCACTCCTGAAAAGGGTCTCACTGTTTTCCTTCCCCTCCCGCCCCAAAACGAGACATGGGCTGAACTCCCACTGCCAGGGGCTCTGCTTGCAGCATCCCACATCCCACCGCATCCCTCCAGTGGCATCCCGCTGCCCCATGGGCATAGCCAGCGTCTCGCCACCCCCACGGACAACATCCCCAAGGGCAGCATCCCTCCACCGCCAGCCCTGCAGCCAGGCTGGGCACAGAGGTGGTATTCTGGCAGAAGCCAATAATGCTGCTCCCCACGGAGGATCCTTGGGACCAGCCTGTTATTCCAGGCAGAAAGTAGTAAACAACCTCCCAGGGGCTGGAGACAGAGGTAAACCCCAAAGATGCCATGTCCTTGCTCTGGCGGGTGTTATTACAGGACAAAAACAACACAGAGCTGCTGAGGCTGCGCTGGAAAAGCAGAAGGCAAAAGTTCAGAATGCTGCTCCTATAGGAAGGGAATAAATAACAACCACAGTTATACGTTTCTCCAGATGAATTCTTGGATTTGTTTATGACAAACTGCGTTCAAACCACTCCAAAATTCCGAAAAGAATTCCACGCATTTCCTAGGCAGGTAGATTTTCCTAAAGATCTTTTACAAACTGCATTTTCCAAGACAGAAAACAAAGAGGGGATGGAAACTCTCATCGCACTGGAATCAGCAGGGGGGGTTCGACACATATAGAAACACTCCAGCAAAACCAAGCCTTGGTATTTAGCTTGATAACAGACACATGAGGGAAGAACATTCCCAATAAATCCAGCCCCCGGGGGAGGCTTTTCAAATTTGTTTAAAATGGTATTTGACCGCATTCTGCTGCTATATTCACGTGATGTCACGCCTGTTGCGAGACAGAAAACGTGCTGCTCAGACGAGCATCTCGGGCAGCTCTAAACCAGGATGGGAGGATTAAGTTTGGCCTCTTTCAAGAGAATAAATTATTGCTGAAGATGTTTACACAATGCAGCTTCATGAGCCTGAAAGGTTGCTTTCAAAAGAGGCCCGGGCCCCCGGCCGGAGGAATGCAGGCGTGTGGGGAGACAGCACGCAGGGCAGACCGAAACCCAGCTCCATTTCACCCTCTGGGTTTCACTTCAGGTAACTATTTTTGGGAGGCACAGAGTTGGTGCTGGAACGAGCTAAGCTTTGAAAACATTCGGAGTATCTTTGACACGATGGGCTCCTGCATCGTGTGTTAAAAGTGATTTGCATTGTAGGAAATGTTGAAAGAGAAATAAAACAAAGTCCATAAATGGCATGAACAAAGACTAATCTGAACCTCCCAGTCCCCCCAGCATTAAGAAGAAATAAGCTAAACATGAGATCACCAGGAAAAAAGTTCTCCTCCTTCATATCACTGCACAACTACACACACAAAATAAGCCTAGCTGCTCTGAAGTCAATGGCAACACACAGAGTATCATAAGGGAGCACAAGTTTGGTCTCAGTTTCTTCCTCAAGTGCTCCAAAATAGCACAGCGTTTCCTAATGGTTTTACGCAGCTCTATGAAACATCACGACCACCACTGCCAACATATCACACATCAAGGGACCCCAAATTAAACACAAATTTCAATGAAACTTCACTGGCGTTTTGTTTCGATCCTCTAGAAACAGAGAGCAACCAGGCTGAGCCCTTTCATCACGCTCCAAATCTGGGTGTTTAACTCAATACACGGGGGGGAATGCAGGGAGAGAGAAAAAGGTGCTCTCAGATTTGTGCCACCTCCACACTACTAATTCTTTTGTTCAAATACACAGGAGGAGATGGGGAGACATGGGGACTGTCAGGGTGCTGAGGCTGAAACCAGGAGGGCTTACAAGGAAAACCAAAGCACCCTGCTGTAAACCATCTGCAATGTAAGTAGGAACTGAAATCACCCCAGTACTCGCTTTAAAGTCTTGCCCATTAAATCCCTGATATAGTGAACACAAGAAAACCCCCGACTGACTTTACGGCTATGAAGAACCTGCATTAAATCTCATGGCATCACTTGTGCTTAAAATTAGGAAGTAACTTCGGGATCTTGCCAAACAAGAGCCCATGCCACCAGGCTGCTGCCTCAACGCCCCAGAGCAGGCAATCTCAACCTGGTATATACAGGCTCCAAAGAAAACCGAAGTCTTCAGAATCTAACAGTTAACAAAAGCAAGCTCATTGTCTGTAGGCTTAGTGGGGTTTGTGCTTCCACTGTTTTAGGGGGTTTTCGTGTGTGCTTTGTTTTGTAAGGAGGACAGTGCCACAAAGGCGGCTGAAGCTATTCCACATGCAGTACATAGCAACAACTGCACTGGGAAAGCAGAGCAGATGTCAGCATACCTTGTTTCTATACCTAGCAATGAAATATTTATAAACCCTTTCCACAATCTCCCAATTCCCTTTGCTCCCCTAGACATACGCAGCGGCTGAAGACTTACTCCTTCAGCTACTTAAGTCTGACTTTGGGTGGACGCGGCAGTGTTAGGTTTACGGTTGGACTTGTTCTTTTCCAACCTAAAAGATCCTGTGATCCAGGTATCACCTGCTTCCTAGAGACACTCTCCCGAGCCTCCACGCAGCACCGCCTGTATGAGCTATTTCCCTCCAACCTCCAAGGCCAAAGCTATCATAACTGCTGTCCTAATAGGTTCTTCCACAAGGAAGCTTGGGAAAGCCGTAGGATAGTTTCTGGTGATCAGGCAAGGTTCGACATGCCGTGTCACTCAGGAGGAATGATATCTTATCAAGTAACCAAATACCTGCAAAGCTGTATTTCATCCATCCACCTAGTTGTGAAGAGAGCAGCAACGTACAGCAGCTGACCTCATGGTGTAATCTTCCATTATCTCAGAATCCTAGAACGGTTTGGGTTGGAAGGGACCATAAAGACCATCTAATTCCAAACCCCCTGCCACGGGCAGGGACGCCTTCCACTAGACCACGTTGCTCCAAGCCCCGTCCAACCTGGCCTTGAACACTGCCAGGGATGGGGCATCTCACCAATGCTGCAGCTTTGTTGTTTGTTTGTCTAATTTAAACGATCAAAAACTTTCATCTGACAAGAGAATATTCTGAATTTCTGACAAATTTGGCTGCCTGCAGGCAAATCCAACACATCTCTGATCAACTCCGCGATTCTTATCTCCCTTAAACACACCTCCAACAAGCATATGGATCATCAACGTGCCTCTTGGAAAGGACAAGAGAGATTAGGTATCAGCAGTTATACAAGCTGCACTTTACAAATCCCGTGTCAATTAAGAGATGCTGTGTATTCTGAAACTCCCACACTCCTCATGCCTACACATCTTCCGTAGGATTTATTGGCAGCAAAAGCAGTGGCATTTGGCCCAATAACAGAGGATGCTAAAGCTTAATTCAATCCTCTTCCCTGCACTCTGGGTGAAAACAAAACTAACAAACAGAACAAGTCAAAGCTGGCCAAGAAGTTTCTCCAACTACTACTGCATCATTTGTGCACAACAAATGGTCCAGCATTTCTCATCACGGAACAAAATGCCACAGTGCCCAAGCCCGCGTGGAATAAGGAAGACCTCTGCTTGTCCTTAACACAGTTGCACCCTCCCTGTGGGACCCAGGGAGGTGACCACCCCAACACACACACCACCAGCGAGGCCTCTGCACTGCAGATACTGCACACCACTGAAAACCTGGATGAAAGAGTGGGAAAAGGAGAGAAACTCCATTATAACACGGTAAATGTTACTGCCCACATCTCCAGTACAGACTGCAACTGAGATCCCTTCTCCTCAAAAAGGATGGAATAGAACTAGAAAAGGTACAAAGAGATGTGATAAAGACCCAGAACTATTCACATACGCATGAAAACAAAGCCCTTTCTTCAGCGCTTCAGACTGAAGAAAGAAGAAAACAAAGAATTAAAAATCACAGCTACTGTCTGACAAATTGCAAGGAAAATGCTTGAACCCACATTTAATTCTTGGGAATAACTGGATTGTAGCTCCACATTCTTTCTACCACCCAGAGATACTGTTAGTGTAAAGACATGAATTTCGCTTTTTATCAGCCTTTCCGAAACTTATTTTGCAGACCAAGGGATAAAAGGCATAGCAGGGTCCAGTCCAGCCTTGTGTTCTGTTTCTCTATGCCAGCTGTGAGTAAAAGTAAGCCTGAGAGGACAACAGGTCTCCTGAAGTCTTATCTTCAAGTGATGTTAATTCACACAACTACACCAGAGTCAATGGCTGTACAGCAGCACTGACAGCATGGAAGGCCCTAAAATTGCTGCATGGCTCATTGCAAATAAAAGTAATAGATTTATATTAATCAATACTCTCACAAGCCAGCTGTCTTTATTACCATTGAAACACTGTGTTTGATTAATTTAGAGAGCAGCATTTCACTTCAGCATTATCATATAACTTTCAGGTACTCTGGAATTGGGACAGCAGAACTCATTGCTCTCCACAGCAGTTTGTTTTAAATCTACATCAGCTTTCCTGCTGTAAAATTCAGGACCATTATCCCTGGAGTCTAACAGACACCCAGGTGCACAGCTATGGATCTGATGGACATCTAGTTGCCAATTATATGGCAACTCACATAGCTCAAACCTTGTCCCTCTACAAAACCCAAAATAAAAATGAAAGAAGCATTTGGTGGGATAGCAATTCCAGACTCAGTGCTCCATAACCAGCATCCATCGTCAAAACTGGGTTGCCAATTCAGTTTAAAAGGAAGATAGGCTCAGCTCTTCAAAACTGATTTGTTTGCTGTAGCTCTCAAGGCGGATGTCGAGTTCAACTTTGAAGCAGATCAGGGTATTCAGACCCCAAACTGTCGTTACCCCATAAGCCTGTATTTTACCTACTCAAGAATCTCATCCTACTCATAAAACCATTTCTTGCTTTTGGAATGTATCTCAAATCCTGTTTTTGTGCTCTTCCGCAAGACATTTAGATGTTTAGTTCCAGTATGTTTTTTATCCTGCTAGAGTTAAACTAAGTCTGCTCATGAAACAAGAACACACTCAATTATGAAATCTGCACTTTTAATTATCATTTTCTCTCCCAATCTACTTTTAAACTCGAATCGAGCCAAGACTGTTGTTTGTTCATGTTCGAACAAAGTATTTATTTACCATAGATAAAAGCAGACTTATCTAATACCATTTACATGGAGTCATAAATTGATTTTTGATTAATGTTTAATCAAGAACAAAGAGACCCATCTGTGCAAAAGATGAGTAGGGAGCAGAAAGCCCTGTTCATGGGAATTTCTTCTGTGTCAGCTCTCCCTAGCTCTGGGTAATGACACTAGATCCTTCCTCTTCTGCTGGTGTGAGGATGCAGCACTGTTGACAGAGCACTTCACAATAGCCAAATAGTTTCCTCCGGGAAATGCTAACTTAAAACAAGATTATTTGTTTTAAATACAAAGCCTCTACAGCTGACAACAAGGAGTCAACATTTTATATCTCAAATGCTCACAGAAATTAAAAGCATCAATGGTAACATTCCCTATTTCTGGCAGCCATCAGCTCAAGGTGAACAAATCTCAGTTATGTCCAGCTTGCCCCCTCCCCAGCACTGTCACCTCACAGGGCCACATGTGAAAACAGCATTAAAATCCAGTGTCTCACTGAGGATAAAGTCCCAGTTTAAATGAAAAGGGAATATTCAAAGTCTTCATTGAAGTACACATGACTTCTCCCATCAAGAGGCTCAAAGGAGCAGGGGAGCATCAGCATTTAGAAGCAGTCAGCATTAAAGATCAATATTGAGCAATAAAAAAAAAAAAGCCCAAACACACAAAAATGAAGATTTCTAATAGTAATCACGTAACAAACCCTCAAAAGGTGATTCTCCTGCAAAGCAGAAGCACATATACCAGCGTGGTGGTTTGTCTTGTCAGCACGCCCTGAGGAGAGATGCAGCGGTGATTCCAAAGCAACCCTGGGATATTTGGGGCAATCCAGGAACACCAGCTAGACAGAATGTTCACAAGAAGCTGGCAGTGAAACAGTGGCTTCCTCCTTGGGACAGAGCCTGAGCAACACCCGAGTTAATTCAAAAGAGCTCTCCTCTACCTTCTCAGTTTCTCATATTCACATAAGAGTCCAGCAAAGCAAACAGCGCTGCTTTAAAACCTTTGGTCCCCAAACCTCTTTGTGCCAACTGTAAATACACAGTAATTCTTTTCCACAACTAAAATCCCCCAAAGGAAGAGGGTACATTAAAAAAGTGACAAGAACAATCTTAATTATAGCTCTGTTAACACATTATGATAATGAGTACTTGTTCTTTATCAGACTTTAAAAGAATTATTATTGTTCTGAATTCTACAAAGGCTGGTCTGAAGAACAAGGGTCTTTGTCTCCTGCTGCCAGAAGAAACAGCATTTCCTGAAGCCTGTTTCTGCCTTCAACTAACAGTTTTGATTTTGGCTTTAGAAAAATAACTGCGTGTCCTCAGCTGGAGGGGGAAAAATAAAGTTCCCTTCTTCCCCCTCTCCCAGATGCTCCCAGGAGAGCAGCATCACCATTTGTAATAACACTGCGTTTCATTAGCCTTCAGGAGCGGGGGAAAAAACAAACCCTAAACCTCTGGCTATTCTTGTTCAGGTAAACAACAGGAGATTATTACGGAGTTAATACTTGGCTTTGTTCATATCCCTCTTCCTCCTTTTTCACCTCCTGTTGGAGCCCCAGACTGGAATTACAGCCTAACAATAGCCCAGTTGTTGCCCCCAGCAGCTACTCCCATCCAAACAATAGATATTTCCCTCTTCCCTCCACTCAAAGTAAAGTTAGTAAGGAAGAAATTCGCGGATTGAAGGGTAAAGGCAAACATTTTTAAGGGGGAAGACAGAGACCCATGTATGCACCATGGCATTCTGAGCTTCCTTTGTACAGAAAAATGTGCATTCCCTCTCCCAGGCTCCTTTGTATCCCACAGCCCCTCCTATGCTGGGGAAGAGATGGGGAGGAAGGTTATGTGCTCCGGTATGAATGGCATTTCCTAAGAAGGTCATTTTAACCACTGCACTGGGGGCCTTTCTTCAAGAAGTCTCACCTATTCATGCAAGTATCAGGGGAAGTGCTGTGAGCTCCCTTTTACTTCGGCACATGTTAACCTGACAGTGCATGTGCCTGCCTGCTGGAACAGAGCTGCCAGGAATTCCCACCGTGAGCAGAAAACCAGACTGGATTTACAAAGCAAACATTATTTTTTTTGTGGGAAAAGAGTATTTCCATATAGGAACAAATACGTTTTATTTCCCACTTGCAAGATGAAAGAATACGTGTTACTGCACTGCAAATATTTTGGTAACACGTGCCAAAAGCCAAAAACGAGGCGAGCAGCTCTTCCTTTCCAGAAAGGAAACAAGTCCCCACCGCCTATAGCCATGGCTGCGAGAAGTCCAGCATTAGGCTCGTCACTGGTTTCCGTGTGCTAAGGAGCCCAACATTGATTTCAGGAACAAAGTGGTAACAGTCAAAGCTGCTTTCCAAGAAGTTCCCGAGTATTTCAGGAATTCTCCTGTGCTCCGCCAAACATCAACTGCTTCCTCACAGGGCTCTACTGCTGCACCCAGGGCAACATCTGTTGGTTGCAGGGTGACAAGAGAAGGAAACGGGATATTCTGTGATACTGCAGTAGATGCCCAACATGGAATCCACACTGATACCAATTTCAGAGCCTGCCTGCATAGCATTTACTCATGCAACAGGTAGTTAAAAGCGCTTCCCAAGTGCCTTTAAGTATTTGAGATTTGTTTCCAGTAATCAAGGTTTATTCTCCTTTAGGTTTAAGCACTTACTAAATCACTGCTCTCAGTAGTCCTGCCCTCTGATTTCTCCTGACTAAAATTACTAAAAGCAATTCTCTCACTTGGCTGTTTCAACTGGGAACGTTAACAAAAGCTGCTTTGATTTCAGTCAGAAATGTCTTGTTGATTTTTGGGAAGAAGACAGACAGAAAACCCCAATACTACAAACGTGCACAGGGGCTGCCTCACCAGCGGGGCTCCATGTTAGCTGAAGCCCCCATTCCATGTCCTTTCTTATTCTCCAAGCATTCTTTACCTGCTCCCTTCAAGCAGTTTCTCCAGCAATACAGAGATTCTGGAGCTGTGATTTAGGTCCTAAGTTTTGAGGAAAGGGCCCATCTGGGAAATGCCAAAGCCATGCTGTTCCAACAACCAGCAGGAATCCTGTATGGGAATTCTGTCATGCTCCTGAAAACTGCATCCACCAGAAAAGCATTTCAACAGGCAGAGACGATGTTGTTTTGGAAAGCATCAGACACCAGCATTGTTACTTACACTCCTTAAGGAGCCATTACTAACATTTCCTTGCTTCATTTCCTTTCTGGTTTATGTTTAAGGACAAACAGTTTGTTTACAGTGAATGGAGCGCACATCCAGCTGATGCGCCTCCGAGTACTTCCTGCAAGTTCACTCGGCAAACAGCTCCTGTCAAAGGCTGCCACACAGTCAAGCAGATAACCAGGGTACGCCTGTGGGAGTTGGAGGATGGAAAATGAAACGTGCCAGCTATTCTTCTCTTTCCAACAAGGCATTTATGAGGTGAAGATGTCATGCAGAAGTCCAATATCGGCAACAGCTCGTAAATAATGTGCAGTTTGACACTCGTCTCATAGGGTAAAAAGAAGGAACAAAAATCCCTACCACCCGTGGTTTGTTACGTAGGTAAACTTGGAATTAACTGAAAACTCCACCTCTTTCTACAGTTGTAATTCTCAACTGTCTGTCCTTTCCGTATATAAAGGAACACAAGGAAATTCAGAGTACTTATCCACAAGAAAGGGATTTTGCTTGTAATTGCACTCTCTTTCAGGAACAGACTGGAACTGTTTCCCAAACAGAAGTGTACAAACTGCAGAGGAAATTCAGTTGCCGTGATGGTTAGCCATGGTATCCCTCAAGAAGCTGTTCAATCTTTCAGACAGCTGAGGCCATTTTAAGACCATCCAGTGTATTTCTCAACTAGCATCCGCAATTCTGTAGTCAAGCAAAACCCATGGGCTTCCCCTGTAGATCTTTATGAAGGTGCCTTAGACAAGGAGACTGAAGCAGGAGTACAGAGGGACTCGAACAAGATCTCCACAAATCCCAGAGGCCTTCCCAATGCGCTACATCCATTCCACAAAATCTCTCCTTTGTGTCACCAACCACATCTTCTGTACAAGATTATTAATATTCTGGAAGCTGGTATGGGAAGGTTGCTTTTAAAGCTGCTGAAAACAAGAGATTCTCATTCTATCCTGCAGCCCTTAAGTGCTCCGAGTAAAGACCCACCCTGCTCTGCCCTGCCTTTACTGGTAACTCTTTACATGCACAAGTTTCCAGGTAGCCCTCAGCATTAGCAGCTTCCCTCAACATAACACTGTTGGACTACAAAGATCATTGAAAGCAGGGACATGTTCCAACAAAGCTTAATGGGTCTCTATCCAGCCGGACAGAGGCCAGGACGCTGACCTGAGACATGCACTGCAAACAGAGAAATGACATCTTTGGCAGGGGGTGCTGCAGAAGGCAAAGAAGAGAGATAGCAAAGAGTGATTAAATATATCCATCACAGTAATACTTTTGGCTCACATGCAACGGTGTCTACACTGGCCTTCCTTTCACTTCTGCCACATTGCAACCGCCTTGGCTTGTAGGCTGGAGCACGGATCACCCCTAATTCCCACTGCTAAAGCATCTTCCCTACACACCTCCCAGAAGAGGAGCACAGAGGAAGAAGTGAGCAGGATGCCCTGCACAGCACCCAGCCCTGCTCCTGAGCTGCCTTTCTGACTCACACTTAGCTGCACTTACAATTTGGAGCTGGGGTAGCTATGATTCCTCTCTTCGGTTCACGTAAGGCCCTTGACTGTTTGTTTTGGCTCCAATTGGCTGCCATGTTTATGAAAAACAGGTTAAGCTCCTGGCACCAAATTGTTTTCAAAAAACCTCAGCCTTTGAAACAGTGCCTGCTTGAAAAAAGTGTTTTTCTACCTTTAGATGCTGCGTTTTCCCTTCAGAGACATGTTTCACCTCCACTTCTCACTGTGTCGGTGTTGGCTTTTTGTGTTCCCCTTGATAACCAACTTTCCTCAACAGATCACAACTTGATCTACAAGATTCTATGATAAGGCACAAAATGTGACATTTCGGAGGGGTTTAAAGTTATTACTTCTGAAGAAAAATAGAAAGCCCCCATGGGACTATTTGGGGATTTCAGATTTTTACGGTAAATTTACATAAATAAGGTGGACTTGTACACTGCGAGCACCTCTAAGTGGAGGTCAGCCTTTACAATCGACCTTCAATGCAAAGAGGCCCTCCTGATGCCCCACTGCCACCAACCACTGCACAAGACAGTTCTGCTTAACAAGGATCACACCAGTCCAAAAGCAGCCACAAGAGCCCACACTCACATTGGAGTTTCTAAAAGCAGGTTTCACTCCGCACTCAACAGCCTCCAGTGCCAGAAAAAAAGCATATCCAGAAACCACATCCCAGAGCGAGAACCCATAGTTAAAGGACACATCCCGCCCCTGACGCAGGCATGTCTGTAAGTGCATTAGGGAATCCTGAGTACAGGTCAGTCGCTTTCTTTTTTACTTCACTAAAAGAATTATTTCTTTTTTTTTTTTTTTACCTAATTTTAACAGTTTTCTACAGTTTAGTCTCAGTACTTCCAAGATTCATTTGATGTAGAGGAAAGCAATATACCTTCGGGCTATTTTGAAGGTATAGTCAGAAATGCGGTCACTACAAGTCTTAACGCTGTGAAATTACTCAAAGCTTTTATTAAAACAAGAAACATCATTTTCTCAAAAAAAAAAAAAAAAGGTGAAAAAAAGAGTGTCAACAGTGAGCCTCTTACACCATGCTAAGAGCTTAAGTCTCCTAATGTAGTTTCTTGTCCATTTGAAATGGTTTTGGTCTCCGGCATGATCATATCCAGCAGGAAGCTTCCAATAGACTGAATGCCAATACAGCCACCCTCTTTTAGGGTCAGAATTAGTACACGTTACAAGATTTAGAAGCCACAAAATGTTCCAAAACAGCCTGGAGTCACGAGAACGATGCTCTCTCGGGACAAAAAACCTCCAATACTCTTCAGAGGCTGCTTCCTGGAGAAACAAACTGAATTAGAGCAGTGATCATCCCTCTACAGGCAAGCAGCTCAAAGTGCAACACCAGAATGAAACTCAGGCTAGAAAGTAGTACACACTCAACAGAAACTGCCTGTTTGTCATCTCTGTGGAAGGATTCACTTTCATTATCTATTTGCACAGCACTGAAAGAATTCCAAGTATTGGGGCGGGGGGGGGGAGAGAAAGGGAGAGAAAGAACCAGCAACCAGCATCTCACAGAAAGCCAATTGAAAACCAGCTTCCATCACACAGTGGCGTCAGGCAGCAACAGGGAGCATGTTCAGGGTGCTTTCAAATTAACATCAACTACAGATGTGAACCCTGGACCACATAAGCTGCATGTTCCGTATCTCACCTTGCTGCCTGCTCCTTCCGTCATCAGAACTTAACCTGAGACCCCAGGGCTCCCTACAGAGCATTTGTACCCCAGGGAAAGGCAAAGGTTAGTGGAGGGGACAGCCGAGCTAAGAGTGCTTGAGGAATGAGTGGTCAGCTGTGCCACTCGTGGGGATGCCTGCAGAGATGTCACTTTAGCTGCCAACAGCAGAGAAGTGGGAAAGACGAAGGAGAGAACAAAAAGCACAGATATGGCCAAGCCCTTTTAGTTAACTCTGCCTATCAATTTAAACTTAATATCAGCTTACTCAAAAGCGAAGTCCAACCTCAGAATGCAGCTTTGGTCAAATTACTGACACATAAAATTAAAGCTCATGCAGCATGCTGGAAGACTGCTGGAAAGAGAAGCTGTACCATTTCAATGCCTACACAAGCATCAGCCAACGCTTTCTAACCAACTGCCTACAATTATATCTCCAGCTCCTTAATCTGGCCTCTTATAAACAACGCCAGCCTGTGTTTTTAAAGGAGACAAATCTCACCACCACCCCATTCATCTACCCAAGTGTCCCTGCTGGCAAAGAAGGGACTGCTCAAGGTGTAGCACACAAGCTTAAGGGGGAAGGATGTCAGAGTTGTCTCCACCGACCAGTTGGATAACCACTGCACCCCCTAACCTTGATGCTGCAGTGGGAGATCTTCCCTCCACAAATCACCACAATTGACTATTAAAAGAGAACCAAGCCATCAAGCAAGTAAAGAAAAGTAAAACACATAGAGAAATTCCCAGTGTGCAACCCCAAAAGCCAGTCTAGCATTCAAACAGGGACTTGGAGCACTGCTGACATGCTTTCCAGCTCCTGCTGCTCACAAATCCAAGGGAGGAACATGAAACGATATTAAAGGACCTCAGAAGTTTTGTACAAGTTCAGCATACTAACAGCTCCACAGTTTTCCTTCACAGATAAGCCATTTCCTCTGTCAGATTATGATTTCTATCACCACAATGAGAAGAGCTGTTGACTGTTTACAGCTACAAAACACAACGAAGGAGCAGGATACACATCCACTTAGTGTGCCTGGCCACACCAGCTTTCAGACAGCTGTGCACTTTTTCAACTGTCTACAGCCTTTGTGTCGTCCCCACAAACCTGCAGTTTGTGTTTCAATACAAACTTTACCACTTTTACAGATGAGGAACAACTCCGAGCCATACTCGAAGGTATGCAGATCGTTGTGTCTAGTCTTCAGTTTTCAACTCAGCTATACAAGACATTCCCAGAATTAGGCTAAAACCAGAAACACCTAACTCAAACACTTGTTAGTTGAAAGCAGAACAGTACCTCTAAGAAGCCATGTTTAAGGTGCTATTTTTCAATGACACCCTATAAAGAGTGACTGTCCAGTACAGAAACTGCAACTTCTCCGTTTAAAGGGAACTCAGACCTATCTGGGCTTCACTTTTCCCTTTTCAGAAGCCCTAAAGCACCTATCTGCGCATGCCACAAGCACAGGAAACAGTAAACAGCACAATGGGAATGTTCCCTCTCAAGCATCTTTCCCCAGCTACTTCATGTAAAACACTTTATGTGCCTTTGGCTCATGTCATTTTCATACAAATGGGAAATTCATGCTCCATGTCTGTATACATACACACATTTACATCCACACATCCACACCAACAGCCATCCAGCAGCTGGAGTATTTTACGACCTCTTTAGGTGTTTTAAGCACTTTTGGAACACAATGATAGTGGTAAAATACAGTAAACATCCTCCTACCCTCAGCATCAATGCTGCTAAACCACCCAAGAGGAACTTGTATGAGTCATGTTATTTTAGTTACTTTTTTAAAGCATTTATCCTGATGTCAATACTCGTCATTACAGCAGGATTCCTGACAAGAAAAAACCATGAAAAGGAATGAAATCTTAAATCTTCTCTCCCGTTGGCCTAATGATATGGGAGCTCTCCATACACCTGGCAGTGAAGAAAAACATAAATTCAAAGATGCCTTTTGATTTATAGCTCCGGTGTGGTTTCCTAATAATATAGCTACCTTAAGCTGCTGCATACATTTACAAAATACTCCGGCTCCTTCAGAGATGAATTACAGTAGCTGCATCTTTAACTGAAGCTCACATAAATACCTTTTCTCCTCCAAGAACACAATTACAAAACACTAAATCACTTTTATATTGCACTATGAAAACAAAACCCTTTCATTTGGGTCATGATAGGAACGGTTTCCACAGCCACCACAGCACACGCAGGCTGCTCCACTGCTCAGCTTCTGCCTGCAGCAGCTCCAAGCTACAGCATGGGTCAGGAGGAATCAACTGCTCACAGCCTTTCACCTTGTGATTCCTCAGTTTATAATGGCTCTTTCTACCTTCTTACCCTTCACAAAAGCAATCCAAAGCACAATCTTAACACCACCTTTGTGTTTCCCAGGCTTCATGCTTCACTCTTCATTCCAATACCAGCTTTAGGCATCCCAAACTGGGTCACAGGGCTACCCTTAAGGTTGATCAAGCATCTTTTGTGCATGCCACATGAAAGCCAATGTAGAGTGAAAGAGGGAAGACATTTCACTGCCTGACTGGAGAAGATTATTGACCACTGAAAACCGAAAACCATCACTGCCCCTTGACATTCCTTCTTATCCCAAATGCAGACAAAACCTACATGACAAAATATTCTTCCTTCCCTCCTCCTCACCATTTATGTTTGTGCAGGGGAGAACAAACCAAAACAGTACTAGGATTAATAACACCAGACCCTATCTATCCTCTAAGACTACGCTTTTGTTCTAGATCTGTTTGCTCACATCTTCTCTGTCTGGTGCCAATGTCCTCACACAACGTGTTATTCTTTCCCCTTCTTTTGTATCTACCTCAAACTGTACATACAGTCACTGTTTGGAGTAGCAGGAAGGGTGTCTCAGCTCTTTGGTTTGAAAACCTATTAAATTTCACTGAGAAATAATAAACAGCTCTTCCAGCCTTTAACAGCTTCATCTACCAAGATGCACAATTCAGCCTCTGGTAACTGCATAGGAGGGAACAGAAATAACACAAGTAACGTAAAGCTTATCTATGGGATTTGCTAATGAAAAGTAAGGCTCAAACGTATAGCACAAAATTAAGGAAATAAGGGGGTACCACACACATCAAAAGCAGGAAACACATCACACCACATATCCTAGGTGTAAGGGTTGCAAAAACAGATGAACATGGTTTGCCTGCTCATTGTGTGCTTCTTGAAAGAGGTGTTAAGAGCTCTGGCAAAGCCCCATGGTCTTGGGACACTTGGGAATATCATAAACCACAGGAGTGGTGAATTGTATCCTATGCGCACTTAACAATGATGAACTTCCAAAGGTCTGATCCTCAGTGGTTGCTGCTGGTGAGAAAGGGACAACTGGTGAGGAGGGGCTGCTGCTCCATGGGCACAGGGGCTGCCAGGCACATTTCACCCTCCGGATTGGCTGCCAGTGACATCAGTTTATTATTCAGCTTTGTGTTTGCATTTCAGCTTCCCCCTTTCAGGGACCTCCAGACCTCACACAGCTCCGCACAGCCGAGAGCAGGGAGGCAGCTCGCCCCAGGCAGCACATCAGAGCCCCGACCCACCCTCCCCACCTTAGGGCTTCTCTGCACAAAAGCAGCAGGGAAATGCAGAGGCCTGATGCTCCTCTAGTTCAAGTTGGTTTTCTGAGCTGGGGAAAGGTGGCTGTGTGATGAGGCTGACCAGGGGTCATGGGCTTACAGCAAGGCACCAAGAGTTGAAGCGAAAGTCTTAAGAGAGATTTGCTGCAGAAAGACCTGAAGACTGGAGAATGGAAACCATGTGCAGTGCAATAACACGCCCATGCACACACATGCAAACATACATGGGATACACAACATGTATGAGGAGTGTACAAGCAGAGCAAATTCCTCCCAAGACTGCTCCTGAGGATCCGTTCTTTTGTTAGCATCCATAAGGGAGCTAACACAAGGCACTATCATCTCCTGTTTACCCCTCTGCAGTGCAAGGCCGCCTTTGTTCCAGCTCAACATCCTGCTTCCCCTTATCGCCCCTCCTGAACTCGGCTGCCTGTAACCTGATACAAAAGAATGTTAATTTCTTAAGTGACTTTTATAAGAGCACAGAATGAAAGGAACTTGGTATTTTCCCCATCTTGAAAAATACTATTTCATAGCACCTACAACTGTAGGAAAATGTATCTGGTCTGTAACAAAGCTTTGGGAAAACAAACTGCAAACGGGCTGCTCTGCCTCTGTGTACCTACCAAACCAAGTGTTTTCTATTTAGCACGCACCTAAGCACTGGGATGTGTGTGCCTGCATATCTACAAATGCATATATGCATGAATTATTCATGTGCACATGAACACAGATCAATCAGGCAGAAGATCAGTTTCAAGTAAGTACAGAAATGTTAGCTAATGCTGAGCCTGAGTTCATAACACAGCACAGGGAGTAACTCATCTCAGCCACACGTACTGTACTCACCTACTGATGTATCAAACCCCTATCTACAGTGCCTGCAATTTAAAAGTATTTTATGAACAATTTACACTAAATAAGCAAGCAAATACAACTGTGCTCCTGAAACCTGTTCCTCTATTTACAAAACGCATTTTCTGCACATTTCCAGCCTCAGGGATTTGAAGTGCATTCTTCCCACACTGATGGTCTGTGGTACGGGAAATACATCTTTCAGGACAGCTCTTCCACAAATCCCGAGCCTCTGACCCATTCCCATGCATAAAAACAGGCCAGCAGCAAACCATGCAGGATGCAGCTCTCAGACAGGATGCGCTGCTGTCCTAACACATCCTATAAAGAAAAGCTTTCAGAGAAAAGCTTCTCATGCACCATAAGCCACTATTTAAATTCAAGCCAACGTAACTTTAGTTGTACCTAAATTCACATACAGCATCACTAGCCTCATCATGATGCCGCTATTTCTTCTATATTGAGAGTGTATTTCAAAGACACTCAACCAAGATGTGAAGTTCTACTTTAAAAAGTATCTCCAAAACCCCAGAACTCCTGTTAAGACTGTGTCTTAACAGTTTAAGTACTAACACATACTGCTTCCTACCACAGCACGTTACCAAGACAGTAATTCAGCCCCCTTTAGACACAAGGAAACAGAATGCTTTTATGTGGAAATGAAACAAATGCTATAAAACAGTTCCAGCTTCACCTTGTAGATAATAACGAGCTGGGTGGAAAACACTGGTGAAATTAAGCAAACACAGGAGTGAGATTTCCTTTTGTTCACCCTTGTGTGGTTTGGAATATGGTATTTCATAGGGGTATTTTCCACCAACCGTGATCTCAGCGACCAGCTTCCTTGCTGCCACATGAGAACGGACTTGAAAACACAGCATCTGTTCTCATCGATGCATGTCGATGGGGGTTAACAGGGATGATGCAGGTACAGTTTAGGCTGTCTGAGCCTCTGCAGCAGACCCCAGGCACCTGCTGGAAGATAGATACCTTCTTTGCTACTACCACAAGGGAGTAGGTCATGCTTGGAGCACCACAGTGAGCCTTCTGGCTCTGCAAGCTTTTCCTGACTTCAGCAGAACACGCTGCAATCATTAAGCAGGACCTGAAACATAACAATCTCTTCATTTATCACACACTTTCCAGCTCATTTTGCACAAAGCGATGTGTTTTCATTACTCACAAGAACACACATTCTTCCCCCCATGCTTCTCACCACCAACAACCACACCAGCAACATTCAACATCTGAGCATGCCTTGCAGCAGGAAGGGCTCTGGAGAACTGTCCTACAGTTTCCAGTGAGATGGCACTTCTAAAGCTCCTTTGGCTCCTTATTAACTCCCTAACCTGAGTTTTTCAAAGAATCATGAAGTTGAATTGCTCCAATTGTGATTTTGGCTATGAGACTGTGCAAGTTTCCTACTAAGCACTGCAGTTCACCATGAGCCTTCATAACATTCACTCAACCAACCTAATAGAAGCATCAGCCTAAAATGATTCAGAGGGGAGGACTGGGGGAGTCACTGCTGCAAGAGGACTCTTCCATCACATGCCAGAGGCAAGAACACACAAGACAAGGCATCACAAGACAGGTCCTATAAATAGATCAAATACAACAAGCACAGAAGTTCCCAAATCCACCAGCTAAAATTAAGTATCTCCCCAAAATACACACGAAGCAAGCTCCCACAGTTTACATGAAGTAATTCTGATGAGCATCAGTCTCGGGTAGATTTCATTTGGAAATCATGTTATAGCAGCCCATCCATCATCTAGAACAGTGTCTCAAGTTCAACGTCAACGAATCTAGAAGGACCACTTACCCCTTAAGAAAGTGGATGCAAGATGCTCCATCCCTGGCAGTGTTCAACGCCAGGTTGGACTGGACTTGGAGCAAGCTGCTCTAGTGGAACGTGTCCCTGCCCATGGCACGGGGATGGAACTGGATGAGCCTTAAAGGTCCCTTTCCAACACAAACCATGCTGTGATTCCATGATTTACTTTGCACAGTACTGCTACAAAGTGAAACGTATTACAAGTGTTGGGCGCTTACTCATTCGTTTTAGTATCTTCTAGTTCAGCTCTCTTCTGCAAGTGTGGAAAGACTCCTAATTATTAGTGTTACTTTTAATCCACACTCCTGATGCCTTCCACATCACCTGCAGGGAGGGCCCCAAGCTGAGAAAAATGGGTTCAAATCATGTCATTTATTTTGAGCCTTCCATCAGGATCATCATCTTCTGGATCCTCCCTAGCTCCTTCCTTCTCTCACTACGCCTACATTTCCAGGGAAAGCTGTGGAAGATGTAACATTTCCAAATGCTACCACTGCAAAACGTACTAGACAGAAGTGTGAGGGACATGAACCAAATCCCTAGAAGGATCTTGTGGGTATCTTTATTTATGACACCGCATGAAGCTCTGCAGAACTAGGGGGTGTGTGTTTGTTTTAATAGCAAGACTTCCACTGCAGCACAGACAATAGGCATGGACACTCTGCTGTTTAGAAAAACCCTGGAATGACTGGACAGGAAGAGCAGAAGGAAGAAATATGAACTTCCAAACCAAAAGAGAGGTGAATTCAGCTTCCCCCACCCACCTTCCAAAAAACATCAAACGTTTGCTTTCATAAATAATTGCAATAGGATGCCATGGACTTCTCCAAGCAAACAATAGCCAGATTGTGTCATGTTGTGCCCTAGGCAGGGCCCAGGGGGAGGGGGACACAAAGGGCGGCTTTCAGGGCTCAGGGCCTCTCGCTCCTGCTCCGCAGCATTGCTCCCTTCCTACTCCTACTTCCCAGGCCGTCCCTCCACTGGGACTTTGAAGTGGCAGCCATCAGAGGCTCCTGCTACACACACACACACACACACAAACACCCCAAAAGGCAGCAAATCCAAACGAACAACAGCTTATTATGAAGCCCCTCAGGCCCACACAGACCTCACATGGAGCAACACTGACTTCCACAGAAGGGGATCCTATGTGAGTGCTGTGGAACTGATTTGGGGGCGATTTGATGGTGCAGCCATTAACCTGCACCCACTTTTGCACCTCTGCCTCATCACGCTGCTCTCCCAGCCCCTTGACTCCACCTCTCCATGGCTTTAAGATAAACACTGTCCCAGGGCAGCCACGACAGGCCAGGCAGGGCTGTTCTGTGGATATGAAAAGAAAACAATGAAAAGCCCTATTTTCTGCCTATAAAGTGTTTTGAAGGAGTCACCCATTGGGAAACCCGAGAGCTGTAATTCCCGGACTGATTCACCTTCCTCCTTCACGTTAGGAGTTAGAAAACAACCCGCCCCAGCAAGATCAAAGAGCCCCAGCGCTGCCCAGCTCCCAGCCAGGCACTCCTGCCGCCTTTCATGTCCCAGACAGCCCCACAGCACACAGCCAGTGATGAGCCCAAACGCCAGCTGCAGGTCCCAAAGCTCTGGGCAAAACACGGCTCCAAACAGATTGTTCAGCTGGTTACCCCACCTCCTAGATAAGCACATTCAAACAGTGTATATATACATGTCAGCGGCATCAGGAAGTACCGAGGGTGGGAAAAGACGGAGCCAGAGGAGTAGGAGAGCCCAACCCTGCCTAAAATATGCATTAATTCTACTTGATACCAGCAGCCTGTACTAGTACCATCCCGGCACTGTAATCTCCCCAAAACCAAATGTTTACCACAGTTTACTATTTATATAACGCATTATTCTTTGTAAACTGAATAGCATTAAATCAGCTATGAGAAAAGAGGGAATTTCTACAAGAGCATGTAGTGATAGGACAAGATGGAAATGGCTTGAACCTGCCCGAGGGGAGGCTGAGATGAGCTCTTAGGCAGAAGCTCTTCCCTGTGAGGGTGCTGAGGCGCTGGCACAGGGTGCCCAGAGAAGCTGTGGCTGCCCCATCCCTGGCAGTGCTCAAGGTCGGGTTGGACACAGGGGCTTGGAGCAAGCTGCTCCAGTGGAAGGGGTCCCTGCCCGTGGAAGGGGTCCCTGCCCGTGGCAGGGGTTGGAACTGGATGAGCTTCAGGGTCCCTTCCAACCCAAACCATTCTATGATGTTATGAGACCAAACAGACTGGTCTTTGCAACAGCAGAAAGCAGAGCATGCATGGCCAGTGGCAAGAGCACAGAGAATCACACCAGTTAGCAATGAATCAGGTTGTTTTGCATGGTTATCTTTCTGAAGGGCATCAGAAAGATTGCAATAAATGCATCAAGTCCAGGTAAACCGATCTGAACCACACTTCAAAGCACTCGCCACACTTCAAAGCACTCGCCACACTAGGCATAGAGCAAGAGACAGGTGCTAGTCACAGCAATTAAACCAGATTTAAGACAGATTATGCAAAGTGCCTACATAACTTGCAGGAAAAACAGAATACAGAATAGAAATGTATGGTCAAAAACTTTCCAAAGTGCATCTACAGATGGAGACACTGCCTGGTTTTCTACAGGCTGAAGCATAAAGAGACATACAGAAAATGGGAGAGAGCTAATGGAGCAAACCCACCTTATCACTGACCTTATGTGCTCATGCTTGGAAAAACAGGCTTTGAGACACAGCAGCATTTGAAAACATCCTCCTTTGCTACAAAAGGAGCATTCATGTAAGTCATTCAATTGTCACAGAGCACCCTGAGCATCCTGAGGTGGAGGTGTCCCTCCCTGCCCTGCAGCAGAGCTGTCTGGCTTCACCTCCACCAGCCCCAGCACAGCATCACCAGCTCCTCTGCACCAATATCCAGCACCATCCTCTGCACAATCTCTGCACCCCTCATCTCCAGCACCAATACCAGCCCACTTCTCAATAGTAACCCTTATGATGTCTTGAGCATTTGGATGCCCACACCACGTAAACTAATACAGACTCAACCAAACTTCACCAAGGCACTTAAAACAAATGAGCTTAATGAAGTTCTCAATGAAAGCACCTTTCTTTTTTCCATTAGAAGTATTTCCCCCGGCTCTCTACACATAAATGTCTATTTTTAACTTCAGACTCATCACTTGTAATTTGCAGGGAGATTTAAACCGCCACCCATCAACTGAGTACTAACATGTTTCTACAATCCATACCTGTAAGAGCTTAGTTGGGGATTACTGAGAATCTGTGCTTTCCTTTTCTCAGGTAACATTAGTTGGAGTTTTATAGATGTATTTGACAGACGTTGCTCAGAGTGAAAGGTTGGATAAACACAGTTATTTCTAAATGGACTCTCAAGTTAGTCCAAAACTGCTTTAGAAGTTCATTTCACAAACTCCTTTGAACAACCCCTGTTGTGACAAGCTCCAGCCTGGGGCCAGTAAACCCCTCAGCTGGTCTGGGGAGTGCGGTGATCACACGATCTTGGTACAGCCACATCCAGACATTCCGAGGGCTTTGTGTGGACCTCGTGTGGATCACTAAGGCCAAGTGGCAAACAAGGGCAAAATCTGTCGGCCACCTGAAGATGCAAGAAAGCCTCCTCTGTCCCTGTCTTCAGGATTAGTAAAGAGCAAGCTGTTAAAATGTAAGACACCCTCATTAGTTTAGCAAGGCTGCCTTCCTTTTCTATATCATAAACACAAGTGACTTGACAATACATAATAGCCTGGATTACAAAGCATTATATCATCACAAAGATGCAAGTGCTGCAACACACAAGTGAGAGAAGAACAAAGAGCACCTTCACACGGGACTTTCCATACTCACGCTGCCCAATGTCTATCGGTTACCTGGGCATCACCAAACACTGAGCATCATTAGAACCACAACAGCCCATCTTCCTGGTTGTGCCTGCTCGTGGCTCCTGGCAGGGTCAGGGTAAGGCAGGTAGCAGAGGTCAGTCACACCTACTGCCAACATGGTCTGAAGCAGACAGAAGCACCCTCCCCTGCCATCTCCAAAGCAGCATCTTGGATCGGTATCTGCCTTTCTACAAACCTGCAGTAAGCCTGGAGAAGCACTCACTTTTCCTATTAACATCATGCTTAGCAGGAACAGCGATTTTTGTTACTAACCTTTTGTTATAGCCAAAAAATTTTACGTCTTATGTCAGAAACCAGTAAGTACATTACAGAATTCTTATTTCTGACATGAAACTTGAGAACAAATTATCCAAAGACCCTAACTGTAGCATTTAGATGCAAGGCACATCTCACACCACCTCCGTTCGGCAAAGGGATCCAAACCCTTAAATAAAAGGCTAAAAGTGTGCTGGGTTTGACTAGCGGGAGCCTGGGCTTTACAAGGCATCTTATCGTGAGAACAGGCTCTCCCAAGATTCCCAAACCCAATTTCTAAACCAAAAACATTCAGATAAGTATCTGAGCATTTGCAATGCTTATCTGCTAGCTGCTCTTCTGCTCAGTTCTGCCTTGATGTTCTGCAGGTCTCCACAATGAATGTCTGCCTAAACTCTAAAGAGAATTTCATGGTTATACGAGTTAAGATTCCTCCTCACACAGAGATAATTTAGAGGGAAAGCTCCAGTGTTTTTCTGGAGAATGCAGAAATTACATTCCCCCTCTTTACATGTGGTAGAGCTGTTTGACAACACTGACCAGCACCTCCCATGTTCCCTGCATGACCAGTGTCATGGTCTCCATGAAGTTTGCCCTTAACTCACATGCACAAATAACCAGAAAAGATGATGAAATAAACGAATAAAATTACATGAAAATTGAAATGATGATGAAATTACAAAGGAAAATTACAACTATTTAAAAGCTAATTTGTTGGCACACTTTATTTCTGTGATCTTATAGGATGAACCACTTACCATAGCAAGGAATCATTCTCAAACACAAGTGTTTGACCTGACAACTTCATCTTTCCCTCATGGTCCTGACGTTTTTCTACCTCATCACATTTTGCTTTAATAGCACAAAGCTGTATTTCCAATAGCAAGATACAATACTTAGCCTATGTTAGGATTAAGTGTTGGGACTTATCTCAATGTGGAAGCCCTGTTTTGCAATGCAAGTTCGTATTTCATAACTATATCCATCCTTCAAAGGCAGGTACCTCACTAATAAAAATATTTGGGGTACCAAAGCAGCATGGCAGCGCAGCAGCTCCTACCCGATCTGCAATACCAGCTATGTTCTGTGCAAGCCTGGCAACCCAAGGCTTTTAAAAACCACTTCAGGCCCACAAATACAGTGCCAGCTGGGAGAGGGCAGATCGCATGTTTAAGCTTTATAACCAAGTGAGAAGGTAAGATACAGCAACTTCTGCAAAACACCTCCTAATGACAGCCCACACAGCCATGACAGAGGCCAAACATATCAGCTTCCCACTCAGCAAAGCTGCCAGAACTCAACTCAAAGCACAATTTATATAAACGGAACAAACAGGATCATATTCAGCTATCACTTATGACTGCCTTCATTTTGAGAACAAGTAAACGAAGGGATTTTGAATTACCAAAAGACGGGGGGAACGTCCTTTCCACCCTCACAAACAGAACAATCCTTCTGTTACCCCTTTTGAAACTTCTCAGTACTCAAAAGCAGCTCTGCAGCCATAAGGACTTGCAGCGTTTCAAGACAGGAGTTTCTTATCCTAGAAGGAAACTGAAGCACGTAACTGAATGCTCTTAACATGAATTCAACTCACTTTCACACCCCAAATGCCACAAACTTCATTAGCATCTTATTGCCTGTAACATCTTATTCCCCCTTATTTGTTAAATCAGAAGACTTCACTGTGACAACACTGAAACACTAATAGAGAAGCACTAGTATCATACATGGAGAGCATCAAGGAAACTGAGGCTGCCCTTGAAGTTACTAAATCCCTCAAGAACAATAAATGTATGGCAATATCTCGCCTATTGGCACATTATACAGAGTAAGGTGGTGACCACTACCTGGATGTCCTCATGTATCACATATAGCAGGGGCTCACTCTTGCGGCTTGCAGAATTTGAGATTGGAAAAGAAAAGTTTCTATGAGCATGACAATAGGTTGCTTATGCATGAGATGTTAGATGGAAAAGGCTGGTGCATCTAATTCAGTATTTACCCTGGGGAGGAGACAAGCTTACAGAACTCAGGATTTCAAGTACTTCATTCTTACATTACACGATATTACCGGAGTCATCAAGTTAGATCACACTAGTCTTGCACCCAAAACACACAGAAAGATACCAGGATGAAACAGAGGGTGGTGCAAATAAAAACAAATGCTCCGTGAATAAAAGCATTACCTAAGAGCCAGCTTCCCTTTAGTATTTTCAAGAAGTTTCTAAGAGGATTTTCGGTGTTAAAGATAAGGACCAGAAGAGAGATAACAGATGGCAAAGGAAGGAAAACAGCATGTAATAACTTGATACGGTACATTCAGTACTCTAGTACATTAGAAGAAATCCAGAGACAACTTCCACGTGCACGTTGCTTGGTTCCCTATTTATGAACAGTAGCATCAAGGGCTCATCACGTAACATTTAGGTTTGTAGCTACCAGTGTCTGGTTTAGCACTGGGAAGTGTGTTATTCAGGCCCCACCATCCGGACCTTGATTCTTAAAAAGAGGCAGCATCCCAGGGCCTACAAGAAGGGGTGGGTACTCTACATGACAGAGATGGAGACAACCAACATGAAGGAAATGCTGTATACTGTACTGTCTCAGGCCATCGCCCATCAAACAGAGCCTTCTACAGGGCCGTGCCCTGTAAGGAGAGACCTTGAGCAGCTCTGCCTCTCCATCACCTTCCCTCCTGCCCGGGCTCCTCATCTCCCACAGAATCCATGCAAACAAAGCTAAGCCTTCAGCAACAGGTACCCAAGGTAGTAATACAGCGCTTGCAAACATCCAATGGAGAACACTGTGTTTCTGTGGTGGGGTTGGTTGGGGATTTTGCTGGGGTTTTTGTTGTTTTGGATTTGTTTCTACCAAGGCTGCACTTCAAAGCTCTGTGTTCGCTCAGAAGCAGCAGACAGTCTCTGAGTTCTGCCAAGCAGCCAAAACATCACTGGTCAACAACCTTCTCTATCATCACCATCACCG
The DNA here is from genome assembly GCF_037157495.1 of Lathamus discolor. NCBI lineage: Eukaryota > Metazoa > Chordata > Aves > Psittaciformes > Psittacidae > Lathamus > Lathamus discolor. The sequence goes on along the minus strand of NC_088891.1, from coordinate 4,564,755 downwards.
CTTCCTTGTTTTGCTTAAATTACCAGGCTGCAAGCCAAGGCTCTCACACAGACAACACACTGCCATTAAGGTAAAAGTGGGTGATGCTGTGTTTTTCATTACCACCCTCAGCACCCTGGCAGAAGGGCTACTGAGAAGAATTACTTCTGCCTCACCCATTAGTCCCAGTCCACTCAAAGGAAGAGGTCAGTCACAGCAGGCACCCACTGCCTCTGCTCCTGGGCTCCCATGGTTGTTATCCCAGAGCTGAAGGCACACTAGTAGCTACCCTGCAAAACAGCATTGAGCAAAGGCAAGAACAAAAAGAGCACATCTTGATCCACATGTCAGTATTACAGGGCTACAGAGGACAAACAGAATAGGTCTGAACCTGTATCCTGAGAGCTGAAATGGGAAAGTATTTTGTATCCACACAGTGGGGTCACACACAGAGGCAAAGCTGCTAGCTGCGTGCTGTGTGTGTTTGGATTGCTGAGGAGGGAGAGATATAAGGGAGACAAAGCTGCCATGAACTTTAGCTGAAAACAAAATTCATTTCTTTCTAAACAGGACTCCTTCAAGAGCACTTTACAGGAGCCAGTACCTAAACAGTACTGAAAAGCTATGTAAACATGCAGTCCAAGGCTGCCAAGGCATTCTGTACAGCCCTTCCTATGAGCCTGTCTCACAGAGTTTAGTCTTTTGGTCCAGTCAGGGTGCTCAAATGATGATAAAAGACTCTCATCCCTGGCCATGAGATGTCAAGTCCCTAGTACACAGTTATGATGATCTGAGAAGGACAGACGTAAAGGTTATCTTAGCTAAGGCCAGGTTTAACCAAAGCACGTCACCCCCAGTGGTAAGCAATTACAGTTCTGACCCACGTCCAAGCTCATCTTTTTATCTGTGGAGAATGGGGCATGGAGACAAGTTACAGCAGTCTAAAAAACAAAACTAAAACCAAAAGAGAAAACCACAGAACTTACACAACAATAACACCCAACGCCACTGCCCCAGCAGCTACAACATGGCCTGCTCAGCATATAGCCAGGAAACAGATGCTCTTGCCATGAGAACATAAGCCAGCACCTCCATAACCACACTTGTTCTTCCCAAGGTCACTTCAGAAGCTCTCTGTGCTACCTGGTACAACTCAAGCTGCTTTACTGGATTTGCTCTTAAATATGCACACATATATTGAAGAACCTTTGGGTAGAACACCAGCCACTTCTCGTGTTTATGATGTTTCTGTTCAACCAGCTGTACCCAGCCATGCTTGGTGAAAAACACAGCTGTGAATAATCCCATTAAAGAGAACAGTTACATCTTTAATTACCTCCAAGGCAAAGATTCCAGCACACGGGAGCACAGAAGGGGCACGTTCCATGTTGTGCTTTGGTGGTGGGGTTTGGGGCTCTCTCAGAGAATTAGAGAAGTGCTCAAGTCAGTGGCAATTAAAACATTCCTGCAGCAGCACAGAATCAACTGAAGCCCAGAACAACCTGTAACAGCAGCACACAGTATCACCCTATTTATCAGCCCATTGCTGCTGAACCACAGATAAATTTTTGCCCCAGACATAAAGGAGGACAAACATACGTCATGCAAAAAAAGCTCTGCAATGAAAGAAATCAGTGAGACAGGCAGAGATGCAGATAACGTGTTCTTTATGTTCAAACACCAAACTGGCCTGGAAGCACAGCACTAAGTGTGTATGCTACAGGAAAAAATTCATGTGGAGATCACAAGGGAATTTTAAAGCCAGATGCAGTCAAGATGCACAAGGACAGGGCTTCTTCTGAAGCGTGTGAAGTGAAAGCTGTATCCAAGCCAGTAGTTTGTGCGCAGTTTTAACCTGCAGCAAGGTCACAGCTCTGCGTACCTACACAGAGCTCTGCTTGCAGCCAGCCTTGGATGCCTCCACGTGGTTCCCCTCTGAAGAATGGGAATAGTCCATCAGTTTACCCCACGGGCTCGTTTTGAATCCTTAGTTTTGTTATGTTCGGGCTGCTCAAATGGAAATCACCTAGCAAGCACAGAACAGAGGCTTAGTTCATGCTTGACATAAAGATCAGAAAAACTGGGATTTCCCCTATCTCCTTTCAGCCTTCATTTTAGGCTTCCATTGGCAACAAATGAATGTAATTTCAAGGAAAGACAACCACAAAATAAAACAGTATATATTTTCCACATAACTGACAATTGTTACGGGTTTGTTTGTTTAATAATGTATTAATATGAGGAAACTAAGAGGTATTTTCCTTCTTTGTTTCAGCTCAGTTTCACTTAAATGATTCTAAAACCCCCAAAGAACATGTCTGAAACTGCAAAGCCACAAACACATCCCTCCCCACTTCCCTTCCCGAATCCTAGTCCCTCATGTGCAACTAGGTAAATCCTAGAGAAGGAGAAAGGAGTTTTATTAGCAGAGGGCTCAGAATTGGAGGGCAACCGCTGCATATTGCCTGGAGCTAAACCTCTCAAGTTCCTCACAGGCTAAGTGTGCCTGCCTTTGATCAGCAGAGTTCAGAGTCCGCTTACTTAACCTCCACAGGAAGAGCTCACTTATGTGGTGGGAGATGAGCTCTTTCCTACACTTTCTTCCCCAGTTTTATACAGCTGGCATGCTGACAGGCTTTGCACTTTTCCAAGCATTAAAAATAGCCAGGCAAGAACTTACAAGCAGTGATATCGCTGATGACAACTCACAAGCCATCCACATCCCAAACTGCGCTTGCCTCCTGAGCCAGGTCCATGAGAGATCGCAGCTTCCAGCATCAAGGGCATCCCCTGAGCTAAACCAACAACCTCACAAAAATACTTCGGTGCTTGGTTAAGCATCCTACCAATGTAAGTGATACAGAACTGTAGGGAGAGACACCGAGAAAGTCCTTCCAGAAAAGAAACCCCAAACATTCCAGTATCTTCCTTGTTTATAGAAAGCTGAAATAAAAACTGGCCCCAACAAACTCACTGCAACATTTAGAGCAGGATTTTGCAGATGCCTGTGCACCACCTCGGTGGGGTCAGATTAAACATGTCTACAGCCTACACTCACATGGGAACTAAGTGTTGATTCGGTTGACTTTCGGGAGGAAAAAAAAGGCAAGTAAGACTGTATGCAGGCTGGCGTGGCAGAACAGCCACGTCTGCCTGTTCTACTGCTCAGAAGCTTCCCATCTGCTGGATCTTGAAGGTGCAACTCCCATCTCCATACTATGCCCCGAGTACTTAATTCTTCACATGAAATGCGATTTCTGCACTATAGTCCATTCTGTGCATGGCTCATCATTGAGAAACTCACTTAATCTGCAGACATCTTTTGTAGCAACCTGAAGTCTCATTCCAGTCTCTATTAGCCAGCTTCTCATAGCCCACATAAGCCCTCAGCTTACTCATCCCTTAACACTTCAGACAGAGACTTGTGTCTACATTAACGGATTCAACTCACAGAGGCCCTTCACTCCAGCACAAGAAGGGTCCGGATCTTAGGGAACCAGATTCCATAGTTTGATACCATTAGAAGTTTATCACTGCTTACTTTGGTACCACCACAATGTAGAGTGGTCTGGCCAGGCTCTGCTCTGAGGAGTGCTGCTCAACTCCATCTGCCCAAACACATGGTGAGGTTCTTGCCTTCCCCTCACTTCATGACCACAGCCAACAGCAACTGGAGCTGCTCAACATCACACTGAACCAGTCAACAGCTCAGCATTTAGCTCCAAAATGTAACTACCTACCCAGTTGTTAAGTTCTTTTGGAATTGCCATATTAACAGGAAAAAAGCGAGATGACCCTTCCCACCCATCCCTGGGACAGCACAGTTCCCAAAGGATCACATTAGAAAAACAGGAAACTGGTCTCCCTCACCACACTTCCCAGCCTCTTCATCAGTTTCCCATATCCGTCCAAATAAGCCTTTCAAAGTCCTTCTAAAGTCTCAGGCCAGGCTGGAGATCCCTGCTCTTTGCTGGGATTTTCCTTATTGGAAAACCTGCCTCCCCAGATGCACACTTTCCAGTATCTCCCAGGAAATTGCCATTTACAAGCACAAGGTTAAGTAGATTAAATCCTAGCACATCCTCAGCTGATCAAAACACCAACTTGCTTGGAAATAGCAATACAAGGTTTTTATTGTTTTAACCCTGTACGCATTGTCCGTCACTCGAGGATGATCAGAAGGAGACTGGGCTGTGAGGAAGATGATGAGCAGCAGCATCAACCTGCCACTAACCAGCACAAACATGTTCATTCTCCTACAGCCAAGCGACCACCACATTGGAAATGACTTCCAAAGCTTCCCACCTAAGCTAGGAAAACGAGCTGACACAGAGGTATTTTTGTCTACTTTAAGGCACTTCTTTTGAAGCTGGTTACACAAAAATGCTGCACTTTATGTAGTAGAGGCTTCTCACAGCCCACAGCCTCTCAGGTCATGTCAGCTCACTCGTCCCTTAACACTTCAGACATGACATCTCAGGGAGATGCCCAATTACGTTTTAAGCCTTGAAAAGACAGAAGAGCAACAGCTAACACCATGGTTTTACTGGGGCAAACACCAACTGCAAGACAACATGCACTCGACCAAACAAGAGCTCCTTCAGCATTTGATACTGCCTCAGCTGTCCAGGCTGAGTTCTTTTACTATTCTGATCTCTCATGGACCTGGCTCGTGTTTAAAACAAAACCCCTCAAGACTGGGAAGTAGGTGGGTTGTGCGCTGTCATCAGGGATACCATTACTTGTACATAACATCCATTATCTCAAAAAGAACTCACTTTGTCTTTCACCTGCACGCCTTAAATTAAAAAGGGATGCTACACTGGCTTTAAAAAGCTTACTGTTGGTAATTAGGTTTCTAGTCCTAAGCAGCCTCCGCTGTCAGAGCTCAAACAAGCAGTTTTAACTGAGTTGCCCATCTCTTTGTGTTTTTGTTTTGATAGAGGCTCAATTATGCTCAGGACAATGGCCTGTCTCTTCATTTTGCTGTGAATAGGAAGCAAGGGTGCCATTGTCACCCGCTTGGATTCAGTCACAACAAAGGGGTCTGAAGTGCTGAAAATAATGGGCTACCTAGAGTAGCTGGAAGGAGGAAGGAGGCAAAGCTCTGCACTAGCCACAGTGCCCTTCACCCAGCCCTTCCTGTGCCTCGAACCAGGGTGATGCTTCCTCTGAAAAGAGGATGTCAGGGGGTGCTGATGCAGGACAGGCACATGCAGGGAGCTGTGCATGAGGACCACAGCTCTGCCTGTGCTTCCTGCCTGGGCTAGGAGAGAAACGGAGCAGCTCTGTCATTTGTTTTAAAGGAAAGGCAAACCCAGGAGCCACAACTTTTAGCACAGAGGCTGGTTTCAAGGTGGGAAAGGGGAAGAGATGCAAGAAGGAAACAGCACGGATGGAAACCACAGCTAGGAAAAGGAGGAATGTTATTTTGTTTAAAGAGAATAGGACACACTATTATCAAAACAGCGCTGATTACAGTGGGATTGCAAGGAGTGAATGAAACCCAGCAGCAGGCTGCTCCCGTAGCTGCAATCCCTCCTCCCCTTCTGGTGCCTCATTCATAAAGGGCTGCTGGGAGCTCCAGCTGCAGAGCCCGGCACCCATGCGCAGACACAATTTCCTCAACAAGTATTTAATCACTTTTCCCATAGCCATCCACTCTCTCCTCTCCCAAACCTCTTCCTCAACCTGAAATTCCAGATGGTTGAAGGCTTTGCAAGCAGGGGTTTTATGGCTGCGCAGTGATGGAGATGTGCGTCCATCAAGCAAAAGGAGTTCCAGCATCTTAGCCAGGGTTCAGGCAGCGCCTCTCCTGCCCGCCCCACTTCTCAAAGCTACCTTTGTCCTCACTCTCTAACAGGGCTTCCTAAGAAAAGGATCTGTAGATGCATATACAGAAAGAGAAACAAAGCAAGATTTCATGAAGAAATTACCACCTTAAACTTGGTTGGCTTTAAAAGCAACAGAAAAGCTTTCCTACGCATCCCAGCTCACAGTAGGTATTACTCTTCATGTTTGTCTTCCTGTTATTTGCAGCTCAGAATCCCTTCAGAAGATTTTAATTAGGTAGAACAAGACTCCAACGTGCCATAACAATATCAGTACTAATAAATCACGGGCAGTACAGTGTACTGTTTGTAGTTGGAGAGGGGAATTCCCAAAATGGTAAAAAAAGAAAGAAGGGAGAAGAAAAATGAAACGGAAAATGTGGAGAGGAGGAAGATGCATGAAGGAGGGTAAAGAACCCACCTGTGTGCTCAGGACTTCCACAGATGTATGAATGGCAAGAGAAACACTCCTAAGCATTGCCCCAAAACTAATGATAGATGCTGAAAGGAAGCCAAGGCCCGACCAAGAACCTCATCTCATTATCACAAAATAAACGTAGTTAATGAAATTGTCACCATCAGTATGAGTTACTCATTTCTGATTCTCCTGAAAAACAAACTCCTGCTGAACAATGAACAATTCTCCTGCTAAACAATAAATCAGCAGTTTGAACCCACTTCTCACAAAGCCATTTAATAACTGACTTACTTTTACAGCCAACTTCCCAAGAAGATAAGTAATCCCCTTAAGAAAGCAGTTCCTTATTCCAAAATCAGATTCATTTGACAATGTAAAAGATGACAAATAACATCTCTCTTCCGCTTTGCTAAACCTCCAGGGGGGCCCTCAGCCCAAACAGCATGCAAGTGAGAGCAGGCATCTCACCAACTGAGAGCAGAAGAAGGTGGCATGCCCTGCTCGTTTGTCCCTTTTGCACTATGTAGGAAGCAAGGATGGATCACATTTACACTAATGGAAAAATAGGTATCACAGAACTAACCCAAGATCCCAGATACATTTTTATCACTGCAACAGTCTTCTCTCTAAACGAGGAAATAAATTAAAAAGGCCTCGAATTAACGCAAGTTCAAACTTGAATCAAACGGATTAAAGGCGCAGATACTTCAACGTCAATGTTTCATAAAAGGGCCCACAGAACACTGTGAGATGATGCAAGATCCTCAGCAGTGATCCATCATCTTGCAGGATTTCAAAAGAAAACAGGGTTTCCAAACTCTCAACCAGATAATGTTAGCACATCTGACCCACCTGGATGTATTCAGTTACCAAAAAGAGGCACTAAAACTCCTGAGAGATGACTGTTTACTCCAGGCGTGTATCAGTCGTCTCACATTCACACAAAAGGCACTCAAAAAAAGCAGGAGGCGTCCCTCTTTCCCTCCACATCACCTCTCAGGTCCCATTCCCTCTTGTCACACACCCATGAAACCCAGAAGACATTTTCACCCATAGTCACAGCCCCTGAAGAGCTCACAAAGCGTTATCAGATCCACAGGCCTCAACCGCAGCTGGCATCTCTCCCCAAATGAACCGTTTGGAAAGTGTTTTGAGAGTTGCCTGTTTCAGTCTAAAGCATACTTCTGGGGAGAAATTCCCACTGGCATCTGATGAAAATCATTTGCAACTGCTGTATCCCACAGGTGTGATCACCAAAAGATTCTGTACTCCAGAAGAAATGGTTTGAGAACCCACAAGCTCTGCAGGGGAACGTTTCTTAATGAATGCTCCAGCACTGTTTTTCTATGGGCATGGTTTCCATTTCCATTTGTGGAACTGTTTTAATTAAAACAGCATTAGCTGAGACAGAAAACTCTTAGAGGAGAAGTGTAACACCATCTCCTGCTTACATCATCTGGGCACTCCTACAGCAAGAAGAAATGAACGCACGCACCCTGTGCTAAGCAGAACACACTCCTGCATCGGTGCTTGAAACAGTAAGACAGAAATTGGGGGTAGTCCCCATTCAGCTGCTTGCTTGGCTTTATTTGTCTAGACTGCATTGTTTGCTTGGCCAAGACACCCAGCAAACAGTTACACTTTCCCAGTGTTCAAGGCCACATGCCTTGAGCTAAGCTGCTGTGCACTGACCATGTTCTAAAAGTATCAGCTAAAGTTAGTACTAATGTATATATATACATATAATACATAAACACATATATGTATCCCAGCACTGCTTCAATGAACAAAGCAATGCCACAACTTACATCAAAGAACTACTTTCATGAGGAGAACACGACGATCGGCCTTTCTCACAGCACTGGCACTTTTTACAGCCCATAAACCCCTGCTCGTTGCTGCATAGCGCAGTGTTTTAGGAAACAACCTAGTGAGAAGGAAGTTGCTTGATTTTCCTTATATTTCATGCATCTGCCCCCCAAAATAAGCCCTCTAGCAGAGGTATCATGTGATGAAATAAAGCCTCTGGACAGCCTCAGAAATAAGTGAAATAGCCCATTAAGTTAAAAACACCCCAGACAACAGCCACAGAACTCCAGAGCATGGTGTCCTTTGGGTTCTTCAATACTCTGCTCTTTTCTACCAAAAGCAGATCAGACTTTTCAGCTAACACATTTGGTTGTTTTTCTAGCCTATAAATCACAGCTCTTCCTCTAGCTCATGAATCAGGTACTTTCACGGCACAGAAAATACGACAATCTGAGTCATTCTCTGTCTTAACCTCCATCCTCCACAAGCAGCAAAGAGATACACTTTTTGTCCTGGAGAGTGCACAGAACATCCACATCACATGTACTCTAACATCAGAAGCCACAAAGAACTCCAACACCCTACAGCTAACTTAAACTTCAAGTGCAAAAACCAGAAGCCACAAACTGCAAGTGCTGTGATCGTATCTCACAAGAGGAAACTTGGTCTCAAATCTCAGCAATTTACCAAGACCCAAGACAACACAGAGTGAGAGAAATAACTTGTTCGGCTTGAACCAGAAACTCTAGAGGGGACAGCTCAGTATTTAGTACTCATCCAAAAATATCAATTTTGCATCCAGCCAGAAAGCCCACGTTTTTCTGTTTCTTTCCTGGGGGTGACAGCTCAAAGTTTTACATAGGCTGAGCACTGTCTTACGACTGGTAAAACAGCTTTTATACATTCCTCTTCCACCTAAACATCATTACATGCTTTCTCGCAACTTCACCATGATCAAAGTCCTCACAAAACAGCAAAACAAAATGACAAACAGGATGTACCCTTAGAACTCCAGTTGTGCTGGTAACATACACAGCACCATTTACGTTTAATTTCAGCTCAGCTGGTCCAAAAAGTAACCAGGAAAATCAAATTATGTTGACTTCAGCTGAAAAAAAAAAAAAAAAAAAGATAAGATACACAAAACAGCAGAGCAGATGACTTTCCATCTCCGTCACAAAGCAAGAACAGACTATTTCTGTTAGCAAAGATACGGCAACTAAAGACCAAGTAAGGAACTAACACTTCCTGTCACATTGGCAACAAGAACATCACAAGGTGTATGGTTTGGAGCCAGGCTTTCCTGCAAAATACTGGGGAGATTATATCCCATATCAAGCTAGTATGAGCTGCTTCCTGAGTCCAGACTGAGCCCCTGAGCCACAGCTAGAACAGGAACTTCACTTACCTCCACTTTATCTCAGCAACAGGTCACCCATTTTATTGCTGTGTGGACACTGGGATATTCTTGTATTTCTCATCTTTTCACTCACCTGTTAGTCCACATATCACCTATAGCTGACACTTCAACCCTGTACTGACAATTGAGACTGCAGGTGTCACCACTTCATCTAAAAGCATCTGCGTGTGGCTCTGTTAAAATTCATTCAAGTGTCCCAGTACTTGCCACAGCTGACAGTGGAAAGGAGCAGGAGGACACACACATTTGCTGTCACATGGAAAGAACTGGTACCAACTGAAGTCAGTTCTCACTTCCCTGCAGTACTCAACCCATACAAACAGGACTAATCACAAATTTGGAGTGTAGTACGTTCTTAAAGCATTTGCTGAAGACAAATGTTCATGTATCAGTTTGTCTGAGTTTTAACTGAACTACTCAACTAAATCATTTTGCTGTGGCCAAACACAGCAGTGGGGGAACTGGGTTCCTCTGTGTGTCATTTTTTAATACTGATAGAGATCTTGATAAAACAATCACATTTAGCTATCAGCCCTCAGATGAAGTTCTTGTGCTGCCAGATTCCTACAGGAACTCCTTGGGCATCCTTTTCCTTCTATTCCACCACATCCAAGATGCTCACTTCTCCCCCCCTTCTCATTTTACAAAGTCCTCTTCCAAGCCCTCTTTTTCATGTTGACCACAAGTCACTCAACCTAACATGCACAGAACACATGCAGATAGCTCACCTTGCTGTACTAGCAGGTCTGGATGTACCTACAGGAGGGAGCTCATACTACGGGTGTGATACTGATTCATACTTCCTCACTGCAGCTCAGTACCCCACCCTGCTGCAGTAACATCAGCTACCAAAGCACAAAACTCACCAGGGCACAGAACCTGTTTTCCTATTTAGCTCTATAATCACCCAACGCAGACAACTGTTCTAGCGATTATCATAAACCGGTTTTATCCCGAACTGTCAGCTCTAGCAAGAGTATGTCCGAAGTGGGGGAACTTCCCCAAACTTACTTGTGCACAGTGCTGAGCTAACTTAATGTGAAGCTGGTTTACCCTTTAAAACATGCTCGCCTACTCAGCAAACGGTAACCACAGCTGACTCAGAGGAGGAGGACAGGCTCCTCGGCTTTTTTCTTCCTGTACAAGAGAAAAACAACAAGAGGGCACAACACCTCCTTCCTCCCAATCACAGCCAGCTCAAACAGCACAGCCTCATAAACACAGCCAGGAGAAACCTCGTTCTGGGACACAAGCAACAATAAAACCTCTGGTCTCACGGCAAACAAGCATCCTCAGTTTGAAGCCTGGGGAGGCTCCTGGTTTATAAAGCTGTGTGCAAAGCCAAACTCCATGTCATTGCTCTTCCCACACACACACAGGGCAGGAACAGGCCACCCTCTCCTCTCCCCCTTTCGAGGTGCCTCACGCTGACACACTTGCTGAGGCTAGGTTGCAGTGCCTGGAGCAGCTTAAGCAGACGCAGGGCCTCGCAAAGGCAGGCAAAGGAGGCACCGAGTTACCCTCCCTCATCCCTATGTTTAAAAGCACACGCTCCAGTCTCCTCAGCACTCGGTTTGCTTCGCCCCTGTTGTTGGTGCTGTTTGTTTTTATGGCCTCAAGTAGAGAAAGCGCCAGCCCGCTCCAGCCACACCCTGAGAGAGATTCACAAACACACCGATTTGCATGTGTTGCTTTGAAAAAACACATCCTTGGCACATGGGAAGCCTCTGGTGCAGGAAAACACCTCTGTTCGGAGCGCTGCAGCACGGAGAGCCTGACTTCTCATCAACCACCTGGAGCAGGAAGCCTACTTCCAGCTTCCCAGTAACACAGCACAAGAATCCTCCCCAGGTACCCATGATGAGAGACATCACAAGCCTTTTGGAGGCAAGGCTTGTTGATCTTTATGCAAAACAAACTCATGTCTCAAAAAGGAGCAAGGGGGGAAAAAAGCCCATGCAGGAAATACAATCACAGAAACCTGTTCTCCAAAGCATTAAACAGACTTTCAGTCAACAGCGTAATTGCTTTCCTTTCTAAGGAGTCCGGACTGCAAATGAAGCCCTGAACAGAGCTGTTTCTGACGATATGCAAGTGCTTTCTGTGTACAACACTCCTGAGATGGCCACTTTCCATTTCAGAAGGGGATAAGGGAAACGCAGATACAACACCGTACCATGTCATTTCAAGCCATCAAAACAGGCTGGAGCGAGGAGCAGCTCCCTCATTCTAACCCCAAGCATTAAACCCAAAGTGAAAGGACCAGATTTCCAGGCGTTTCCTTAATTATGTAGTGGACTCAGGATAGCTTTAACGGCTGGTCACACCAGACACTCCTCATTCACTTCCTACCAGACACACAAGCTTTTGAACTGAGTACCTCATGCCAGGACCGATATACAAAACAGAGTGATGAAAACTGACTCCCACAGTCAATACTTTTGTACTTCACAAGTCACTAGAAACCTCTTGTTCCAAGCAGGCTTGCCTTTGCAGTGCTTTAAAATCCACACAAGAGAAGCATGCTATTCCTGTATGGGGTGCAAATCCAGTTCAACCCCACTTGGCCACCCTTCTAAAGCATTCCTGTATTCTAATAACCACTGAAAAACGTACTGCTACTACTTAACAGCCACACTTAGGTCACTGTATAGAGAAGGAAGGCAGCACAGCTCTACACAGGGGCTACATGAGGAGTATTTGCACAGAGGAACTTGTCATTTTGCCCTTGCAAGACAATGAGACCCTGCGTCAGGCTGTGATAAACCCTCCGTTTGGTCAGACAGTTAGCTCCCAAGCTACAATAAATGACTTATCTCAGCAGCATAAGGTTGCATGTTCTCACCAATGCACCACCTTAAGGATTCTCTTCCAAACTCTTACATGTGGCTGTTTCAGCCAAAGCCCAGAACCAAGGAAAGCAGCCGATTCCAGACCCAAAAGAAGCCCAACTTAACCAATTTGCCTATTACCAACAGGCACGTTTTCCCAAACTGTATTTCAGTTTAACCGCCACTAATGCTGCTACAGTGAAGAATCCGCATCACGAACCCTATTTTAAGAAGTTCATTGCTCAGCTTCACAGGACTTCCTTTGGGCTCCGAGTTACTCCCAAGTCTCAGCCCAGGAGCATTTCAACCAAGAACCTCTGGTTTAAAGATCTGCTGTGCAAGTTACGTCAAGCACAGAGAAGCTTTTGAACAGCTTGAAATTGTGATGTTATCCTTTTCCAGGTCATAAACTCAATACAGAAGAGTAACCGTATCTGACATTTGGAGAGGTAGGCTGAAAGACAACAGCTCCTCCAAAGATGTCTTACCAGCTAGAACAAGCCATTTGAATAGAAAACGACACAAATGAGCACCCTTACAGTACACCTATACCACATGCGGTTTTACTGCAAGCACTTAGCTCTGCACTTCTTGAACACCTCCCTGATTCTGAACAGAGCACAACTTCCCTTCCGATGACACAGTCAACGTTGTCAGCATTTACTGACACCGTTTTTCAGTTCTGTTTCATAAATCACGCCTCGGAACCTCAGGAAAAAGCACCAAGGCTGGAAGGAACCTCCTGGATGTCTCAGCCTTGCTCACCCACTCTCCCCACCACAGCACGCACTAGATGATGGCTTATACGCCACCTCCCTCCAGTTTCAGAAGTACCAAAACCTTTCCAGCTATTCTTAGGTATCCTCCAGAGCAGCACAGCTGTGCGTGCTGTGGACAGGCTGATGAAGAACTATCTCCAGCACTGTGACATGAAAGACGCCCTGAAAGCATAGGATGTTTGTGTCGAACATTCCTCTGTGATCAACTTGGGTTTCTCTGAACTTCCCGTGGCTTTTCAACACCAGGATTCAGAGCTCTCTACCTAACAGAGCCCAGACTTGCACAATGGGTTTCCTGCATTCATATGTTTAAGGTAGGAGGAGCTGTTGGAGTTAATATGACCTTAATTACACTAGTGAGCTGCTCATCATTATCAGCTCCACTTCTGGCAGCAGCAGGTCCCCACTGAGCAGACGCTTGCAGCTGTTAGGTTTGCTGCTACTCAGCAATGCTGAGATTATGAAAAGCGGTTTCAGTTCCTCCCCCAAGTGAATACAATACTACTAGAAACAGAAACACTCATTTAGCAGACAAGCTGCCATCGACTGCACTCCTCCTGCCCTCCTCTCCTGCCGCAAGTTCTTACCAGTAAGGACTTGTGTGGACTACTGAAAGCTAGAGGAAATGGTGTCATCACCAGGTAATATAAAATATCAGACTACCTGCTTATTTCAGCTACAGAAAGAGCTTCTTCATGGAAAAGGTAACTCATACAGCGCAACACGTGATGTGAGCAACTCCAAGATGCACAACCCCATGTGCAGGCTCAAGCTTTCCAAAAGCCAAAGACTACAGAGCTCAGGTCTCAGCCTCTCAAAGGCACTTCTGTGTACGACATGAGACAGAAATCGGTAACTTGCCTAACAGGTCAGAAAGAAACTGATCCTATACCCAAACCACCAGCGCTGCTATCGGATCAGTCACTGCTTGCCTGTGGGTTTATATGTAGTAAAACACAGGTTGCTTCTGTAGCATCAACCTTCCCCAAGTTAAATTATAAGGATACCTTCAGACCACTGGATGCTCTGGAAAGATGGCATTCCTAACGCAGGATCATGCTTGGGTGGGCACGTGAAATGAAACTGCCTTCAGTCACTAGAAACAAAGGAGCTTCACCATCGAAGCCTGGGTGAGGCCAAACTCAAGTCAGTATGCTCCCACAGAATCAGACAAGCTCTTTCAGACACATTAGGATGCAACACTCAAGTCTGCACTTCCTTTACAGCAGGGAGAAGTGTAACACAACCAAAACACAGGTCCTATTTCACCAGCTTTCCAACCCTGAACTGACTTACACATACTGAACAGTTAAGCAGCAGATACACACTACATGTTACATACGTAAAACATGCCACACCATTACTACTAACTGAAGGGCAGACTGTTGAAGTCAGGGAGTTCAGGTGTTTGCAGCGCTGATAGGAACGTACATATTGAAAATGGCAATCTTTACAATGTATTTTGTTACTTCTAATTGTACAATGAAACCAAAACCCTCCATAAAACAATTACCTGGAATACAAGAACCATCAAGGGTTTCCAGTAAGAGGTCATGCTCACGTTACATTGCTTTTTGGGGGACTTTTATCTCAAAGAAAAAGTTAAAATCTTAAGATTATTTCCTGCTGCAAATTGGGCTGAAGATGCAGTTAGCTGTCTTCAAGTGTGAGTTAATAGTACTTCCAGTTTCCTAGACCTAATAATAACCTGAGCCACCACTGCAAGTTAACTTCTGCTCCAGCTTTAGCTATTCCACTACCCAAAACAGGTACAAAACTCTCTCCCCCTGGACAGCAGAAGCCAAAAAGCTTTCTACGAAACAGCTTACATGTTCAAGGTCAGCAAAAAGTTACCACCTGCAGCATTGCTTTGCGTGTTTGACCCCACTTTGAAGCATGTGCCAAAAGTCCTACGGCCATCAGGGGTTTGGCAAAACATAAACACTTCATTTTAAACTGCCTGGATGAGGTAGAAGCAATAAAACTAACACAAGGAAGGTAAAACAGAGCTACACTGAAGATGGATGAACCAACACCCCGTAACTGGGACCGGCTGGTCAAATGGGTGGAGAAGAAAAGCTTCCCCCCCTCTTAGAAACAGGAAAAGTTGTACTGCAGACCAGTCATCAGGAAACCGTAGAGGAAATGAGCAGGTTTATCTCAGTGAGCCCCTAAAGACTTGTCAGGAAGTACTCCAGGAAGCAATGAAAGGCTTCCCAAGCCAGCCATGGCTGCCAGGACAGATCCAGCAGCCAAGTGAGGTTTAGAAGGGAAGAGCAGAGGTCCAGGTGGTAGATCTGAAGGCTCCTTCCCTCCAGGGACAGATAAAGAGACTTGCCCAAGTGGGATGTGCTCCATCCCCTCTCAACAGGCTGATCTGACCACATACAAAAACCCGACACTGATTGCAGACAAGAATCTCAGCCAGCGCATAAAGGAATTAAACTTGAGGAAAAGAAAACAACACATTTACAGTCTATTTCCATCTCTCTTAGTAACATGAGACACTGCAAAGGCTTTCAACAGAGCACATGAAACAAGTATTTTCTGTTGTATGGGTTTCAGAAGTCTGCCATTGCCTTAGGGGAATTCAAAACCACTGTTCAGGTACTCCTTGTGAGCCCTCCAAACCCTCTGCTTGCCTCTCCAGCCCCACTGACAAACATGCAACACTCAGGTAACTGAAAACATCAGCTGTCCTTACAATCATTGCCAACTATTCCTCCAGTAAACCGCTGAAATGGCATCTGACACACTTAAGAGACGTTTACCAGGCTCTGGAAATAAAACAAACCAATCCTGCTACTCTAAATGCAGAGCAATGGATTTCATAAACCCATGTTTCAAGTGGAATCAGGACACCCATGACCAAGGCACAAAAGGCAAGCGGACTGTCTCAGCAGCCTTTTGTAGACAGATGGGGACTCCCTGCAACACAGCTCTTGAAGCCTGGAAAACACCAAGTAACTGCAAGAACACCTGGATTTTTAAAACATTAAAACAAAGTTATTTCCTATTGATGTGTGTACACACATCACTGGCTCTTCAGTTTGGAAAGACCAAAATACATCATACATGTTAAAAAAATGAAGGCTTTTTGGTTCACATTCTGTTGGGGTGTTCCAGGAGGCTCTTCAAGATATAAAGGAAAGGGGGTATGGATGTTTGCACAGCTCGGGACAAGCTCCTCCCAACTCTAACACTCAGAAACCGTATTCTCCTTTCACTGCTCCCTGCAAGAGCTTAAAGTGAAATCATCAGAGGAACAGAACCCACTCGAGTCAAGAGCATGCTTACAAGACAGTTGATTAGTCATAATAAAACAAAATGCCCACACCAGATAAGAGCCACACAAAACACCCACCACACACCCCCCAAGCAGGGGTTTTGCAATGGATTTGTGAATAAACAAATGACAACATTTATGGTCTACCCTGGCACTGAAGTAGCATCACAGTACATTATATTGCTGCCTGGTGTGTTGGGATTTGAAGGAATTTAAAGGACAGCATATCCAAATCAGTACAGATCAGCAGCACGCAAGCCTGGAAGACACGTACTGAGATTATTAGATAGCTGAATAAACGTGGCCCTGACCCTGCTTCTAACACAGCGCAATGCAAACTGCAATTCCTGGGGAAAACTCCAGATGCAAAAGCTATGTGGGAAGCTGTGCCATCCGCACAACCCGGCCTCTGAACCTGTGCCACTTCCCATCGCTGCACTGGGTGACCAAGATAAGTGCAAGTATTTCTATGAACCTCTGAAATTGTAGCTGAATCCCTCCTACTCCTTCCCTCTCACATCCTTCTCCCAGAACAAGCTTCAAGTCTTCTGTACACAAAGGGAGGAGGGAAAAGAAATTACATCAAGAACAAAGGTTTATATTCATCTCATGCATTAGCTCTTCACGAGCCCTGTTACAAGCTGTCCATATAGCAACGAAAATTCACCCTTTAACTTCAACTCCTAGCAACGTATTAAAATTCTGGTAGCAGCATCTTTGCTGTTTTAAAAGACTGTGCTGACTTTAGGAGTCAGTACAAAACAACCATGCACTGCAAGTCAGTACTTCTTCATTTCTTCTATTTAAACTCTGCAAAGTAGTTCTGGAGTTGATGATTTTAGTTTTAGCCAAGCAAAGGTTTGCAGCTCCTCAGTGAGGAAAACCAGCAGGCAGACTGCAGACAACCAGAGAGCGAAATAAATCCTTGATAAAGTCTATGTTTGTTCAAGTAATTCATCAAGGGTAGAAAGAATTTGAGGAGTATCTGCCCGACAGATCAAAATCCAAGTAAAAAGATAATGGAAACATCCAACTGTTCACATTCGCTTCATTTTCAGCCTCTTTCTTTTAGAACTGCTATACTGCATGAAGCAAACTGACTCACTTTGAGAACTGCGATTCCTCACCTTAACTCTTTTCATGTGGAGCATGTTATCCAGGTAATTCCTACACCTTCACCTGACTGCATAGCGCCTGTTCATACCCAAAGCATACTCTGTGTATGCAGCAACTCAGACCCTGCACCGTGACTCCTCCACGCAGCTTTCTCATGTTCTCAAGTTAGGAGCAGTCATCACAGCTCCAGAATGCGCTTGGGGAAAGCGTGTCTGGTGGTTATGTCAGAGGACAGCAAGTCTGGCACTGGACTTCTATTTCAAGCGATGCCAAGGACTGTGACCTTGAGCAAGTCACTTCACCAGATGTTACTGAGCAGAATGCAGTGTGCAAGGAGGAGTTGTGACTCTTCAGCCTTTTAGGGTTGCCTTTCAAAATCCAGGGGTTATTCTGAAGCAAAGGGGTGTTCAAGTCCTGTATTAATCATACTGTAGATCTTTCTTGTTGCTCAGATTAATACATTATCCTAGGAAAATGAGAATATGCATGGGGCATTACTATAAAATACTGAATTCCTGAATGTGAAGAACTGCCGTTGATAATCATTCACCTCTGAATGTGAAGAACTGCTGTTGATAATCATTCACCTATCTTTAATCAGTTATCACAACTGAAATCAACTGCAAATGCATTCCAAGTCTTCCCTTCTCCACTACTCCTTTCTCCTGCTTTTCACTGAATTAAACAGTCCCTACCCCCACTCCAAAAAGTCACACTTCTCAGTTTCACTTTTCAGTTGCAGAAGCATTCCAGATCAGTGCTGCTGGGCTGGGCTGATCCCTTCCGAGATGAGGATATAAACCAACAATGTTTGGTTAAAATAGAAAACTCTCTTATTCCTATCAGGCAATTCCACTGCCTTGTTTCTTTTCTTACTTTTTAAGTAAACAGATATTTATAACTGATATTTAGAGCTAAAACTAAATTGACAGCAACCCTGTTATAACAACAATACTTCAAGTGCTTTATAGTCCAGTGCCAGTTCACAATTTAGATACTGGCCAACTGACCACTGGAGAAATCAATCAGTATTTCAATACAAAAACGGATTTAAACAAACTCTCCTGGTTTGGACACATCTTTATCAGGAACATGAGATGAAGAACACAAACCTTTCCCAGAAAAACAACATCCCTCAGTTCAAAAGCAAACGGGGGGGGTCAGTTATGGAAAACTACTATTCAGCACCCCAGATAACCACAGAATGTCTCTGCTGCTCTGCTCTCAGCACACCTTCATTCCTAGCGGGATTTGTTTCAGCTGCTCTACACTCTGTAGACTGGGGCTGTTGCATTATTAGAAATAAGTTTCAAGGCCGTTTATCAAACACCCGATTTTATTTTAAACCCTCCAATCTACAATTTTAATTGCTTTTTAACCACAGAAGTGCAGAAAATGCTCGTCTCGAGAACAGGGCTGTGACTGCAACCCTCTGACAACACACAGAAGGAAGAGGTTGCCCCGTACTTGGGCGGATTCATCTGTCATCGCAGACAAGGCTCCTTTCTTTACAAAATTTGCGTGGCAGGACACAGCTTCACTCGGGGATTATTTTCTATTTCCAGGTAGCAAAGCTGTCCCCGAGCAAACTGTGCTGTTTCACAGCTATCTATAGCACATACCAGGCAGCAAGTAATTTTAATCCCAAATCCTCTTCCCCCCTCATTATCCCCAAACTGACACCAACAGCTTTCAGAAAAAGCATCTCTGACTGAGAAACTTGGATGAAACAGTCTTTGGATAAAACCCACTAGGTTATTCCCTGCACTAAAACACTCACCATGTAGGCTTTGTCATAGTCTCCACTTTCGCTCTCGCTATTGCAGTTAGAAAGGGCCCACCTCCAAAAGCAATACCTTGGTTTGTATCTGAGAAGCTTGCATCACTGAGCCCCAGAACTCAAACAGCTTTACATAAACACATCTGATCCAACGATGCAAATCTTAAAACCTAGTCTTTGTAAAGCATGCAAGAACAACTCCTCCTATTCACCTGAAACCAAGAGACCCCCTGTCAGCCTCTTCATACCCTTTTCGGGTTCATTATTTATATGGTGCTGCTGGTACCCAGCGTCAATAGCAGCTCCATCACAGGAAGCTGCTGTGCTGCTGTCTGTGACTTCCCCACAAGCATCGCATCTTCCTCCCTCGCTGTCACACCACCTCACTCCCAGCAAGTTTCCCAAAAGGAAAAGAAGGTGTGGACAGATTTATTTGCCAAGTTAAGTATCCACAACTTGTTCCACATTCCAAAGCGCTGCTCAGAAAACATAACCTTCAGAACGGAGAACGAAACGTATGCAAGAACACAGACCAATGCAAAAAGCAGCCTCTAATTGTAGATACTCAGTTCATATTAAACAAATCAGGACTATTAATCTGTAAAAGAGTATTTCAGCCACTTCACTTTAAAAGTGTTTATTTGCTATGAGTCCTAGTTAAGTTTTGTTGAAGTTTTCCTCTGCTTAGTCAAACCTTAGCAAAGAGTATTACTATTTTTGCATTTACTAAGAGCACTTGCGGTTAGGAGGTGCCCCGAGAACAAGATACCCTAATGAAGAAAGTGATGCCTCTTACAGATCATTTGTTTCCTTATTTTGACGAGCTCTGCATCGCTGAGTACACAGTGAGTACCAGTTCACCAGCAGTTCGCTGCTAGTGCAGCTCAGCAAAGCTCTATTTTCCTGCACCGATTACTAAGGAATTCCAAAGTGAGAACTGAGCTTTACATCACAAGTTCTCACACTCCCACTGAGCAGCTACTACAACTGAAAAACTGCAGAGTCTCAGTATTACAGCACAAGCTGGGGGGGGGGGGGAGAGAGGGAGAGAGAAGGGGGGGAGAGAATGTGAAGACAGACCACACACAACAAGCTCCTCTGTCCACAGAGTGGCAGAAGCTACACTAAAATCAATGCCACCAGTCTTAACCTGTGCTACTGAAATCATAGCCGACTGGGGAGGAGGGGCTCTTCAGAAAGGGAAAGAGTATTAGAAAAAGCTCAATTCTTCTCTAGTTTTCCTCCAAGATTCAAACCCCCAGTATTCAGAGAGATTCCAGTATTCAGAGATTTCAGACTAATACTTTTACCTTTATGCTAGTCTCATTCCAGCAGAATCTGTAGTATCTTACGACTGTTACTGACCCTATAGATGCTCTATGTGGATGCATCTATAGATGGATAGAGAGATGCTCTAAGGACAGCTGCATTTCAGCAACAAGAGCATGAATTTGGATCACTTTGTCCATTTAAAACCATTTCCATGCTCCCAGGCTACAATCAGAAGTATATTCTGTGTATCCCCATCACCAGGCTTAAAGGCTTCCCTCCACTCCAGGCAAAAAGGTCACGTACAAACAGCTTAAGGCCCCACAGAGCAGGTTTCAGCCCTGCCTCTCAATTCCTTGTGTTTCAAAGCAAATCATAACATAATCCCCTAAATACTTCAGTTTCCCAAGGCTGTTTGTTACAAACCAGAGCACTAAAAGAACTTTCTAGGGATTTTGTCTCTGTACTTCTACTACCTCTAAATTAATACAACCATTCTGTCTTCAGAAAGATTACATTTGAAGCTTTTTACTGAATCAGAGGAACAAAACAACTAGAAAAGAAAATAAAAATGGCTTTTCAGTCCATGACAAATATTTTGTGGGAAATACACATCATGGTTGGCACTGTTCCTGCAAAAAGAAATCGGAATACATCTTGAAGCACCCCAAACTTAGAGCATCAATTTGAATACACTGAGATTATAGACTGATCTCTACAAAGCTCAAATCATCTTCTTCAATAGATATGATGGGGTGGAGACCCATAACCCAGATGGCACAATCAGCATATTAGAAAGAAGAACAAAAACCTCAACTACTCTTTCCCCTTTTCTGGAAATTCGCGCCATCTGGGATAAGTACCTATTTAATCTCCTACCCTTTTACTACCGACAATCTTCTACATGCAAAGGCCCCATTTCAGACAGATTTAAACATTAACATGACGTGATTCTTGTCCCTTACTGCCTCCAGAGCAATTTGTAGAAAGCATTCCTACTGTTTCCCTCCTCCTCCTCTACTACAGCAAGCTGCTACTGCACTACGACTGGTGCACTTACGTGTATACAAAAGATAAAGGCTTCCAAGGATATCAAAATCACTCTCCAAATACAGTTAATGGCAACAACAGAGGCCACTGCCACGCAAGTGCAAAGATGAGGGAAGGGAATGCAGGAGCTCCCCCAGCCCACTGCAGAAGCCTGAGCCAGCCCTGCTCTTCCCATCACTCACCAGGTTGAGGCAAACCTGCCTTGGGCTGGAGGAACAGCACTCAAATTATTCCACCAGCTCTTGAGAGGAGGTGGAGCAACTGCTGGCACAGGAGCAGCAGAAAACAGCTGGGAATCAGCAAAGGCTCAACAAGCACAGGATGTAGATGGACAACAGCTAAATTCATTTAGTGAAATGACTTAAGCTCTTCTGTAAGCTTCAGCGCTGGCCTCGGATACGCCAGACAATACCCCGGTTACTCAATCTCCAGCATTCCAGGCAAGAGAGAAGCAAAACATCCAATACCGTGCATCCAACTTCTGCAGCTCCAGCCCCCAAACACCCCTCTCTCACAGACTCAGGGTAGGTTTAGGGTTTCTCCAAGGAATAAAGTAAAAGAAGGAAAAGGAAAAAAAAAAAGAAAAAAAAAAAGAGTTGGCTATTCCCTCCTTACCACTTCCTACACAGTACTTACTTAAAAGCCTTTAAAAGTCCTTAAGTGCTTACATCAGAGAGAGGTAACTCATTACCTTGCTTAGCCAAGTCAGCAGTAGCTGATTTAGGCAGTCCGAATTTCCATTGATAGTTATCCCTCACTTCCAGAGCGTTTGGAGGGAAACACTATCTGTGCCAGACAGCAGGAGTTGCGAGAGGTAATCCAAGCCGGGTGTACAGCGTATCTTAGTGAGGACTCTGTGCAGAACCTGGCACAACTTGAATTTCCTCCAGCTCAGCTGCAACCTGTCATCCTTCTTACCAATACACCTACATTTGACCCCCGCAATATAACCGTTACTTTTAAATGCTGCAGGCAGCCTTCAGGTGACAGCTTCATTTGATAGATGGAACTGATTTGTCTGCAAACAAGCCTGCTGGATGATTAAAAGAGACAACATGACAATAATAATCATACCTCAGCATGACTTAGAACCTTCCAGTAGTAGAGTACTTGTCCTACATTAAACTGATCAAACTTGGAAACTCCCTCTCTATGGCACAAGTGTGGTGGGGTGGTGTTAGCAATAAGATTACTCCTGGATGGTATTTCTGTAACAGCAGCGTTTTTACTGCATTGATCTCCTACTTCTTCCTGACATGTCCTAACTAAATTTAACCCACTAATCCTAACACACCTGAGAGAGCAGCACTCACACTATCACTCCTACCTTAAACAGGAAAGCAAACCACAAAGATTACGCAGATTAAATGATAGACTTGAGGTCACAGGAAGTATATTGTCTATCCCAAGTTTGAGCTTTGGACAGGATAACCTTCAGCCATGGGCTTGAACCAACAGAGCACTCTGGCCTTCTGCAAGCTGCTGGAGCATCTGGACATCTCCTTCCCCACTGAACAGATGTATTCCATCACGTTCAACATGACTGAAGACACAACCAGCATTTCCAGTAACTTTGTAAAGGACAAGAGACCTCCACATCCACCACACTATTTCAACATACTGACCACTGCAATTAAGAGGCATCTGGACACTGTGGCTAGACCAAAGTCATCTTTGGTTAAGACTAAATTGTTGCTTCTTCTTCATTTCTAAACAGAACAACATCAGACATGATCAATGACTAGTAACCTGAATTACTCAACCCTGTACATCGGTAGTCTCTAGGGTTGCAAGAGCATAAAATACAGAAGATTCTCTAGATTAATCACCTTGCACATGATACAGAAAGCGTTTACATTTGTGTGTGCATTATGTGTATATTTATTTTCAACTATACAAAGCAAAGGTGCCTGCACATATCACATGAACCTCCCCTACACAAAGCATGGTACATCCAAGAACATGATCATGACAATCTTTGGTGAGCTCCACAAAGCACATTAAAACTCTTCATCATTCAAGGGTTGCTTTGGGCTTACAAAGTTAAAATGCTGTGCCTAACACAGATGCCAGATTTTCCTTCTTGCCTGACAACGCTGTTCTCCCCTGTAAGGCTGCAGGAGGAGTACTGTGTTCCTCAGCTACACGTGCAATTGGAGAGACACCATAAAGCCCTCTGACACGCTGGAAAGCTTCAGCTGGACAATATTCATAATGAAAACCCCTTATTTCTGCTTTAACTCACAGGAATGAAGCTTTAAAAACTCTCCTCAAGAGGCAGACCATGTGTGCTGGGTTCCTGAAGGACAAGGCTGTTTGTTCACCAGCCACCCTTTTTCTCGTATCTCCTTTTCATTCCCTTTCCTGCCAAAACATCAAAAAACAATCACAGGCAAAATCGGCCTGAGTTTCATCAAGTAACAAGATCACCACACCAGCTGCTTTTGAGATGCTGTGCTCTTTACAAGCAATGATCTAAATCATTGAGATTGGTCAATGAAATCTAAAAGTCACCAGAGATATAAATATTTTTTCATTATTTGCTCTCCTTTTACTTTCCACAGAGCACGACAAATATGGCACAAGAAAGAACTCTTTAAAATCACTGATTTGAGTATTGTCTCATTTGTAGTTGCTATGGATGCAGTATTTGGTTCTACTCAGATGCTAACAGTTTGATTGTTAACTCTTACTTGACTCATGCATCCTAAAACTGCAGAGCTGCTGGAAACCCTTGCCCTTAGGTGGAAGGGAAGACACACAGGACCACACAGGATTCAGCGCTAGCTCTGACAATTCATGGTTCATCTTCAACAAATTACTGTGGTGCAGATACTCGCAGTGTAGAATCTTAAACACGAAGAAGGAGGACACCTTAATATTAGAAATTCAAGGGCCTAACACTTCTCCACATACTTTTAATTCAAATCTGCCGGAAGAAGCCAAGAGGAAAAACACAAACAGCTTTTCTCTTGCCTGACGCATCCTGGTCCAACAGCTTCCTGCTGATATTTGTAGTTAAATGTTTGACCCTTGCCAGGAATGAGACCCAAAGTGAAAAGAGTCATGGTTTGCCAAGTGAAGCAGAATCCACAAACAAGCATCTCACACTGGCTACAGATTGTTTCCTTTGAGAGATTTAAGAGGGAGAAGGGAAGGAAGCCATACTGTGGGAAGTCTGTGTGTTCTCGTAACATGTATTATTTACAAACCAGAAATTAACGCACAAAAATACACTGGCAAAGAGAGGAAGGCACCCAACTTACTCTCTAAAGCCCAGTATGTGTTTTCCATCTCATCTCCCCCCAGCTTCCACAAAAGCACATCACTCCCCAGCAAGCCCTGTATAGTGAGTTTGCTTATCTGGTTTCCACTGCAGAACACTTCCAAGCAGAGACAGTTGCCACAGGAAAAATCTAGTTTCTCAAGATAAAGTCTTTTCTGTGCGTACCCACTGTCGAGTTGTACAAGTCCACTGGAGAATAATGTGCATTATTTATTATACATAACACAAGGAAATCTGTAACACTTACAAAGGCCATTATGATGCCATTAAAAAGATTTCACATTCAGCATTCCAGGCATCTTGGGCACACAGCCACGACTACAATAATTATTATATTTATCACTATGTAAACTAACTGTAATGCTTCATTAAGATAGAGAAAAATGGTTATCCCTGAGGTCCCTGCAAAAGCCAGTAATGGTCTCTTCTGTTACATGTAGGTTTTGTGTCTGCAACTACTTACTCCAACTCCTGGACTGCTCATGAAGGTGTTATTCTGGTAAGACAATACAGCAACACATCCTAGAGATGGTCCATGTATGACCTGCAAAGGTATTTATGGAGTAACGGTGCATACTGGACTCTCCTGAACACCACAGTAAGCCTGGGTGATGTACTGCTCTTGTAAAAGGCCCCAGCCTATAGCCACGTGCCTTTGAAAAACAGAAACCCTTGACAGATGCCTGAGAAGTGAGGGAAGTCTCCACGCTCTGAACACGTGCTGTACATCCACATGCACTGGGAAGGGACAACAGCTCTAGTCTCCAGGGGGTTAAAAATTGGAGCAGTGGGCATGGAAAGCCACAGCTTCCTGCTCTCTATCTGACCTACCAGCCTGGCAGGCACAGGCAACCATTGTAAACTAAACCGTCCTGACACATGCATCTAGTTTGAATCAGAAGGATCCCTTCTAACATGGAAAACTACTGACGTGGACTTCGACGTAAGCTAGAAGCCTTGGAGAGATTTCAAACACGTTTGACACTGACACAGTACTAATTGTTCAACGCTTTAGATCCACAGGGACAAAGAGTTGCCGGCAAAGCCTCATTCTCCCTTTTGAATCTGTGCAACTGGAACCTTCAAACCCAGTGACATTTTCCACTTCCCTCTCCCTCCTCAGAAGGTTCTGGTGCGTGTCAGGGAGCAGGTTCAGCTCTTTGCTGGTGCATTTTCAAAGCTACTTAACTCCGGGTCTTCTTCATTCCTCACTAGGTGACAAGGACGATCACTAAACCAAGCCACAGAACACCAATACCTTGGTGCCTGACCTCACAAGGCTGGACATCCTCCACATGGGCTCCACCTGCTTTATTAAATCTATCAATAAAAAAAGGTAAAAAAACAACCATAGCTTCTAAAATAAGATTTATACATGTGCTGCCTTTGGAATGTTATGTGACCAAAGGAGAGGTGGGGAACAGAGCTATCAGAGGCAACTGTGTGAATCGCATCCACTGTGTCCTCTGCACTGAGTAACACAAGTTATGTCAGCACAATCAACACAGGATACTGGATCGGCTGGAATTCACATTACTGGTAATGGCAGAGATGTTTGCTGCTCCCAGTAGAAGGGCATACAGTCCAAAAAGCCCAATTCCTCTTTTTTTTCTTTAAGGCTTCTTATCTAAAACCTCTTATACACCTTCTAAAGCAGGATTCAAACAGTCAGTCAGCAAGAACTGCAGTAATTTCCATTTACGACCACTCTCAAAATAAAGTCAATGTGGCAAGATAAGAGAGTGGCCACCCAGCTCCAGATCAACTGGTCACTAAAGCCCTGTCACTGCAGATAAAGGTCAGTTAGGAAACAAAAGCACACAAGAGAAATAGGGATTTGCAGCATGGGGAATTCCTGAGGAGTGACAGTTTTAAGCTTCCAAAGACAGGAAAAACAGGAGGGGTGATAAGTGCTGCAGCTCTTCCCTGCCGGCATGCTGCTAACCAGGCCACAGTGATTAAGCTCTTCCAAACTGACTGGATTATCAGAGAAGGATGGGAAGATGCTTCCTGCCTCAAGTCACACCCCCCCCCCCCCCCCCATTACTGTCAGACAGCAGAGGGGATCAACTTCAGTGTATTTTGTTACCGAGAGCATTATGCCACAGAACACTGAGCATCTACCCCAGCTGATAAAAATCCCAGATTTACTTCATTTCACTCCCACAAAAAGAGTAAGGACAGAGGAGTGTTTCTTCTCCAGAGGCAGAAGAGGGAATACAATGTAAATCTCGAGCACTTGATATGCAACAAAGAGCTTAAGTGCAACCCCACAAACTGACTTCCCTGACTGCTCTCCTCCCTGCCCAGAGGCAGACTCAATCTCTGCACAGGCCACAGAAGGAAAGCATCCTGGATTCATGCATTTGGGCCTCTCATGCATTTCCTTACTCAAACCCCAAATGGTATTTTACATTCAAATGCTGTTATTTAGTGAGGAATGCAAGACGTAAAGAGTAAGACCAAGATTCCATAAACATTCTTCCTTTCAAGGGCAGGATTCGAGCAACAGTAACATTATGGGTATTTCTACAGCCTCTCCCTTACGAGAGGCACTGTTTTTGCATAGGAACTGAAATGCAGCCACTGCAGGAACATGCCACATGCTATGCTGCAAGAGCAGGTTTCTGTACAGGAGAGAACATTATGATGAAAAGAATCACTGCGATGCTGGCTACAGGCATGGGAGTAATGCAGAAAAGCAGTGTTCAGTTCTTATAAATGAGAAAAAATACACACTTAGGTCACAGACAAAATGGTTGTTTCAGGTCAAGAGCAGCACACAGAACAAGCTCATCATCTACCCAAGACAGAAAATTCCACTCCCCTGCTCTGAATCCTGCTGTACAGGTAGCCTGCAACAATCTATTTTCTAAGCAAAATACATAATGCCAATGATATATGGGGGGGGGGGGGGGGTTCCCCCATCCCTTCATTATCAGCAAAAATGCAAGAGAAATACTGGAAGCTTTAGAAAACTTCTATTGCAACCTGGGTTTTGTAGCCTGACACGACAGGGATAAGACATGAGAACACACACATACATATCAGACAGCTCTCCAAACTCTCTGCTTTCTTCAAGGTAAAAACAATGTCACAGTGACCCGAGTTACTGCCTATCTGCTGTTAACCACAGAAGCATATTAAATAAATGGTGATTATCAGTGCTAAGTTATCACTGTGTCCAACAAGGCTTCTGATAGCTGTACAGTTAGCTCACCGTAACACTGAACTTAATGGAGTCTCCCCGCTCCCTGCCACACAGATCTGGTGATGCTGCAGAGCAGGGACATCTCTAACTGCATTCAATGAAAGCAGCAGGATCTGAAACGGAGAGGAAGCCCAGAGTAATCAATAATTCACAGAGTTCTGCGAAAAACTACTCCTCAATCTGTAAATGTGTGAGTGGGAAAGCAGTTTGGTTCGATTCTTCATAAAAATACATCAGTAGACTAAGTGGTGCCCAGTCTACCCCCATAAATCTAAGCTGGAGAGGGCAGGGCAGCCCTGCAGCAGGCAGGACAAGCAGCACAGATTATTTCCTGGCTTTGGAGGCAACAGGGAGCACTGAGCACAGCAGCATGGAGGACAAAGCCTTCCCAGTGGCCTCCCACCTTCCCAGTTTTCGATGCAGGGAGCTCAGTCTACTCACAGGAGCAATGTTCCACATCCCCTGCACCTGGAAGAGGTAGTAAGGGTGCAAAAGATCAGCTCACAGACTTGGGCAGCAGTTACCTGCCTTGGCAAGACCCAAAGGAGCTTCTCAGTCCAGGGGAGATGACAAGGTTTATGCACAAGCAGGAAAAGCCACAATCAGCAGTCGCAGCCAACCAAGTGGAAGCAACTCCACTGCACAGGACGAAGTGACACACATTCCTAAACAAGCTATACCCTTAAACCCAAAAGTTTATAGATGCTGGCTTTGTTCATCTCGTAAGTCAAAATAAGCAGTCATCAAGGCGCTGATCTCAGAGATGCAGGAACACAACGATTAGTAAGAATCGCTCTCCTTTGTTATTGAAACCAAAGTGCTACATACATCAGTTATAAAGCAAGCAAAAAACCTCTGCTTAGAATAAAAACAATAAATTTCTTATTATATTCTTATTACAGACCCATACAAGTCAGTCTCCAGCAGAAACTAACCCCCAAGGAACCATGCTAATTAGAAAGACACAAACAAAACTACACCAAAGGAGGACTTTATTTACTCTGATACTATCATAATAAATTTCTTCTCCAGGGTGCACTGATCTTCAAACAAACATTACGCTCCCCACCTCCTCCACTGCTGCCACTCTGAAGCTTTTTGTCAAACATTAAGTGTCTGATAGTCAACACACATTTTCTTACAGTAGCAAACATCCGCAAACAGTTTGGGTTATTATACGTAAGAATTTTCAGGAACTGCAATGTTTGTTCTTATCTAAAAAATAAAAGGGATGTGAAATCGGGATACCTCCAAGAATCATTCACATCTCCCAAGCTAAAAAGATAATCAGCACTTCATACAAGTGATTACTTAAACTTATGCTCATGACACAGCCAAACAAATGCTTCTTGACTATAGCAACATAGGACAGAGCTATTTCTTAACATAGAAAACCACAGTAATTACATATAAGAAATTAAAGCCCTGAAGAATCAGATTCTATTCAGGTATTAGCACAGACAAACTCTCTCTGTGAAGTCCCCTCACTCAGAGGGCTCTACTGGCTATCACCACAGAAAAACCTGTAAACCAAACCTTCTCATGTTTCACCCTAAAAACTAGCAAAATCCAGGCTTGGGCTTCTATCTTTCAAAACACAGTTCCAGGCTAAGTGCTGCCAAGAAAGCTCCTCATCACCCCCAGATAGTATCAACTTAAGCCCTGTCCACTTGGAGTTCCTGATTACTGTGTTATTCCAGACCACAGACTGAAACAGCCTCTAAAATAACCAGGGCCAGTTCCACAAGAGCTTTGCAGATTACAGCCCAGGCCTAAAAACATGTCTGATAACATACAGGAAGCAGATGTAGCATCTGCCCTATTAGGACCCAAGGAATGCCATTGCCACATCCCTATGGTAGGTTTATCATACTGGAAGAGTTCTGTGAACTGCAAGGGAAAATGGTTTCACTCCACTTTCTAACACTTTTAAATAACCAACACTCAAAAACAAGTCCAACATCCCCCCAACCCTACGCCATAAATGGACCCCTTGTTTCTAAAATGCTGGTGGCTAAATTGGGAGATGACACTAACTTCACAACATCCAGCCTTCAACCCTACATTCAGGCAGAAGCAAAGCCTTAAGAGTGCAGAGCAGTGACCCAAGGCACACTTGGCCTTTAAGGTCCCTTCCACCCCAAACCATTCCACAATTCTATGAAACAGAACACCAATTTAAGCTGTACCGGAGAAGCCTGAAAGATGGCACATCCACATTGAGGAGGCTGAGCCTTTCGGTAGAATTTACATGTGAAAAGCAGGATGCAGTTCACTCCTTAGCAACTACATGTTCACGGGGTTGGTTTTTTCCCCAAGTGCAAGATAAGCAGGGCTCTTCTTTTTGCTAGAATTGAAACCAAGACTTTTTTACTTTGGAATTATTCCGATTTTTACCTGCTAAAAGCAAGTCCAACAGACCTGGCTTGTTTCTATAACACCGCTGGGGCTACAAGATGGCTCAATAGATATTTTTTCCCCCGGTGAGTGGAAGACATGTGAAAAAGAGGCCACCTAGGGTGGGTGACAGGAGACAATAGACAGACAACTCACAAACTGGCACATCCGATCAAGTGGATGACACGCGCTTACACCAAAGGTCTCCCTTGAGTGACACACAGATCACTGGCAGCCCTTCGACATCTCTAAAAGGTATGGTATTCCATCCCCACTTGACAAGCCTTGAAAACTATCCCACCTTTTCAGCAGAGACCTACCAAGTGCCGAGGAGAACGCAACGTGTAGAATTACACTTCGTGAGCCTCCAAATTCTACCATTTCTGCCTCTCCTGTTGCACGCTTGATGCTCCCCAGGCCACTAAAATACTTCAGTATTAAAAGAGATGGGATTTCTTACAACTACTGTTGCTGAAAAGTAAGCATTATTGGTTAAATGACAATATAAAACATGCTACTTTGTTAACAGAACACTCAGCACTCAAAAAGGTCCCGAACACCCACAAAGCACATCCCTCCACTGCAAGTTTGGGAAACTGCAGAAATTGGTTTCCCTATCTCCTTGCTGAGCCTCCTGCACTAGGGGTCTAAGGTAAAACCTGGCTTAAATTGCCCCAGTTGCACCCAAGGACCCCTGCAGCACCTTTGCACTTATGTCACTCCAAGTGTTCACAGAGCTGTGCAGTGTTCTGGATCAGGAAACTTGATCCAGGTTAAAAATACAGTTTATTTTCTGGGACCAAGTTATTTTTAACCCAGATGGACTTCTCTGCTCCCAGTCACTGCTCGAGCCCATAAACAATTGTATTAGCACAGAGGTTGGTACAGGGCAAGGAAGTATTTCAGGCAGCCATGCTGCCAAGAGGGAAAACAAAGAAATGAAAGAAGCAGAGCTTGCTCTGTGCAGCTGTGCCTGGATTGATGACTGGCATCTTCAAGGTGTCCTCCTTTAATACCTATGAAATATCACTTTCACTGCCACTGCAGTAACCCTCATGCAATTCTCGTATCCCCAGATCCTACTCAGGAGAGAGTCATCAGATGTTCTACCAACCCTAGCCCCCCCTGAACATCCACTCTTCTCCTGTAATCATTAACGAACTGTGACTCCATTTAAGACATGACCCCTGGAATTCAAACTGGGATCCAAGAATGAAAACACACAAGAATGAAAACCCCAAAACCAAACATAAGCCATAAACCCCACCTGCACATCAAGACTTATTTCCAATTCCATAGGTTTTAGTTTTCTCACTGCCTCTTTTCTTTGGAAGGTTTTCCTCACAGTGAACCATAAATCCTTTAGCTGTTACATCAGCCCCACTCTGCACTGCAGATGAGAAACCCAGCCCAGCCCCACCTTGGAACCACTGGGTCATGTCCTCCTAACCCAGCTATGAGGAGGAACAGCTTCAATGTAGAGGTAATGATGCAAGTGTGGCCTTCATTTTCATAGCAAATTTAAGTAGTTCCAGGCCTAAGAAATTTTCACTATTCTTTCAAATTTATACTGGTAGAGAAATATGTCAGCAACACCCTAAATCAACACTGAGAGCCACCAATGAGCCTTTTTGGTAAAGCCTGGTTTTAAAGGAACTAAGTGTCAATGTTTTGCAGGTGCTGATGTGGCGCACACAAGGAAAGCACATTTTCCTTCTTCATTTGATACTCCCAAGTATGATTAGGTCATGGTTCTACAAATATACACATAACACTACACGTGTCTTTACTCTTACAAACTCCGAGTGCTTTGCCTGGCTTCTTTACTCTTTCTAATCTCATACCTCACCGCACCGGTGCTTAAGAAGTAGATCTGCTTGTAGCAAGAGAGGTTTGCAGCTCTCGCTACTCCAGCATTTGTTATAAATAAAGATAATGCCCAGATGAAGTCTGGGATTCCAAGAGAATCCCAAAAATTCCCGTTCGACGCTGACTTACGTAGGTGTGGTCACACAAGCTGCTGGAGCGCGTTTCCCTGCGATCCCGCTGCAGCCCAGCACACGGTTCAGGAATTCATCCCGGGTGGGTGTGCCAAACTTGAACATACGATGGTGTTGGATTGGGGTTTTTAACAAGTAAAACTGCTCCCCAGGACGAGGGTGAAACTTATTTGGGCACCTCGAAGCTCAAGGGATTTTCAAGGCTAGGATGGGTGGATGAATCAGAGAAACTAACGATCACAGTTGAAGCAACAAAAGGCTCTTTTAGCTCAGTAAATGCTCATATGGTTGCTTCAAAGAATTGCCACTCTAAGTATGACTAATTGGGAAAATATTTAATTGTTTGAAAAAATGTATTGTTTTTGTGCAAATCTGAAATCCAGATATTTCACACATCCCCTGTTTAAATGTACAGAAGCATGACTAGTCCTTTTTCTTTTTACTTGCTTAATTTGTAATGACTTGAAAAGAAATAAAAGCTTCAGAGATGGAACTTCAAGCACTGCAGGGTTTCAGCTCAGGCAATATGCAAAGGTGATCTCTTGCAGAATTTTAACATGATCCTCACACAGAAGTACTCTCCGACATTAAGTTGTTGGGTTTTATGTGATTCGGATAATACTTCTCTTCTTCTTAATGCAAAACTATCATTCGAAGCCTAAATTCTTGTCTCCGAACATCATCCTGTAGCACAGGGCTCCAATACTTAACAAAAAGATAGCCTGATCTAAATAATGTTTATTAATGCTTTCCATTTGAAACCACCCCAACGTGCTTTGCAGACAGTATCAGTGTTTTCACTCACTTCTTGGGAGCAACAGAGCAGCTGCTCTGGAAGTGATTAATAGCACATCACCATTATGTCTCCAAAGCCACGATGACACTATTAAATCGAGAAAGCAAGGAAAACATCACATAGTTGCATAGTCTGAACTACACACACTTAGCTTCTCCCGAGAAAAGATACCTTCAGTGATTAAGTGCTGATTCAAGCAGTGAAGGCCCCCAATGAACACTCAGTCAAAAGGGTACCATTTGGAACACAATAATGCCTCCAGTACTAATCTGCAGCATCAGTAATGCAAAAATCAGGTATCAATTTCCATCAGCCAAGTTATTCCAACATTTAAGCTTTCTTTGACGCTCCCCCTCCCAGTACTGAGCAGGCCTGACATTCCTTTGCTTCCAAGATTCGACAAGGCAGCCCAAAGTACCCCAAATGCACCCACAGCACACCTAAAACAGCACTCTTAAAATGCAACAACTGGGGTGTACTCACAAACTTTGGTATGCTTCACATGTATTTAAGGGTTTACTATTCTGGGCAGGAAGATGCAGGGAATTCAGTTGTCTTGTGTCCAGTTCTGCAAGTGTTGCCAAAAGAAGTTTGCAACCTCCTCTTTGCTGGTGCACAGAATCATAGAATAGTTATGAGCATTAACTTGGTGCATGGAGATGTTAACACTGCCCTACCCAACCGAGAAGCAGGAGCAACCAAAATAGCGAAATAGTTTTCTCCTCACTATCCAGCTCTCCTTTCATGTAAGTCTCATCCAGAAAGCAAAACAAGCCAAGCAAAATGAATAAATTCACAGAACAGTGCCAGTAATTCTCAAACTGGCCCTGTTTTATAGTAAAACTTAACTGCTTTCAACAACCAACCACCTCCAAACCCTCTTTTGCTCCCTTAGGCATTTCCAGGGGAGTCTTCCATGTGGAATGGGGACAAGGAAGATTACTTAGTAAACCTTGCAGGTCACAGTTCAATAGTGTCCAGCCCTAGACTTTGGCAGAGCAGCCATGCTGGACCAAAGGGCTTAGTCTGTGTGCGTCAGACAAGAAAACGCTCATCTGCAACAAAAGAACAGCAATCCTGATGCCTCATCTGCAAACCACAGCAAAAGAGAGACCCATTTGCCACCTATGAGCTGAAAAAAAAGCAGCTCATTGTTTCCCTACTTATTTGGATTCATTTCATTGCCATTGATAACAGTTTTGCTGGCTGAACTCATCCGGTGCATCACTAACATAGGTTTGCTTTGTGAGTAAACTAGAGGATGATGCTCAGACAGTGGATTATGAGCCACATAAAAGCAATGTGCTTTCCAGCCATGCAAACCCAACTACAGTGAATCCAAACAGCAAAGAGACCACTTACAGGGCTCCAGCCAATGCACAGGAGAAAGAGCCTTTATAAACAAAGCCCTATGAATTATAGCCAGGGTCTTGGAAAACATGTTTGTTTCTACAAACATAACCTCACCAAGTCAATCTTTCTCAGTCAATGCAGTACACAGGGATGACTCCCTAGCGGATTTATTTGAAAGACTTCAGCTTCTTTAATATTAAAGTTTGCTGCATCTTTCTTCTAGTTTCTGAAACTGAAATGCTCACAATCTGCTCCCACTTCAGTAAATCCCCAATTCTAGCAGGTGAACGAAGGAGCATGAAAAACAAACTCGTGCTTCCTTCTGATGTTAGTCTGTAGTTACACATGACAGACGCATAGCTAAGTTTCTGTAGTTTAAAAATCCACAGGTAAAGCAAATCCATAGAGGGAAGAAAGCCACGATGTTGTCACTGCTACTAAGCTGGCAGAGCAAAACCTTCTAGCTGGACTGCCAGACAGGCAGCATGGGATTGTCCTTCCACTGGTACTGTCTTAGGCATGTCAATCTCACCAAGTCACATGAGTATTCTCTCATTTTCCCCATACATGAGCACAAATGTCCTTTTGCCCCTCCAATGGCATTATCCCACAGCCAAATGCTTCTCACAATCAAGATGATCTCCCCAGCGCATTAATCTAAGCCTCGCTCATTCCAGTTGACTTTACCTTTACCCTTACTCTTTGAAGCCATACTGTATTTTCTGAGAAAGGATCCTACAGGAAGAACTAATGTTCCCTCTCAAATGTACACAGACCTCTGTCTTTCCAACATCCCTCCAAGCACAACATGCTAACTTCTCTATTTGCTACCCACAAACCAGTTATTCCCGAGGGATATTGTTCCATTTAAAACAAACAAAATCTCCCCTCCATAAAATTTTTGCTTGCTAAAGGTTTATTTTATTACCGGAAAACCTTTCCCAATTCTTCTAAACCCAAAGAACAGTCATGCTCCTAGAAGACTACTAAGGGATACTCCTAGATACCAAGTGACAAGAGATGACTATAAAATACATGTATCAACATAGATGTATTCCTATATATAGATATAGATATCAACATTGTTCTGTATCTTGAAAAAGAAAACAAATATGCATGAAAACCATATTCATGATGTATTCCCAAGTGATACCTGGACCAAATGAATCTGACAGAATTTGTCATTTTGTGCTAAATGATGTTCTCTCTTTTGCTGCCCGACAGCACGTCAGGCACTGCAGGACTGTGGCATGGCTGACACCTTCATGAAGCAACTGAAGTAAGTCATTCTCCCTTTCTGCAGGCTACTCACTAACTACCACTTAAAGACACTCTAAATACAGAACTGACCTATTTTCCTAGGCCAAAAATACATTATTCCTACGTACCTGAGCTCGGTTGGATAAAGATACTAAAAGGAGACAAACAGCTTTTGTACCACTGCTATAAAACTCAAAGTGCAGACTTTTCAACTAGAGATTTAGGAAAGAAGAGGGTTCATTTGTAGGGGCTTTTGGCAGTCATGGCAGGTGGTATTTTTTAAACATCTACTGCCCCCACAATGAGAAACAACTCTGTCAGGATGCATACACACTGCAGGCTTCTTAGCAAGTATGAGAATAGTAGTTCATGTTCCCAAAGACAGACCTGCACCAGCATTTTAGCAGGTAATTGATTTCACCTTCCCATTCTCCTTGACTATTCAATTCTGGATTCACACTGCTCACGTACTTTTTATGTCTAAGTAGACTGGTTTGGAGATGTGAAAAGGGTCTGGTAATTGTCCCATTTTAAATGCAGCAATTAAAGCAGATCATTTCCTAATAGAGCTGGATCATGAATGAATTATCAAATAGGATGCTTCACATTTTCAGCCTTTTAGAAGAGCTGGAGTTTTAGCTGTACAGCATTTCATTCAAGCTGCTCACAGGTACCATCACCCTGTCTTGTTGAGATGCATTTAAAACAATAATAATAAATAATCAGGCTTTCCAGAGCAAATACGGTTAATTCACATTAGCTACTTCTGCACCAGTAGTAGCAGAGCAACAGGAACTAATATGATAAAGACTAAGAGAATCAGAATACTACCTGGAAAATATACTTTTGTTCCCTTTCTCCAAAAGGACAATGTATTCTGTTCTTGTGTGATATATGAGTAGACACAGGAAAGAAAATGGGAAGTTAAAATAACAGAGAAGCAGGTATTCCTTCTTGTATTCCCTTCCTCTACAATATCTGAAGTCTTTAAGCAGCATGCTAGAAGAGAAATCTGTAAGCTGTCCTGTTGTATATTTATACTCAAGTGATGAATGCAAGCCTCTTTTGCTTAACGTACTTTACACATGCTTCCGAAACACCTCTAGCATTCCCACCCAAAGACGTATTTTCCAGAAGCAGCAAGCTGCATCACCAGTATTACAGTCCTGCACATCACTGGTCCAGTGCAATAGAAGAGAATAGGGTTATAGAGTAACAAAATGCATTTAACAACAAAACTTCCACACAAGATGCTCATCACTTCTGTACATTATATCTGAAAGGTACCTGGAACCACCCACAAGCATTAACTGGTGCACCACAATATTAATGTTAAATAAGATTATTCTCCTTATCAGACAGATGGGGCACTGCAACTTCAGTGTCGTTCCCATAAAGCAAGCATAGGACACGTATAAACTGTGCCCAGTTTAACATCTTCAAGTGAAGGACCATAACAGAGCAGACAATTCATCAACCAGAGAAGAGGTAACACTTCAACTCTGAACAAGTTCAGATTAATCTAAATACTGTGGTATAATTAAGGATTTAAAACACTGGAAAAGGGAACAAAAACATCAGTTTAAGGATTATTCAAAGTATTTTGTGTAGAGAATAGTACTATATCACCTGACTTCTCTCAGCAGGGGTAGTCACTACAACTTTAAACCCAAAGTATGCAAATTTCTGCATACAGAAAACATTAAATATCCAACAACCTGACATGTTTCAAATCCCTATCAGCACTGTTTAGCATATAAATTACCACAGACACTGAGTGTCTACAAACATTCCTTTTAAACTGTTGGGAATACAGTAAATAAGCACTTTTTCTCTTCACCCACAGGAAATATGCAAGACTCTAGAGCATGAGGAGCATTGCTCAGCATCTTTCTGAAACTAATAAATTTAATACACATCAGAAGTGCTGGGAGAAACAGCTTCCTCTTGCACAAAGGAATGTTTCCAACAAAGAAAGCAACCAAATGGCAAGGCAAGACTAGACAGTCATGATTTATCAGCCTGTTGATATTTTAATGATACTAATGATCAAGCTTTTCAAAGATATACCAAGATAAAACTAAGTTACATTCTTTGAAGGAAAATGTCAGTCTTCTTTCACAAGCTCCAAAAGCAGCCACTGCAGCTTCCTGCACTTTTGGTTCAGATGTTTTGAAGCAGGCAGCATTATTTTTCCCTTCCCAAATCAAAACCTTCCAAATGAGGCATGACAAAACAAGCTGAAGTCCCGAGTTAACTTACACAGCAAGCTACAGGCATGCAGGGGAACCTGGTGTGCCAGGGCAGTTCTCAACAATAATGTTATCAGGGAAAGCGCTGACATCCAACATTTAATCTACCATCAAAGCTCAAGTGTATGTTCTTCCTCACCAGTAGCTCCAAAGTTCACTTGCACTACAGACTGATCCATGCTTTAACAAGACATTAGAAAGTAATTAAATTTATTTTCTGGTTGATTTTTTGGACTCAAATAAATCATGTCCCTAGGCTAGAACCAGCAAGAAATTCTTCACTTGGAATTAAATTACTGGTTTCTTTTCTGCACTCCTTGTTGGGGTTAAAAAAAGAAGTGCCTGGGGTTCCACAAGGCCTTTCTCCTGCCATAAAACAATCAAAGCTCCATGGCCATTTTCCCACCCAAACAATAAGAAGCAATAAACACTATTCAGACATTTCCAAAACTCATGGATTAACAAAAAAGAGGAAGAAGGGTGTGGGGGGGTAAAATGAGGTCTGACAACAACAAACCCTGGGGAACACATAGGACTGGGGAGATTCCATAATCCCAATTACAGCCACGTGAGCCACGCACAGGGTGAAGTTGCTCTGAAGCCCACAGAAGTTTAGATGCAAGAGCTCTCCATCTTCATCAGCTACTTGTGAAAGGCAGCAGGAGACAGACTCGGCTCAGGTGCGGTTCCAACTATAACCAGAAGATGTGGGAGGTGGAAAGAATCAAGGGGAGAAAGGAAAAGCTCTCCAGCCACTTCCACTGACGAGATTACAAAAGGGCTGTACTAACTACAGTGCAATGCTTTCCCCCAAAAGTGAGTTACTGTGGTTGCTAGAGGGGTAGCAACTCATAAAGCTCTGCCTCTCAAGAGGGCAGCAGCATTCCTGGTAAGATTGCTCCAAACCAGGACAGAGTACAGCATCTTTCCCATCCTTCTCTGCTTCCAGGACAGATCACCAAGATTGAGATGCTGGATTTGGAGCTTCCACCGTGAAATACAGTGAAATCACAGTGTATACCCACCAGCTGGCTCCAGTGGGAGTTGAATGGGACCCAATTCCACAGTTATGCTGGGGTTTCTCTCCAGTTAGCTGCAGAAATAGCTGCAACGTTCCAAGGCTTTCTGCCTTCCAGGTTTAAGTGAAAGAAGCAATGGAAAGGCCCAATGGAACTCCTGCTGAAGTTAAACAGAAGATTTAGTTTTAAGGTGCCTGCTTAAATAAATAAATCCAGTGTAATTGGACAATCCAGGAATAACTACTATAGATTAAGCCACTTCGGGTTGGCCTGCTCTAAACCAACCAATTTAAAAATCAATCAGGTAAATGAATGGCATAAAAGCCTGGGTATACACAGCCCCCTCAAGTTCATTGTCTGTCTTCAAGTAAATTACATTAATGAACTAAAATTGTTTGGTTGTTTTCACACCATGAGACAATGTTTACACTTGGCAAAATCCTCTGGCCTAGATTTTCTAAGAGGACTCCTGGTTTCAAGCACCTTACATGTGAGCTGTCACACTGCCCATCAGAGAGCTGTGGACCACAATGCTCCTTAAGATGAATAAAATCAATCAATCAGGGTCTCTCACTTAAAAAGCAAAAAAAAAAAAAAAAACACCACTTCTTTATAGATACTATATCCTGAAAGAGCTGAGCCTCTCCCCAGGAAATATTCCTAACGTGAGGCATTAAAATGAGAATCCAAATTTTATGTTGCAGTATAACCATACTGCTTTATGCAAAAAACCCAACACTGATGATGCAAGAAACTAAATAAGAAATCATTGGCAAGGCTGCTCCACAGTTCTGTCAATGACAGGAAGATGATACAGACAAAAATCTTCCCTATAGACTGGAGGATGCCTTTTAGTTTATCTGTGTTGTCCCAGGATGAAGCAAGATGCAACATGATGTATCCACAGAGAAACACTCAGTATGCAAACTGGCTTTGGCAGAATGTCCAGAGTAAGAACACGACAGGAGCAAGAGAAGGTTCAATGCTGGAAGTTCACTTGATGAGGACTGACCTGCACAAACTCACCTCAGCCTATGCTTTACCTGAAGCTGTGGATACGTGCACCACTATGACTCAAGCTATTTAGTAGTTTATCCACCCAAAGCACAGCCCAAAATTACAGCACTAAGATGTAAGAAAAGGCTTGTGTGTAGTAACATGAAAGACTTAACTCTGTTGCTTCAGTCAGGCAGCTGTCCACAGAGGCAACCTTTCTGAAGACCACTTGCACTCTTCATGCTTTATCAATATCTGCAAAGGCCTTTCATCAGCTAACTGGAGATCAGCATTTCCTCTGTTTTGACTGAAAGTAACAAGTTTGTCAAAGCAATACATCATTTAAAACATTATAGAATGCAAAGGGTTTGAACCGTCACTCTACTCCAGAGGCTTTCTATATCTCAAACTTACAAATTAGAGCGCTGAAGACAAATCAAACAGCCCTCTACAATGTGTACTTCAAAGCAGACCATCTGGCCCAGAGTATTTTTCTCTACAATTACTATTTTCTTGCATAGACCTATGCATAGGACATATGCAGGTTCTTGCATAGTGTCACAATAAGCGAGAAAACAGATGAGAACATGTCAATAAAGGTCTTCCAAAGGAAATGAGTGTAGAACAGACCCTCAGGAATACTTTGCTCACCTGGAGACACAACTGCTTCAGATGCAAGAGTCATTCAAGTACAGATAATGATTTACCTGGAAGACATTTTGAGAAGCAATTCCCTCATATAATTAAAGCAGCTTGGCTCAGGAAGCACTGAGGCTAAGTCAACCAAGCAAGTTTGCAATCACTGTCTAACTTGCATCCATCACTTGTGTTGGGAATAGAGCGGCTTGCTAAACCAG
The DNA here is from genome assembly GCF_037157495.1 of Lathamus discolor. Taxonomy (NCBI): domain Eukaryota; kingdom Metazoa; phylum Chordata; class Aves; order Psittaciformes; family Psittacidae; genus Lathamus; species Lathamus discolor. Next base: position 4,523,760 of record NC_088891.1, on the reverse strand, counting down.
AGTGCCTGGTCCCTGTCGAACTGGTTCATCACTCGCCTCTGGGTGCCCCATTAGCTCTCACATCTGCAGCAGCACAAACACTGTTTTTGTTATTTCTGCTAATCTTATTTTACACATATTACATAGAAGTCTCAAGTGTTCACTACTGCAGCAGGTAGATAGGTTAAACCTGACCTTCACAGGAATGGGAAAAAATCAGGAGCACAACAAAGCGTTTAACAAGAAAATCAAACAAGAGTTTAGCACCTGCTTCACCTAATTGGACTCAAGAACACATGGTACAATCACATCTGTAGATTATTCCTGTACCGGTTACTGCGAACACTACAGTTATATCCTAGAAAGCTACTGTTTGCAGGCTGTCCTTCTCACAGTACCATGACAATGTCTACCTGTAGCACCCATTCCTCCAGTTAATACAGCTGAAGTCTCTGGAGAGAGACCTTGAAATGCTTCATAGCAATGGCCCAATGACTGCAGCCTCCCACAGCAGCTGCACTTCACTAGACAGACACTGGGAATAAAAACAACATCATAAAAGCATAGAAAGCAGAACCTTCATGTAAACTGACTCCCGAAAGTAAAATGACCAAAGACCTCACGGCTTCCAAACTACTGCATAAACATATTCCTTTGACTCCAGCTCTCCTGCAATTACTTTCTCATCCACAAGACACACCCACTCACCCACACAAACCAAACCAAGCCCAACACAAACCCTGTAAATTTAATCAAGGAAGGAAGAGCCGGTCTGAAATGTTTACTTCTATTTTTAAATACTTGGGAGGTGCCCGATGCTCCCTGCCTGCAGAGATAACTAAGTAGGTGCTCCAGAATGGTGAGACCCAGTGCACGATCTGGCACGAGCAGGCACATCCAAAGCAGCAAAACATCAGAGCAGCTCAAAAGGCTGTTAAGAAAGGCATTTGGAATAATTGTTTCCTCTAAGCCGGGGTAGACAGTAACTTGGGGTGTTGTTGCAGAGAAGAAAAAGTATGTGTATGTATGTATGTAGCACAGCAAAGCGCTCTGAGCAGTACTCTGGTTTCTAAAGAACAAGACAGTCTCTTCCTTGTTCCCACAGTTTGTTTCTGCCTCAAGCAAAGTTGGTTGCCACTCTGGTTGCTCTCTCCCTCACCCAAATGGTTTGCATAGCAGATCTGCTGAAACATCAAGTTTTAACCAGGCCCTAATCCTGCTGACTTCCCTCGCAAAACTGCTGGAAAGGAATTCCTCCTGGCAGCTGCAGTGCCTCTGCTCATTAGTTCACCGAGCAGCGGCAGAATGGAATAGACAGGCACATCATTTCTGTGCTGCTGTGGGAACAGTGATAAGGACCATGCAGGCAAAGGGAAGGCTCCAGTTTCTCAAGAGCTTATTGGAAGGGGAGGAGAGGAAAGGCAGAGGTCTTACGAGGAGGACAGGAGCAGGGCTTGCGAGAACTCAGACAAGTTACTACTGCACTTGCTGCTGTTGCTGGGAACACAAGCTAGAAGGAAGCTCTTCCTTCAGCGTTTATTAGCAAGATTTGGAGACAGGAATGTTGTCATTTTAGAGGGGTTTTTTTCCAACTCCTGCTTTAAGGTATTGTGTTTAAGCAGACATGGCACAGAGCTATTTGCACCAATCCCAATGTCTCTTGGAATATTAAGAAGAATGAGTAGGGTAGCATTGCAAAATAGCTGTCCACTTGCTCATGGCATTCTTTGTCCAGACAGCACCCTCGCATGCAGGTCAGATCACGCAGCCCACTCCGCTCATACAGGAAAGCAAATGTTTTTACTTCTTGCTTTGCAGTTTCATTGAAGGAACCCTACTGCTGATCGTGTTTATTAAGCACGCTCAATGTAAACACAGTACATCTCTTGGAGGACCTGCACAGAGCTTTGCTCCATTTATGGTGACTGGAAGCCCTGTGTTGTTCAGTAACATTTCCTCCTCCTCCCTCATCACAGGCCAGCCACCATCTCACTAAATATTTAATGAATAGACAAGAAAAGCAAGAAAGCTTCACAGCTTGAAGTGTTCAGGTACTACATGCATGATGTTAAAGTTTATCTAATTGGGAAGTATATGGGCACGGCATCCAGAGACTTAACAGCACATCACAGGTACTGCATAATGATCCTAGTATGACTGAAACAGTGCCATGCTACAACAATACCAGTTCACAATCTTCCTTTTAACCAGGCAGCCCAGTTCTCAAGTCACAAGAAACCAGCAGCTGGGACCTGCAATCACCACAGATCTGTGTCCTTCCCTTTACACCAGACACTGCCATACCAACCCACTGCATTCCCAAAAACATCCTCTTGCTCTCACCTGTATTTCATTTTTCCCCCTTAAATACATCATCTGCCACATGCAGACAACTCGAACTGTACGACGAAGCTTCCTATGGGTAGAAAAGAATAAATTCTTTGCCTAGGAAGAATGATTTTTTTCCATCTGTAAGACATTCTCCAAGTACTTACATACTCCTGTAAACCACCTGATCCTAAACCAGCCCTTCAATTTGAAACCTCCCTACAGCTGGTTTGGTGGAAGGGGTCTTTGTTTTCCCTGCCACCACACTGCCCCTTTTCTGGAACAAGGTATTACTGATTTATTTCCCTTCTACAGAACAGAAATGGATGCACACAAACAACTGCAGCGAGTACACGAGGAAGAACGTTTCATCTCTGAATTAAGGATTTGCATACTGGGTTTTATCTGTAACACCCACTGCAGTGTTTTATCCCAGACTCTCAGATCACAAAAGACAAGAGCAGACAGTGACTCACTTCAATTTCGGTTCTGCGCGTAGTGCTTCACGTGGACCAGTCAATTCTCATTCTGCCAAACAGCCTTCACCAAGTGCTTAGAAAGTAAACCATCTTCCCTAGCAGAGCTCCTATTCACATGCTGCCTTCACGAGGAAAGCTCAGAGATGGAAAGGAATTCACTCAATGTTTCCCCTTTGTGTTGTAATGATTTCAGATTCAATTAATACTACATGGGGAGGCACCGATTCTGAAACACCTGCCCTGGCAATAACCAGATTAAGACCTCCAAACTTGCTCTACTCTGAACAGCAACAGCCTGCCAAGTGACAGCAGTTGTCAATATCCACCAACTGGAGGCTGGGTTTCCTGTTAAATCCTGGAATCCAAGACCACTCTTTAAAGAGGATTCCCCACAAAACAGGGGGGGCGGAAATTAACTAAAAAAATCACTTGACAGCTCTGAATTTGTATAGCCAGAAGTCACAGCTCCTCCTCTGCACACTTTGAAGGCTGGAGACTGGCAATGCTCCTATCGGATCATCTCACATCCCTTAAAGGAAAGAGATAAAGCCAAAAACACAGGGAAAGGCACCCACAGGGACAGAGCTACTCTCTCACTGATCAATGTACTGAACAGAACAGACAGATTTCGGGGAAAAAGGCTGGGCAGGATGGGTGCAAAAAGAGCCGAGCAGCTGGTTTCATTGTGAGAAAAGCGAATAGGTTTGGGGCTTGGCTTGGTGTTTTTCTTACACGCACACTCCCTTCCCAATGGAGGTTTCTTTGGGTTAGCTTGGGCAGCATGAATACAAAGCGCCGCACAACTGCGACCATGTTTGAAGTCTAGAGAGAAACCTTCAGGCCGGTGTGCCAGCCTAGTAATTAACACAGCAAAAGCCTTTCCTCCTCTTTTAATGTTACAGAAACTGTTCCAACCACAGAACAAGGAGCTTGCTTTTCTTCCCCTACCTTTACACCCCTTCATCACGCTCGCATATCGTGACCTATTCAAACCACACTCAAAAGCTTGATCCGGGCGCTCGGTGATACATAACTTCCATTTTAGTGAAACAATCCATCTGCTCCATGTGACTCAGAGCCTGCTTTAAGAATGCAATACTGTTTAGGCCAACGGTTGCACCGCACAAAGTGTTTTGTTCACATGCATTCCTTTGGGATGACAGAGCCTATCCACGGCCCGTAACGGTTGGGGCCTGTGGTTTTTTTCCCTCATCCGCTGAATGCTGCAGTGACTAAGCTGACAAAAATTCCTAGCCAATTATAAACCCACTTAAAGAGACAGGCAATCCCCCTGCAACCTTCTCTTGCCATCCTATACAGGAAGTTTCTATACATAGAAAAACATCTCCTCCTCCCAAGGCCTGCGTTGATATAAAAGACTTTCTCCGCGAGCTCAACACTTCAAACATGCTTCCTAAATGGCATCATTTCCCAAAACTATAACCTTTCATCATCCATACGTATTCCTCATACGTTAACCGGGGGAAAAACAAAGTGGGAAAACAGACCCCTCAGCTGAGTTACGCTAGTAAAAAGTTAAGAGAAGGCATTCATGGAGGGAAGACGAGTGTGCTGGGAAGGGATGAGTCTCAACAGCTATAGAGGACTGTTTATTAAGAAGGGAACACTTAAGCGTCTATAAACCCAATATGTTGCAACAGGAAAAAACACATCGGGGAGGTCGCACTGGTGTATAAACTGCAAGTCTGATCCACCTAAGAGCATAGGCTGAACTTTAACTAGCAATGACAACTTGGAGTTGCCTCTCAAATCTCTCTCTACATGCAAATCAGCAACCAAATTCCAAAAACCACCAGCCTTTCCAAGAGGGATCCTCACATCATGTGCTGCATTCACTCTCGCCTACCTTGTCAAGGGCCATACAAATGCATTTAATAATTAGCCAGGGCATATGGAACCAGGTTTTGGGCAGGTAACTACAAGTTGACTTTTGCCCAGCAAGAAACAGTAAACAACAAAATAACTGAGAGACTGGCATATGGTTTCTAGCTTTAGAAACCCAGGTTCTGGGCACCTCCGCCCCTTCCCATCTTACGGTGGGCAAGCTAGTTACTAAACCATTTTTAGCGCTCTGCTGGTAGCGCATGCACATTCCATCGCAAACACTGAAAACAGTGAGAGAGGGAGAGGAAGAGACAGTGGACAACTGAACCAGGCTGAGTTCACCTCAGAAGAAAACGGCAATTCAATCTGTATGAACATACTATTATCTAAGCATCTTTTTATATAAGTTAATTCCCAGAGCCATAAACAGACTTGAGAAGGAAATGGCACTATTAGTGGGAAGGAAGGCTAAACAAAGGCTCTTCAGCACTGCTGTACACTGAAAAACTTGTTTGCCACATGAAAACAGTTTATGAAAATGCTGAAGTACCATTCACGCCTACATTCATGTGCATTTTGAAGGAAAACAAGGAAAATGGTGCCTACCATTCAGATGTTTTAGAGGGTGTGATTTCTACCCAGGGTTGAACCCAAGTTTTACCTTTACTTCTTACGACAAGTAGGCTCACAAGTTCAGTGAGCTTGCTCACACATCCACCTCCAAGCCTCCTTCAGCCCATTTCAGCCCAATTCAACTGCAGGTTAGGCATCACCAAAGATGTATTTCCACACACTGCATGGAAAAGGACAGCTAGGTGGAGGCCGGACCTTTTTAGGGCCCCTCCAAGCTAAAAGCAACACTGCTGAATTCGCCCCTCACTGGACATCCATGCAAGCATTAACTATCAAACCAGAAATGCCTAGGAAAGCCAGCAACCAGCCAAAGCCAGACTCCTTGCATGGATAAGAGCCACAGAGAACTCAGCCAGGCTGGGTTTGCCTTGTCCCTGCGACATTTGCAAGAACCCAGCAAAAACACAGCTTCCTTCTGGTTTTGCACTTGACATTTTCCTGACATTTTCCCTATAACACTCCCAGCTATTCCCAGCTCCCAGTTGTTTTGCAAGTTCACCATAAAATTACATTATATTACATGTAATTAACTGGCCAACACAACTATTTATTAACAAACATTTGGCTAATATATATGAATGGGGCCTGGAAGTCTACATTAAGTAGGTTAATCAAAGACTTGGTTCAAATTTAGATGCATATTTAAGTTTATAGATTCAACATGGTACTGCTGCACAGGAAGGTAAACCAGAAAATGATTCTCTAAACAATGCATCACCCTCAGTCTCCTCGACAATGAAAGTCACTAAGAACAGCAAAAGTGTTGTAAACCAACCCAAAGCATTCGGTTTCCAACCCCAGCAAGCACCAGATTATCAAATTCCTGAAACATCCCTAACGCGCAGCAGTGCCTCTGGAAGCACCTTCAGGATGTGACCAAGGTTGTAAAGGGTTTGGTTTTAAGTCTGAAATAAATAAGCAACGTTTTAGAAGCCCTCACTGAATATGATCCTTTTCCTATCCCCCTCTGCTCCACAGCCTCAGGCCCCCTGGGCCACCAAGTCCATTCCCTTCTCCCATGAGCCTCCATGTAATGAGGGGTCAGACCAGGACTCCTCAAGCACTAAACTTATAAAGAGTGCACACCATGCATGACAATCTAGTGATGCTTTTGTATCTTGTAAGAAGGACTGGCACTGGTTTTCTTCTCCACCCTTTAGCACAGAGCATCAGAGAAATCGAACTGAGGGATTAACATACATGCAAGCTATAAAACCAGTGAATGGCTATTTCCTACAAGTGATCTCCAATTATATTTTTATAGTTCTTTTTCTGACAGTGAAGCAGTTGCTTGGCATGAGACAATTCAAGTAAATCCATACTGAAGAAGCAATGAGCATTACTCATGATCTCAAAGTTTCACGAGGCAAACTTCTGAAGCCATAAAAGACAGGCACAGTGTGGATCCAGAAAGACTTTCTGTCCAGCCAGGTTTCAATCACGCTCTTGTTTAACTGTTACTATAAGATGCATTTACACGAAGCACAAAAATCTCTGCCTCCACTTCCTCATTTGGGCAAGTTTGGTGTGAGGTTTAGAACTGCTAATAATCATTTTTCTTAAATCAGAACGGTCACTATGCAAAGTAGAGTTTGTGTTACTCAGAATCCATGAGCACACACATTTAAACTCCCGATTATCACTTCACAAGCACTGAATTTCCAATGCAATCATGGCAACACTAATCTGCCATTCCACAATGAATGGTACACATTAATTACCTCTCACCATTATCATAACAATACCAAATGAAATAAACTTATCCAATAGGATGGCCGCTGGAATATGGCTACATATGACCTGGTGAACATAAACACACCTCTGGACTGGAAAAGATAAATCAAGTTGAAGCAGGGGTAAAACGTGATGTTTTGTAAGGATAGAAGAAAACTGTGTGTACACATGAGTGGAAGACAAAAGCCCTTTAGTCCAAAATGTGGGGAAATGGTCTAAACTTCTAAAGGGACTTTTACAATGTTTGTTTTAAACCCATGGCAAAGTGTCATTGACGGGCCTGGTTAGCTGCATCAAGTCTGTCAGTACCGGAAAACACAACTCCAGAATCTAAAGTCCTCTCAAAAACACCACACATCTCAGAGCCAAGAGAAACTAGGAAGCCAGGCTGAGCATTCAGCATGAGCACTTAGTGCTCCGTGACTACTGCAAGCTGCAAGGCTCAAGATATTCTTCCCAGCTTATGGCATTCTGCAAGCGAACAAAGCAAAACGCCAAGTATACATTTGTTTAATTTTAGCCCTTTTCTCAGAACATCAACCACTGCTGCAGTAATTAACTGCACATTGGCCTGAACCGCTCTGTGGCCATTCCAGCCTCCTCATTAAATATGCTCTCACAGCCATAATAAAAATTCTGGGAAACCTCTGGCTCAAGAGCAGGCTCAGGAGGGGAGCGAAGCTCAAGCAAAAACTTCATTCAGAATGAAAACACCAACAACAGTTCTTAACATGCTCCAGGTTTTCCTAACTCGGTGACACTAACTGTGCCTTTTTTTTTATGCCCCCCCTTCTGTGTATTCCTTTCAGCTGATGTTTATTTGCTGGTGAGTTTGTACAGCAACCAAATGGACAAACAGCCTGTCCCTTTCAATGGTTTACACAGTATTTGTATATACAGCCCAACAAAGGTAGGGTTGGCATTACACACACCAGCTTCATTTAACCTTGTACTACATTAAATCTGCTTGCTAAAAGGAGTTAGCTTTTAAAACACAATGTCCTCCGATATATGCATTTTTTTATTGTATGTTGGAGTTTAAGAAAACATATGAAAAACCTTAAAAGAAGCAGCAATAAGAAAAAAGCACGCAGACATAACAAGGGCAATTTGATTTGGCACCTCTGGATCCCTACTTCTTTCTCTCTCTTTCTTGTCTCCACTGTTCACGCATGCTCAGTATCTCTAAAGGACAAGGGAATAGAGTGAATACTCCTCAGAGAGGGGAGAAAAAGGAGAGAAGGGGAAAAAAAATACCCAGCACATGGTTTTCACCACTACTCTGCTGAATCAACAGGGAGCACATTCCCAGATGGCTACCCTGGGAAGTACTGCACAAGTCAATGAAGTGATGTCAAACGATACCACTCAACTGCATTATCTTTTGAGCTCCGTGTAAACAAACAGGAGCAAGTTCCGAATATTTGTGAGAATACATCATGTTACTGTCTCCATATGTTTCAACATTTTAGTAGAAGGTACATATGGACCATTCTTCCCACTCACTGTCATTTTCTCCCTCCTGTTCCTCATTCCACACATGCACCATATCTTTTCAGGCCACTGTCAAACCAATTCAGAAAGGAATAAGGATACATTTTCATTAAAAACATTTTGTGCTTAGCTGCCATCTGCTTCTTTATCAGCCTCCAAATCCTCACATGCCTTTTCTGTGGTCTTCAGTTTGACACATTCGGAAGCTGAAAGTCGTCTTCTGTTGTATTGTGGAGCGTGGTCCATGTGAGCTATTGTTTTTCATGTCAAACTGGCCTCTTTTGAAACAAGTGCTTAATGCTTATGGCCCTAATCCACATTCCCTCTACAATGCCAATTTAAACCTACTTGGTTTTTATGCCAGTGACAAATCTAATCTTAAAGGCCCCTCACACAATTCAGATACACATTCGTTGTTTTTATGGGAAGCCTGTTTCATCCCCTCTGTGCAGCACCAGAATTTGCTCTCACAAAGGGAAGACTCAGACTTCCAGACTGTGCTCTTGTACAGAAGCTGCAGTTAAAGCCATTACCCCCTTAAAGCAGTTATTGACAGTCTGTCCTCCCCATAACCAGACCCTTAGTCTCTCTCTTATCCAAGTATGAAAAGAATGGTTTCAGCTAATGCTCAACAGAGCATCTCCAATGTAACTGGGGGGTGGATGGAGAGCAGACAAATAATTGAGATGAAGAAAAAAACCACCTGTATACCATGTATGTTATATATGGACCACTGCTAGTTTGGTTATTGCTTTGCCACATAAACTAATTAATTTCTTATGGCCCCAGCAAATGCAAAAGCATCTCAGGAAGTGTTAGTTGGACTTGTTCGCAAAACAACACAAAGGTTATGGCAGACAAGGGATCCTGAACTTCCAGGCAGGCTTTCAGGGCTGTAATTTACATTTGGTTTCTGCAGGCTTACAAAGGCCTAGTGACTAAAGCAGCAGACCTCAGAACTTAGTCATCAGCAAAAGGAATAGAGAAAACAACCAAAGTTTTCTTTCCAGTAGACCAATGGACAGGCAGAGCAGGAGTGTCAGCGACAAGTCCTTCAGGGGCGCAGCAGGAACAGTTTTTCTGGTTCTCACATCAATCGCTAGCAAGATGCAGGCAGATTCCATAAACATCTCCATCAGTCACAACTGCCACAAAAAGGGGGAGGAAAAAGCAAGCCATGATCTTATTTGTATGTCTGGACTCTCAGTTTTAATCTTTCCCATCTCTACCTGTGCCCCAAAGCACAAGCACTGATGTAAACAACTCCAGTACTCTCCTTTTATCTTGAGGGATCCTTCTGTGTGGACCTGCATCCCAAGTGAAGTACAGCTGGCATCTGATATGCCAAAAGGAAGGTTGGTGCAAGTCAGAGAGATGATAGCATACCAACCCCAACACAGCACCCTGCAGCTCCAAAGGAAGCACGCTTGTGAGGCTGCTGCCTGGGGCACTCCCAAGGTAAAGGAATGCATGTATGCTACACAGAAACCAGGGCAACCAAACTGGCAGAGCAGCTGATACCACTTTAGGCTGAGCCTTAAAAAGTAAGTAAAACAGTAAAAATTGAAGCTTCTTTGTAGCTTGTTCTACTATAGAAATGCCAATGGCTTATTCTAAGCGTATCCTTCCCTCTCTCCTCCCTCCACCCTCAACATTGTTCCTGCACAAGTTATACTGAAGGAAGCACAGGGTTCTTCCTTTGTTTGTGAGCAAGAGAATGAAGAAAAAAAACAACTTCCACTCAAGAGCAGAACTAAACAGAAGCCAGGCTACTTTAAAGTACAGAGTGTTCCCACACAACATTTACCCACCAATTTCAGATCTTTCAGCGTAAAGCCTAAACAAGGACAAAAGAGACTTAATATACACTCCTCCACAGATCCAGAGAGAAGAAAAAGGCATAAAGGAACCCTGAGTGACAGACAGCGTTTTCAGCTTAACATGACTGTGACGCACAGGGAGAATGTCAGGGTTAAATTAGATACTACACTAGAAAAATATTCCCTGGAAAATAACATAGGTGTCATCTCTCTACGGGTAAGCAAACGCAGATTGAAACACTTGGTAACTTCAGTGTCTTTGCTTCTATTCTTTTTCATGTCTTGTGTAATTCTGTACTGCAAGAATCCTCTCCAGATCAAGAGTTCATTGCCAAAGCGTCCAAGCAATCTCGCAGGACAGACAAAAAGCTTCCTTTTCAACAACTGCACATTTATACCTCCCTTGTTTTTCTTCAGAATAGGAGTACTTTGGGGTTGTTTTCTTTTTAGATGAATGGTTGGCAAATTTAAAGCCTTCTTCCTCAAAGTGGCTTATCACGACAAACAGATTAAACAGGTTCAACTCTCTCTTTCTATTGATTAGAGCTTGCTCATTTCTTCATATGCTCTGCATCTCAAGATACTCTAAACCTATGCTGTTTATGCACAGTCTAATGCTCTTAATAAGTCTTTCAAGACTCTTCTCCAACATTTGTTTTCTTGACAGTCTCCCAAAAAAGTCAGATGAAAGCATGAAGGAGAAGAAAACCATTGTCTATACCCTTGCCATAAAGTGCTGCCATCACACTATAACCTCATTTTATTCAAACACATCTCATCATGTACATTTGGGATCCAAATTATTTTAACATTCCCCTAAAAGCCAACAAGTTTGGATGTTACTTTTGTCTATTCCAAATAGCCAGAGCACACAACAAGAAGCAAGCAAGCTGTTGCATCTCACTAAATACACTTTAGTTACATTCAAACCACTGAAGGCCATGAGGTTGTACAGGGATCATCCAGATCACTCTCTATAGACAACACTCTCCTCCTGACGTAACTTTGGCCTGCAGAAGCCTAACAACTCAGAGCAGCACATGGTAAGAAAGAGACACAGCTCATGTCCCTTACACTGGACATGTCACAGAGTTCCCCAATAACAGACTGAAGGGTTTTCTTTGTTTAAAACCAAACTTCATTCCATAAAATAGAATCATAGAACAGAATTTCCCTTAAGAAGCACTAATAAAAGCACAGCCCTACAAATGCCTTTTTTCCAGAGATATTTTTGGCATGTGTTGACTGCCTCTACCCTACAAGGTAGCTCAATTTCAGTTCTAATTGAACATGAGGGCTTCACAAGCAACTGATGAGCCACTTTACTAAGAAGTGGTGACCCCAAACGAAGGTAATCTGAATATAGCCCTGTCCCTGGTGTCTCTCACACTGGTGTTTACTATCAGCAGCTCTGGTCAGGACTGCATGTGGAATTTAGGAACTGTTCCTCCCAGTGAGCTCTGCTTGTAGTTAAGCCTTACTGATACTGTGAGGCTCAGCTTTCATGAAGTTACAGGATGAACTCACAAAGCCTGCCATGTAATCATGTTATTTGAGTAAACTCTGAATTTGTTTACTCTATTTTTAAAAAGTGAGATCAGGTTTTGGTTTTGCTAATACTTGTTATCAGAAAGGCATAACCCCTGCCATGCCTCACAGGAGTAAAAAGAGCAAGGATAATTTCCCCAAGAGTAGAGATACCCACTGACTGGTTGACACTACAGACTATACTGTAAAATCTGATTTCAGAAACCAAGTTCTCATGTACAGAATTTACCATTACAGCAATTTCTGAAGGTGCCTGCCAAAGAAATCAAAGAACCAAGTCAAACGAAGTCCCGTTAACAGCTTCGGTACAGCAATGACTTGGGCACACACGTAACATGACTTCAGCAAGGAGGAGGAGATGGTGCTCAACAGCCACCTCCAGCCGAAGTCCTCCAGGGAGGTAAAACTGGTTCCAGCTCTGCTGTAATGGCTTTAGTTCTACGCTTGTTTCGCATCTTTTCCATGGGGAAGTAACCCAAGAAGTTTGTGGGGTCTTGGTTTTTTTGTTGTTGGGTTTCTTTAAATCAAGTGAGATGATCCCTTACTGGTTGGGGAGGAATCTATGTGCAGTAAGTGGACAACTTGTCACGTGAACTGCATATGACCAGAATAAAAGTTTAAGTTGCTACAGAATTAGAATAAAAACGAAATTAAACCTTGCCTTCAGAAAGAGGTAACAAAAACACACTATCTACTCAAATCTTACTTTTCTGGCAGTGGTTGGTGGTCCAGCAGCGGTAGTTGTACTCATTGTTAATAGATGTCTTCTCACACAATGGCTTCTCTTCCATTGTTCCTGGACACAAGTCCCCACATTCCTTTGGAGGTTTATTCCCAACGATGTAGTTATTGGACACTGCATCTAGGATGAGAGACCAGTCCACTGTGGAGAGGTAACACAGGTCAGAGTTCTTCTCAATCCGTATGGCCCCGCGGGTTATGTTCCTCAAGTTGTAAAGCCCAATCTCTTTAAGATTGGTCATTTCAAAGATAACCAAGGCATAGTTGTAGAAGAGGTTCCTCCCACGAATGACTGTGAGGTTGGGGAAGAGATCACTGAGGCTTTCCAAGCCTGCCACACGGAACAGCAGCAAGTAATCGGTTATGACAGTGAGCTTTGGGAAGCGGAAGTTGCGGTAATCCTCTGCTTTCGAGATGAGCAGAATCTGAAGGAAACCCTCAATCACCGTACAGTTCTCCAGGCGTTTCAGCTCATGGATGTCATTGCGAATGTCAACATTTGGCCCACAAACTGGAAAAGGAAAAGGAGAAAGGCAAGTTAGTAAATAAATGCATTTTACGCCTTTTCAAAATCAGGATGAAAGTAGAATATTCTGATAGCCTTAAGCTCTTTAACTTCTTAATTAGGTTGCAATGTTAAAACAGGAAAGGACAACTTGATTTACACCGACATTGAACATACATCTCATTTAACCCATCACTATGAACACTACCAGGACCAGCACAGACACACAAGTTGTCTATATGATGTAGCACAGAAAAATGTGGGTTTATTACTTGTCATTACATTGTAATTTATCACCCAACCCTCTTAAAATACAAGCAAATCAAAGAGACAGCTTCCAGAGAACTACTTCTCTTAAGTGACTTTCTCCTCATGTTCACAAGCAACATTAGCCCTAATTCTTGAACATCAGTCTCTCAACAGGTCAGCAATAACATGAAATCCATAGAAAAGTGGTCAGCACTGCCTGCACTGTGACTGCAAAGAAAAGAAAGCACTCGACTTGTAGCTAATGCACCAAATTCCTGTTTGCATGTTCCAGTGAACCAAGTTGCACTAATTTTGGCACCAAGACATGAAAAAAAGTTCCTAAGAAACATAGGATAAACTTATTTACAAGAACAAAGCATCCCAGTGAGGAATTGCCCATGGAAACAGCAGGCTGAATTCAATGCACTCTCTTGAAATCAGTGACCAAAAGTATTATTCCCGAGTAATTCTATACATTTGGTCTTTCCATATCATACGTATGAATGAATCAGACATATGAATTTAACGATGAAAATATTAAAGAGGCTGGAAGAAAAGTGTACTAATAATGTCATAATTAGACACATAAAATTCACTTTGATGTAAAACAAAAAACTACAGAGAGTAGTGAGTTGCTGTTTTTGGAAACCCTTCGAGTTGGGTCTTTTGTGGAAAATATGGGAAAAGATTCCCTAGAATAGATAAGTTGCTTGTAAGCAAAGAGAATAAAATGCCAGTTTATTTAAGCAACACAGAACTTGAATAAGCCCCAAGCATTCAATTTTGTGGAAAGGTTCTCTTTTTATGCATGCTAGGCTTAATTATTTTAACAACATCTTCTCCTCAGACAAGGAAAAGGTCTAAACAAACACTGGAGCCAAAAAACTTCAAATTCTAACCCAGACAAATTGTCCAGAGATTCAGCAATTGCACTGACAATAGAAAGCAGTCTTTCTATCCCACAACACTTATCTACGACTAATAACTTAAGCTAACAAAGGATCCAGAACATTCGCATGCTAAAACCACAGCAACTCTAATACCCAACAAGGACTTAAAGACTTTAAAGTCTTTTAAAGACTAAGGACTTTCTTGTTAGAGGGACAACTTATAAAAAAACCCAACAGGGTGAGATCTTTGTTAAACAGATGTTTCTACACAAATGATTACCTAATCTTCCTTCTATAAAGAGCCAAGCTTAAGGCAGAGCCTATTAAAAGGTGAGTAGCTGCACCAGAACCAGCTACGTGCATGAACGTTCATTCCCTATACCTTTGAAAATAAATAAAGAGAACACCAGAACTAATGCACCAACAGTAACACTTGGCCATCACCCCCAGCAACACAGGAAATCCCCATTTCAGTGTATATTGACTACAGAACAATTGTATGTAACAGCCTGGAGTATGTGCCAAGGCTTTAACTTCCAGAAAACATTAAAAAACTGTGAGTGCGTCGGCACTCCCCAGCTTTAGAAGCCAGAGGGTAGACTGGGAATGTTTAAGTACTCCAGGATAGTAAATGTGATGAGAGATGTACTGAGTCGTGAGCAGCAGACATGTGGGCTTCCCTTCTGAACCTATGGGAAAGACAATCTCAACCCAGACTAAATTCCTTAATGAGCTGGTATCCACGTCTTGCTTCCGACTTGGGGGATTTTCTCCTAAAGCAACCATCCCTGCATCCACCCTCCAGTGCCCTCTGCTCAAAGCACAGCTCAACAATCACATGAGTGTATTTATACTCCCAACATTGGGCTTCTCTTGTTTAAAAAGAACAAGTCAGAACACACAATGTTCTTCCAATTGAACTGTTCTGGTTTCTGTCTCTACCTGCTGGCACGACAAGGTGCACAGTACGGTGGTTCCTGGGATGGCAAAGCAAAGTAACACAATTTATTTTCCTGCCATGAAATTTTAGAAAGCCCAACTGCTCCAAGCCCTTTATTTTGTTAAAGAAATAAAATTTGCACTTGTGCTGACATCTTGTAGGCAAAGATCCAGAGTGATGGGTTTAAAAACAGCTGAGTTACAATACCCTAAAGAACAATTTGTAAGAGAAATGGCAGCAACCGTTAACTAAAGCATTATATATCTGTTCATGCATCTATTCTGAGGCTGGGCTTTAAAAGTCATCCTGCTTTTAGCTGCATGTTTCTTTCAGCTTGAAAGTTACTTAATTTTAGATATTTAATGCTTTTATAAATCTATGAGATTTCTGGAACTTTATGGCAAAAGTATGCACTCACTTCCCTCAGTTACAAAACATCATCCCCTTAATATGGAAAAGGATAAAGTCCAGTGGGCTCTAAGTTAGAAACTGATTACAGATGAACACGCTGTTGACACTGGTGATTTAAGAACTTCCTAGTTCATTTACTGAGTTACATTTTGCAGAACTTCATGCATATAATGAGAAGTGCAGAGACCCAAACGTGAAATGGGACAAGCCCCTTGGTCCATACTGACTTTTGGGGAAAAAAGGTCCAATTAAGGCACATGTTCTGGTTTGTTGTACTTATTTGAAGGGATTTCTGTAAAGTTGACATTGTTCACAGAAGTTAATCACACCACACAATGCCTCAGCTTTTTCTCACGTTTTTCTCACTGCCTTGAAGAGGATTATGAGAAAAACAAATTAATCAGTGCTCAAAGTCAACTACACTTTCCATTTGGCTGTTTGGCTGTGCCATGTTTTTTTTGGATCCCATTTTAGAGAAAGAGTAAATGGACTTACTCTACAAACTGGTCTGTCAGACACAAACAGTGTGCACATAAAAATGCTCTTTGGAGCATTTCTATTCCATTTAACAGTTTTGATATTCCAGCCTACAGCGCTTTTTTACCATGACCAGTATAACTGACCTTTGTTTCAATTCCCAATTCTGAATTAAGTGTAACTATTACATATTTATTCTGCTAACAGAAAAAAAATGCAACATCTGTTTACTACCCTGCCCCAATAGTCTAGATTATAAGCACATAGGATAATTACCAATAGTCAGATTGATGCTGTGTTCATTCAGCTACTTACACATTTCCAAGCTTTTCCTTAAACTGCCTATAATTTCTCAGACTTACCCTACATGAAGCGCCTAGTTCTGAGTCAGAAATTAGTTCTTTAAAGAAATACACTATTTGTTTAAAAGATAACTCTCCAGTACTGCAGAACACCGAAAAGAAGCAATGAATTCTTCACCTAGACTACCACAAATGCCTTCCTGGAAGCAGGGCTTTAGTCTAAAGGTACCGAGCTTCACCTATTGCCTTAAGTAGTAACCTACCTGTGTTCTTCATTTTCTGGGATCATCCTGGGGGCAAGTAAATTTCCAAAGATAATAGAAAAGCCCAGTCCACACACAGCCTGAGGAGCTGCAGCTCATTCCTACTCAGAGAACAGATCCAAGCCTGATCGTGTAACTGAGACAGGGTCAATGAACTACGAGGAAAAATGATTGCATGTAACAGGTTCACACGCTGGAGAGTAACTCATGCGACCTGCAGCCTGCTCCTTAATCTGGCAGCATCTCCTGGCAAGTCTCCTTCTCAAAAGCTGCTCCAGGCTGGGGCACCAAGGAGCAGAGCAGAGGCTGTGAACTAATACACACGCTGCACAGCACATGAGTAGCAAGTTGACACTATCGAGTACACAGACTGGGCAGACCAAAGCCATGTGCCGTGTGACAGAGCTCAGAGTACAGTGATCCAGCAGTTTCATCTCAACCTTAACTATGATTTGCTAATGCTCATTTTGATCCTAAAACCATTCTGACATGGAAAAGAACTTTGCTACCTTGATAAATACCTGCTACTTGATCCTCACCTATCATCAAATAATTATTTACTCCACGCAGCAGGTCTTTATTCTTTTTATATACTTAACAGTTATTTCAGGTCACCAGCTTCTCCCAAAAGGACTTGCGTGTTGCCCTTCAGTATTTCAAGAGAATCATTCTTTTCGCAAAATGGGATGCTACAGAAAGCTCAGCACTTTATCATACAACTTCTGCTTGCTACAGTATGTCACAGCTGTACATACAGTCATAGCAGTTAATGCATTATCAATACTGAGGTGTTATAGGGCAGGACTGACAGCTCACATGTCCACTGTGAAGAGAAGAATCCGTTTCCTACAAGAAACCATTTCATCTTGCTGTAGTTCTTGCTTCCCAATGTTGCGTTCCTCCCAGAAACTCCATTTAGAAGCTCTATAGAAACACAACTGGTTAGGGTTTTCTTGAAGAAAACGCACACTCTCACATCTTAAGCCTTGCCTAGGGTCCTTTACTTCTTTGGGTAATGTTGAACGGTTGTACTACACTGAACAGCCTGGCCTCTCTCTTCTTAACTAGCCAGAAGTTAAACACAGAGCAATCAATCACTAACCACCTTTCTTCAACACCAACACATCCCAGGCAAAGCAGCACCAAGGCAGCTCTTAGTCACTGAGACACAGAGTGCAGCAATTGTTCTAACCCTGTGCTGCTTTGCTGCCCAGGGGTTACAACACCCATCCTGAGGACAGCCAGTGAGCTACAAGGTTCGAAAGGCTTCTTTAAGGGAGGGCATGAGCTTGCTCAATTTCTCCTCTACCCTGAAACTCTGTACAGTGGTAACAAGTACAGTGTGTTACCATCAGCACTGGATGATTTCCTACACAAAGAAGGAACTACAAAGCTTAATACACAAAACAACTGTGGCTAGTTCTACTTTTAGAGAGCAGCTTGCTCACACCACCACCACCGCAAGAAAAATCTCGCTTTGCCAATAATGGCTTTTTCTGAGCACGCTCCACTTCAATGAGCACGCCGCTTTCCAGACAGCTACTGCTGCTCTCTGGTCAGCAAAGAGCTGATGCTACTGAACACAGTAACTTCGCTCTCTCTCCCCAGCTCCTCTAATGAAAGAGGCTTGACCACGTCATCCTTCAGTAATGTCAGCTCAGTGCTGTGGGCCTTTCTGGGAGATCAGCACATCTTCTGAACAGTGTTGTTATTTATTCCCAACAGAGCCACTTCCTTTTCATCATGTGTTTTTTAGTTTTAATCTATGGCAGGTCCTTATAAAAAAAGGGTCCAAAGCAGCTACTGAATGTGGCTGCAGTCCAGCAGCCCTCATCCCAGATCCCAGCATGCTGCATCCTCTTTAAGGCAAGCATCTCCAGAGTTACCATCCCTCTCTCAGAGCAACAAGGAACACTTTTATTGCACTGGGTGGATTTACATACAATGGCCTGCATATGGACATGTTTACTATATACAGCAACAACTCAATAGAGGGGTTGTATGGCATGTTGGAAAAAAACCCAACTGCTCAGAAAAATCCCTTGCAGACACTTGAAAGTTACAGAACAACTGTGCCTGATGACAGCATCCTAATCACTATGTTATCTGAGAAACCGGTTAGAATCAGGTTAGCAAAAAGGAACTGAATGTATGATAAAGCCTATCAGCTGATTTAAAAGGTGCCTCTTTTGTACACAACTGCTCGGAAGAGCAGGAGGACACATCACTTGAAAGAGAGGGAACAGACTGAAAACACTACGCCCATAGAGATTATAAACAGGGAAAAGTAAAACTTGACCTTAACCTCTCTCTTCATTCTCACTGCTAAGCATTATGCTTGTTTTAAGAAAAACATCAGGGCTGCCATATAGCCCTGAAGAAGAAAAATAAGGGAGTGCTGTTATTCAGTCATCGCTGGACACAGACTGCAGTCCATGGCCTGGTCTTAAGCCTAGTCTGGTCCTGCAGAAAGACTGAGAAGGAACCGATCAGCAACCACGATTTCCCTGCGAGCCCATGAAGTTTCAGCATAGCTGCACCATCTGCAGACGCAGGGGAAAGAATTACTACAGAAGTCTAAGGATTTTTTAATTGCATACTATGCAAAGAAGAAATTAAATGTGGAGTTCACAGAAATCAGTGGTTGGAGAGATTGCTTATGACACTTTACATTAACACAGGATTCCACCACCCACTGAGCTCTTGGTTTTGCCTTCGTAGTGACACTATGAATGAAATATATATTTTAGTGTCTTTAATGTACTTACACAACCTCCCACAAAATTTCTGTACTCTCTAAGCTCACCTATCCTGCATGTGTCACATCAATCACTAGATCTCTTCCCAGGGAAGCAGGCTTCTGTGTTACCTCTTGGGATGTCAGAACCAGTAACAAGGAGGGAACTAAATCTACACGAGCTGTCTCCCTAACCACTGAACTATTCCTTTTCATCAAATATGCTGCATGAACTGCTTTACATTTACCACGATCCCATGCAGATACATCTCTCTACGTGAGGGATACACAGATAAAAGGCACCCCAGAATCCAGAAAACAACCACCATTTTAGCTTTTCCTAAGCAAGTCCATAATTGCATTTCAACTTCTGTATTTCTAGCACTAGCACAACTGCCATCTTTGGCTTGCAAAACATGAAAGGGAATACTCAAACCCAAACAAAAAACAACTGTTTCCATTTGAATTTAAGTCTTGAGAACATTCTTGTTTACACATCTAAGGCCCAGGAAGAGGGCTTGGGGGTTTTTCTTCATTTAATTAAAAGCTAAGCTTTGGAGGACAAAGCCAGACCACTATGATCTTCTAAACACTTCAGGGACTGGAGATTATATTTCAGTACAGCTTGTCATTGCTGAGAAATATAGTCTATTATCATTAATTTACCTCTTGTCACTCATCCTTCCTAACAACCTTAACAACCTTTCACAGAACTCTCCTCTCCCAGATTTGGAAGGAAAAAGCGGTGCCACAAGAGACCAACCAAATTTGGCACAAATCCCTTAAAAACCAACTGGTTTCCCTTTCCGCACACATGTTCTCGTTGTCTCCCATAGCCCTTAGGAAAATACACACATCCTACTTCAATTTTCTCTTTTACCACTCTAACTATATATTCCAAGTCCAAGGGCCAGTGTGTTACCAAGCTGACCAGAACAAAACATTCACAAAAATAACACGCAGAAGGACTACAACCCACATCACAAACTCCAAACTGCCTCTGCCTTTCTGCTCTTGCAATTTCAGCTGTCATTGGCTAAAGATATCCCTGGCATTGCTGCTTTCCACGAACTTCCTCCAACTTCCCCATAAGTAGGGGAAAAAACAGAAAAACACAGAAAAAAAAGTTACAGAATAAATCACATTTCTGCCCCTCATCTCACTTGCTTTCTCTCTGCCAACATTTTACTTTGAATGTCAACAGAAACAGCAGCTTAGCAAAAATGGAGCCAACAAAATGAACCGAATCCCTTTAATAATATTGATTGATGCCTTCTCTAAAACAGCTCACCAGAGCAAGCGGGTCTGGATTTAGCCTAGCTCACGTGAAAACATCCTCATGACAAAGTCATCCCCAAATGAATCCTCTCTCACCAAGACTGCATTGACCCAGCACATCCCTCAGGGCCTCTTCTGAAGCCACATCTGATACCTCCTACTACTGAAATAGCAAAGCACGAGCAAGTGGCTCAGTTGGCATGGATTTCTGTTCATCCTCATGGGTACACAGGGCAGAAATGGAGAAAGGTATTGTAGAGGTAATAACATCCAAGTGGCTGAGCTTGCATGATCACCCCAAAACCAAGACTGCCAAATCAAGCAAAAGCAGCACCAGAGTGATTTGCAGCGCCCAGGTTATGGACAACGCCTGCAAGATTCTCTGCCTCTCAACCGAAGAGGACAAAAAGCTAACAGAAAGGATAAACCTACAGCAAATTCCTCACCCATTAATGCCCATTAATATATAAATCAAACATGGAAAGCCAGTGTTGGAACATTACAGCTGAACAGGCAGACCTCTGGCAAGATGTTCTTGTGTATTCCCAAGGAAGGTGTATCTGTTGGAAGCACCAGCTGAAGGCAACACCAGCAGAGTTCCATTAACTACAGTGCAACACTTTGGAGTCACTGGGGTTAGGTTTGCCAGCCTGAGAAAACTGTCCAAATCAAACACAAAAAAACTCCTGCCGAAGAAAGCAGGTAATGCCTAACCCACTGAAGACAAGTTCCAACCTCACAGGAAGACAGACTTTTTCTTATCCTGCATTATCACTTGTCTGACAGCACCACAAAATAAAGAGCATGCCATTCCATACAGAATACATGACATGGAAGCGAGTAGGTGGCGTGTTATGATCAATAAGTACAAGAGTAAAACAGGTTTTTAACTGTAATAATAATGTTTAAAGCCTATGCCAGTAGCTTCAGTCTAATGCCTGCTAAAGCAAAAATGGAAGACTGAAATTACAAGCTGTTTATAACACTGAATTTATGTTTCACAATCTGTGATGACAATAGAGCTTAACAGAAATTGTCTCTCCTGGGGACTGTTGTTCTCCACCTTTAAAAACAACAGTTGTGTGCATGCTTTTATTTATTTATTTTTCACACAGTTGTCTGCACATCCAAGTGACTCAGCAACTGGCTGACAGGAACCTATGGGATATACACTTAGGTAGCCGGGATAAGCAGCCAATTCTTCCAGAATGAAAATCCATCAGCCGGCTGGCCTTGGCAACTCACATTTAGGGAGACTTTACTATGCTTTCAGCTGCCTGCTGAGTTGCCACCCTGCAGTAATCCAAGAAACGCTTCTGGCAAGTTTTGGGAAGTTTTTCCTTGTTTTTTTCCTAATTTTTGAACAATGACTGGCCAAGCAGACCAGATCATTGAGGCTGTATTAGACGCAAATTGATAAAGCAGTATCATAACATATAATTGCATCCCTAATGCCCAACAGAAGGTTTTAACAGAGTCATCACAAAGCTATACTTTGATCCACAGAAGAAACACAAGTCTGATGCAATTACTCTTAGCAACATGCAGCACATAGCCCTACCGACGTGTGCTAACCACCTCTACGCGATCAAACACTCAAACCCTACATCCTTCTGTAAGAATGCTTCTGTTTTAACAAACTGAACTGAAACTTCCATTAATCCCGTATTTCCACCTGAATGGAGATTTAAGACAGTGTAAAAGTAAATGAACACAACTTCACAGAAGTAAAAGACAGTGCTATCAAAGTTCACTTCACAGAACAAGGAGCCCTTACACCACTCCCTTCACATGGCAGCCATGCAGCTTAAATTCACATCGGTCGTGCTGTAACCTGCTTTCTCAAGGCAGTTAAAATATGACCAACTTGCAATCCCCCAAAACTGCTTTAAAGGTATTAAATTACATATATGCAGGTGCTGTGGGGCTTTCCAGCCATGAGCTAACTGGATTGAAATAAAGAACCTTCCTCTCCGATACAAGGTAAAACACGTGGGTTGGCACCAGAGACAAGGTGACTGGTAGTTCAGGTCTTATCAACCTAAAACAGTTGCACCAGCACGCAATTTAAGGCAAATATAAACCAGAGGAGCTACATCAGTAGGAGTTCTTACGTGAACTCACTTTTCTGGCCAATTGGATGTTTCTGACTTGCTTTTAGTATCATAAACACAGCCCAACCAAGGAAGTGTCCTTTATACTAGAACAGCAGCATTCACACATGTTATTTATTGTCTCAGGCACCACAGCACAGTAACGGGGGGCAAAAACACCTCTGTCAGTCAAGGTGAGTCTCACCACAAACAAAGCACCCTTAATGCACTCAGGTGAGAAGCAACCAGATAAAATAGGTTACGCATGGAAAACTAGAGCCCTTTTAGGCACACTGAGCTACCAGAGCTAAAAGGCTTTTATTTCTCTGAAGATAAAGAAAAGCTTTCAAACTCGAGTATAGGATCTTCAACATATATATGCAGATCTTCTGTTCAGCAATTAATTGATCTTGACTGTAAAATAGTGCAAAAGCATATATGAAAACTAAATACGTACCTTGTTACAAGAAGTGCCATCAGTGGCTTACTCATGAGGCTTTTAAGTTCTAGGTGACATTTCAGCCTACACTCTCCGTTTTACACTTACGGAGTGCCCAAGACACTGGCTTTCCAATCCTATATACAGTTTTAGACACTGCCTATGCACACTGTTGTAATTCTGGTTAACAAAATGGTTTAATCAGCCTAGCTATACTGAGCCCCATTGCTTGGCAACTGCAGCTATTGTCACAACATCCACTTGTACTAGATGAGGACTGGAATGGCAAAGCAAGCAGGAGAATTACTGTTCATCCTCTGGCAGGTACTCCTGGAGAGCCTGGGATGCAAAAGGTTGCCCTAAAGCATGCCTAACAAATCCATCCATGGGAGAGCAGTGCATGCAAGTGAGTGAGAGGAACACAGCCATAGCACATCTCACTCAGCAACTCATCATCAGGGATTGCCTTTTCCGCTCCCCTTCTGAGCCAAAACTGGGGGAAGTGCAGGAAGAAAGCAATGCAAGAAGTTACAGGAGATGAGGGATACACTAGGAGAAAGTGGATATAAACATGCTTTAGTAGGTATAACCCGAACTGATTGCTGAAAAGCACTATTACTGGAAAGATCATTACCCTGAAAGATCTCATCCTCTCCAAAGGCAGTTTTCATTGCGGGCAGGAGCATCTTTTCAGACTCATATTTTCATAGCTGCAATGGAACTTCTCAACCACCATGACCTGGTTGACTGAATTACAATTCAAACACCCTCCCTGCAGACTCGTGGAGTGGCTGCTGCTGTCAAAAGCTGGTTTAGCACTAGAGCACCTGGAACCACAGCCCGCTGAGTAAGTGTTTCTGCAGCAAAGTGCTCTCTTTGTTAACAAGTGTGTACTACTTAATATTTAAATTATTATAGTAAGTATATTTATAATTAAGCTATGGTAGAAAAGTCTTTCCTTAGAGAAATTAGGGATTACTTTAAACAATGAACTTTATCCACTGCAACAAACAAGAGGAGGAGCTAGACAGAACAAGGGAAGCAAGAGAAACCACATAAACCCTGTAATACGCTCTTAAATACATAAACCTGAATGACATATTCTTTAGTTTCACTGCATTCTGAAACTCTCATCATGAGTAACAACACAGCCACTGTGTACTGTGCAAGACCAACAAGAAAACATTACCTGATGTTCAATAACTATCTCTCAAACAGAAGGACCATTAGCAGCAATAATTCTGCCCAGCTCCTCAAAGGGAAAACGTCGTACAGGCAAGAAGCTGCTCACAAGATTTCAGAACACACTATAGAACTGCGCCAAAGAAAATGTCTTTATGGATCCAGACTACCTGAACATTCAAAGCTTTGGCATGACCGCTTCCTTTGGACACAAGGGGGTTTCACCAAGCTCTGAAATGCCAGAACTGCTTGCAGCACCCTGATCCTCCACTCCTCATCAATGTATGTATGGTAAAACCACCTGTCAATCCTATAAGGTGCCACTACAGCCATCCCAGAACAACGGTGCTCTGCCTGTAGTTCTGATGTGCCTGCCCAAACAACATGAGGTCACACCAGCCAAACAGCTCCTGCCAATATTAACTACATTGATGTGGTGGTTGTTTGACGGCACAACTACATCGGGCAACTGTACCACATACACATTTAAACACAGCTATAGTGAAAAGCTTTAAACTAGCTCCGATCCGAGGAAGAAAAACACAAACTAACAGAATAGGATAAAAAAAAAAAAAAAAAAAACCACAGGTTAAAAGCATCTAAACACAAAGGAAGACACAAAACACCAAAATACTCCTTTCCGACTGTTCGCTTGAAGGCAAAATCATCTGGAGAGCACAGCTGATGGACAGTCCCTGTCCTTGCCTCACTTGTCTGACAGCTCCAATGGCCTCTCACTGCTCTTGTGAAAGAAAACCATGGTATTTGTGCAAGGCTGGTTGGTTTTGTGTTAAGAAAACATATCTGAGCAGGCTGTGCTTTGCTTTACCACATGCCAGCTTCATTCAACTTCAGATGCACAAACTAGGACTGAGTCTCCTTATTTCCTCCACAGTTATCCAGCAATTTAGGACACAGCAAAGTCATGAACCACCCCAGATCTGAGAGAGGTCACACAGGGTCTGTAACGAAATTTTCCAGCCTGCTTTGGAAAAGGCTACCACCCAAAAAGAGAGTTCCCGATGACAGGAATGACTGTGTCGGGTGGCATCACAGCCACAGTAATCTCTGGTGTCCTCTGTGGACAACAAAAGCAGACTTGTCCCCATTACCACCTTCCCCTCCCACACTCAGAGGGCCGCAAGAGCTCTACCTGCCCTCCCTTCTCTCCCCTTTTCCTTTCTACTCACCCAAGACAATGGCTGACCCCGACACAGCCAAAAGCTGCCACAAGGTAAAATGCTTTCATGCACCCCTGCACTAGAGCTCACGTCACACATGGCAGTGTCGAACCTGCTCTGGTTTCACTAAGCATCTTTGCAAAAGCCTGTACCTACCAGCTACCTCCATTGACAAAGCTGCAAACTACAAACTCAACCTACAGGCTATTCTCAAGATACATTTGATATAGAGGACACAGGAAGACAGTATTCTGTAAACAACACTGAAGAATCATGCTTCAATCACAATTCAGAAAGCTAAAGTTGAGTTAAACCAAAGAGGAAAATAAAAGGCAGCACAAATAACACAACTTCTAAGTGCTACATAGCCAGTGAGCTAATAGATAGAATGAGCTCGTCACATCGACCAACCCGAAGTGTGACATTCTATGAGAACGGAAATGCTGGTTAAAAGGAAGTAATGAAGAAGATACCCATCAAAGAACAAAAACCAGGTCTGAGCACAGAGCCAGCAACAAGACTGCCCCAACACTTAAAAATACCATGTAAAACATCCGACTTGGTGATCCTGCTGCCAAGGAATTATTTACCACATGACGATCAATATTACAATCCACACAGAGACAGGTATTTTTATCTCAACCTCTATTTGACCCAGTGGGAGCTACAGACACTTTCTCACACTAATTCACATTCTTCAAGGAGAGTCAAGATAGGGAAAACAAGAAGTTGGAAGCGTTTCAGGTTCTGTCTCCTCTCAGCCCACTTCACTGAATCACACCAAAACTACCTTGAGAGAACAGTTCAGAACCTATTTGTGCTGGTTGAGCACTTGGTCAGCAAAGCAAAATCCTTCAGGATCACAGCAAGAGGTTTTGTTCATGCTATAGGCCAAACCCTGCCTGTGCTGTCAGTCCTTTCAAGTCACTGCCCTTCAATGCATCAAAAGCAAAGCATCCTTTAAAAATTCCTCTGAAAGGCCTGAACAAGTGCCTAAACTTCCAAAATCTATTCTCTATAGCCTTGAGCAAGAGTGACAGGAAACAAACTTCTCTCCTCAATGGCCGTTTTTAAGTTTGGGGGTTTTCAAACAAAGGCCAACAGTACTAGAACTGTAACAAATCTGGAAAGTGCGGGTCAGAAAACAGGGGAGGAGGAGAAGGTGATGGAGAGAGGAAGAAGAGCTTGAAAACCCCTTACTTCAGCCAACTTGTAAATAAGCAATTTCGGATGGTTTAAACATCTTGCATTACCTTCTGAAACATAACCAAGCCAAAGGGAAAAGGGTTAATTATATCCGTTATGCTCCTGAGTATTTAAGCAAGCTACACATTCTGTTCTTCTGAAGGGCGAGTTGTTCTTTTCTTTATTGTTTAAAACATAAACAAACACAAAGTGTCCAATGTAGTGATTACCCATTTTACTAAACCGGAGGAACAAAACTGCAGCTTTCTGCTGCTCTGAAACATTTAAACCTACTCTGTTTCTCTGACATTTATTTTTTTCCCCTTGCTCTTCTCCAATAGAGATCACAAAAACAACCGCGACATCTGACATACAGGAGAACATCCTGCTGATTAAGAAAAAACAAGAGCACATTACTCGAGAGGATACGAAGAACCACTTCCTAATGAATTCTCCTTTGTCAGCACGACAGGCTTCTTGTCGTTTCGAAGGGAAACTGGTCATATCGATTTTTCCAAAACATGAGTATTATAAAAATATTACGCATTTAATTGGTTTAACAAAGTGCTTTTGTCCTGAGATACATCAACACAGACTCTGCAAAACAAGGTGTAAGGTATCAAGGTGTGGCTTTAAGTAACTGAAGATTCTCCGCGAGCAACAGCCTTTGAGAACTGTCGCGATCACTTGTAATAAAGCTCTCTCACAGCTCCTGCAACCTTCTGAATTCACTTTGTGGCTGCTCTTCTGAATTCACAACACCCTGAACAAACATCGTACCTCTCTGAAAAGCAATGTCCTTCCCATGCTTCACCAAGTCTCAACCATGCAACTCCGTGTTCCATGTTTGCTCAACTTCTTCTAGAGGAAAGTTCTTCACACCCTCTCAAAGCAATTTATTTCTCTAGTTAATCTCTTGCAAAAGCTGGAGTGACTGAATCAGCTTTTCTGAATGTGAAAACCACACACCTAACCTGTCAAGACTGGAAGATGTTCTCAGACAGCAAGATCAACCACCTCCTTTTCCCCTTTCTCAGTTTTCTACAATCCTAAATATGGCAAGAGTGGGAAAAGCTTGTACACACTTTCCAAGGAAAAAAGTCTATTTCTCTTTCTCCTCATTCTTCATTTCTGTTTTAACCCAGTGTATCAGCGTGCGCATCCATGACAAGTTTCAACAGTTCAAAGACCATTGGAATAGTCATAGAACACAGATTGTTATTTTGCCTTCCCTAGTACCCCGTCAGAAAAACTCTTTGCAGTCAGGATTTGGAGGGATGCAACAAACAGAGGAGAAGGGACAGCTTTACCTCCCACCTCCTCTTATTCCTCCAGGGAACTAGACCAAGTTTTCCCTTCCTAAAGCGATACTTCAAGGCTTCTTTATAGCTCTCTTCCAAATATAACTCAGAACAGTATATATCCTCCCTTTGATTTCTTCCAACAAATCCCCTTTCAGCAGAATTTACTCTCACATATGCAATGTGGGCAGAGTCTAGTAATGTAACTTAATAGTTCCTAACAAAAAACCAAAGTTCTGCCAACAGTAAGGAAGGGGAAAAAAAAGAAATTTTAACTCTTACTCGCACATGTTACCACAATGTCTCCAATTAGTATCTGCCAAAAGAGCATTAATCCCATTTCATCACAAGAACAGAACAAGGCTGCAGACTGACAAGATCTAAGAGCCATCAAAAGATAATGACACACAATAACTGAGACACGCAGTGTATTCTCCAACACGCAACACTGCTGTCCCTACACCCCACTGTCTGTCACTCTGCAGTCACACTGCACAGTAAATAGTACCTGGGAGTAAAAGGCTTTCAAGACAGAACCTTCTGAGCTATGTGACGGAAACACGGGTCAAGCGGAAGACATCTCCAGTCCTGAGGAGACTAAAAGTTTAATATTAAGCTTCTGTTAGGAGCCACTTCAGAAACTTCTCCCCTCCACCTTGTTTACGGGTGTATTTCAGTGCCCAGGCTCCCATCACATCTGGGTCAGTCATCAAGCCAGACCAGCTCGCCTTCTTAAAGCCTCCCATCTCAGACACACACCTGTTCTCACTATAGACATTTTTGTGCTAACACCCAGGGCAGCACTGAATTCCTTTATCTAAAGTCACTTCCACATTCCACCCTCAAGCTCCCCTCCGAGAAGCCATCAGTCACTCTCAGCTTTCACACTTGAGGAATTCTGGAATCAACAGGAAATGGAAATCAATTGTGATTTTACTAACTCAATAATGACTCATCATCCAGCTCCCTGTAGCCTTCAAATTCAGCTGCAAAGAGACATGATAGCGAGGCCAAATTAAAAATAGCAGATCTGGCTTGCACACAATTAACACTCAGATTTGTCAAGGATTGCAACATATTCGGGCATCTGGAGATATCACAACATTACGACCATCTTCCTTACATCTCCCTGCCCGATTCCAAACAGAGTTACAATCTGGTTTCCTTAGCTTAACCAGGAAATCAATAAATAATGTTTATTATATAAACCCATCATACCATAGTCTGTAACATCCATCATGCAATTTGAACATGCCCAAGAGTTAACTCTGCCTACCAGTGCCCCTGGCTAGTGATAACAAATCTTCTGCTCTTTATGGGAACTCTCAAATCAGTCATTTCTTTCCACTTGCATAACCTCCAAGCCAAAAGAAAAAACACATTTGCATGAAATTAGAAGTCAATAAAACCCAATTATTTCATTTACAAAAATAGAAAATCATTTTCTATAAACTACTTAAACGCATTCTTCCAAAAATAAACTTAATTACGAATCTAACATGGAATTATAACAGCGTATGTGCCTACTGTGATTTACATAAAATAAAAATAGAAAGCATATAATTTACACAAAAAAAGTTTCGGACTGGTGAATTTTCTGGCTCTTGGAGCCACCCTTTGTTGAAAGGCTAAGGCAGCTTTTACATTCAACAGCTACTTCCGCAAATGCCTCACCACAGTTTACTCAAATGGTTCAGTTCAAGAAGCACTTCATCCCAAATTAAAAGGACTCCTGCACAGAAACCTGCGCCACAGTCAGCGGGTGAGATCTTCTGCTCTGAACTTTGGAGAAACAATGACAAACTATTTCTTTCTGTTGATTTTCTCAAGTCCTGCCTGTCCTTAAGTCTCAAAGTGGAGATCTTCTGCATTTCAATTAAAGTTCCATTTTCCATCCATATAAAACAAACCAGCACAAATGAAAAGTCATCTACCAGAAAATACCTCATTTGCCATTTTGTTGCTTACACATAAAAATTAAGGATCTGAGTAAACGTATCCAAGGCATCTAACTATTTACGTGCATGTGTAGAAATGGCAAAGGCAAATAAACCCTGTACTTTCCAAAAGGGTGTATTTATGAAACAAGGTGTTGTAACAGCTGCCAGCCAATAAAAAATAAAATCCAGCTAAAAATACACAAAATAAGATTAAAACTGTATTTTAAACCAAATTCCCCATACTTTAATATAAATAATTCAGCTGCTTTGAAAAGATGGCTGATGGCAACATCCTCATCCTCGTTTGTTTTGCTGCTCCCTTGTCCACTCTCAACCACACAGTCCCACCCCTCAGGCTCTCATCGCCCTTCTATAAGCCAGTGCAACTCACTAGTTAAATCAACTGAGAGAAAATGAACTCTTCCCCTCTCTGAACACCTCAGTAGTCATGACTGTGCACAGCACCCCACAAACCCATAGCCTCAAACTAGATTCATCACTCTCTGGGTACCAGGCTCGACACAAAGCCAGCTTTGCAGTTTTGCTCTTCTTCAACCAAGACACTGAGGTATGTGACACCATCAAAAGGTTAAGTATTGACAGCAGAGGAGAACAGAGGGGGACAGACCCAACCAGGGTATGCAGACATCTAAATGCAGCATTTCCCCCCCTGCCCGAGCCCCTCTACCCTTCTCCCCCTATTAAACAGAATTCACACCATCTCATCTCACCAGGTCTGGGGGAAGCTGCGAGGGTGTCTGCAGATGAGCTTGAGGCATGAGACACTGTGAGCAGTGACAGTCATCCTGAGGTCAGAACAGTATTTTGATACCACAGTAAACAAGGCCTGTGACTGCAAGCAAGAAAACACTGAATAGCTGCACACTTCTGCGAGTGCTGCTCCTAAAGGAAAACCCTGTGGAACAAGTGGACAGCATCACAGCACAGCCACACAGGGAGGCCAAACCATGCTCAAACCACCTCAACTTCTGCTTCATCCTAACTGCATGTGACACCAGGTAATCTGAACAGTCGCCTGCAAAGATCTGGGGCTTATTTTTGGTGCAATACACTATCTCCTTATCCACCAGCCAATTCCAACACCCCCATCCTCATGCTTCTGCTCATAGTCTTTGAACGCCTGACAACACACAGCTTCCCAGTGAATGTGCCTTCACCTGGACAGTGTCACAGCAGCATCTGAAGTCACATCAGTGTTCTATACACACAGCTCTCTACGATCCCTCCAGAACAGCATTTCTTTGTGTTTTACGAACAGGGAGGGAAATACAAACACCCGGAGGAGGAATACAATTTCTCCCCAACCCTTGCACGCTGTCAGCTTCTGAAGCACGAGATGTGATCACTCCCTATTTTAGCATGCATGACTACCAGTGTTGTTGCTCACAAAAGTTATCCGGTCCCTTTCTAAAATCCAGTTAGAGCATTTAACTTCAGGCTTTTCTACCCAAGCAGTGGATGGACAGAGGTGTAAACAGTGACAACAACATCTTGCTATGCTTTATTTGCTGTTCACAAAAACATGGACCCTTGCTCTCAATTTATACTTGTCAAATCAGTATTTAAACAAAACCAAATCTGGAAAGAAAAACACATGTGAACACAACTGTGTGGCACTATGATACAACATCTGATTCCTGCATTTCAATTCTCCTGCTCCCAAACACAGCAACGTATTGCAAGACAAATTTAAACATAAAGCCACCGATAGCAACTACAAAATCACCACGAAAATCCTCAGACAATGTTGGCTTAGCCAGTGGAATGTGTAATTCTTGTCTTCATAGTATCACTTTCTTTCATGAAAAATACTGGAAATTATCTTTTTACCAGGTTAACCAACTCTGACTTCAATCTTGTTGACATTTCTTAAGTAGAGCTGAATAATTCCATTCATATGCAAATTGTACAATAAGCCGTGAGTAGCAGCACTTGCACAGACTCCCTCACAGAGATGAGCGTTCACTCAGCCCAAGTCTAATCTGCAGTGACATATCTGAAATGAAACAAGGCCCAAAAGGTGCAGCCCCAACAATTTACAGAAGGCAAATTCTCAGCTTTGATGTTGTTTTCTTCTTTTACTTCGTGGAGTATCTTTAAATATTAAAGAGATGAAAGAATTGAGAACTGAGATTGCATCTGTTGCCATCACAATTTAACCACAGTCCATGTATTTATACAGTGGAATCTCCAAAATAACACTGCATCTGTTAAGATGACGGTGTTTTTCCATGGGCTGCGCTGTGTTATAGCGGAGTTACTCCAAAGCTATTGCTTTTGAAGTGCTGATTGTGATCCACCCCAAATTCTTTCTGTAATCTTCCTCAAATGTGTTGAATTGTAAAGCTGTTGTTTCTCAGAGCGGCTTGGGAACAACAAAACCCTAATACATCTCATCAGTGGGCATTTGGCACTAAAGCCTTACAGCTAATGCAACATGTTTATTTAAACAATGAACTACCAAAAGAGATACTCAAAACACAAACCATCTAAAAACAGATGTCCATTTCACATGTGTTTCTGCTGAAGCACAGATCACCACCACATATACAGCACACTCAAATGCATTCCTCTGTCTGTGCCTATTTCTGCAGTATAACAACAACCAACTCGAAAGGACCTTTGCTCCTTCACCGGTAACACTGGCCACAGCTTAGAATCACAACCCATCAAAGCATATGCAAGCTTGAATTTTAAAAGGGACTCTCACAGCCTAAATTAATTATTAAATACATTATTATATGCCTCTTGTGGAGAAAGAGTATCAATGAAAACATTTGTCCTATAGTCAGCCCACTCAAATGTGACAAAAATACAAACATTTTATTAGCACACAAGCAAAAAAGAAAACAGACAGTCAAAACCTTCAGTCACTCAGACAGGACCCAGGCAGGCTCAAGTCAGTCTCAAACCAAGCCAAGTCTCAAGTCTGGAACAACAACTACGCTTTTCTTTAACCCCATTTTCGCTCTTTCATACAGCGACAACTGCCCAGACCAAACCTTCTTTCGTGGACGTAGCCACTGAAGAGCAGCAAGCAAATACCAATGTAACTTCTTAAACCAAAATCTCCGTATCCAAGGCACATGAGCAACAAAACTAACAGACACTCCAACTTTTGGCATCCTGCACACACAAACAATCTTGTGTTCTGCATCTTTCCTTCCCCCAACCCCAACACTTCTAAGGTCTGGGGAAGAAGAGCAAAGTATAAACAGTAAGAGCAACCTATACACATGTCAACACAGCTGGGTGTTCTTTCCCCCCACAGAGGGGGGGAGGCATGGCATTTGCAAAGGACCAATAAGATGTGCATCCATCTCAGGAGTGGAAAGGATAAGAAACAGAAGAAGCATCAGCCACAACAAACTGAAAGATGTTAACTGCAATCAATACAGAACCACAAGCTGCTTCCACCTGCTGGGGATACAGAACAACTAGAGAGAAACAGCAGCTACAATTCCCATCGTGGCAGCCAGGCACCATCGCAATTCCACTGGGCTCCTTGCTCCATCCCAGTGGGTCTGTGAACTCTTAACAGTCTGTGCCACCATCTTAACTCTTGACACTAGTTCTCAACGAAAAGGAAGGCAGAGCCACCTGAAAGATTAACAAGAACAATCCACACTATTTAACCCCATCAGTATTTTGGGGAGGAAACAAAACACTCAGTGGGATACACGAAATTTGACTTGAGAAAATAACAGTGTATTTAACTACACATGAAAAGCCCCATGAGAAAGCAACAAAACACTACAATAAAAGTAATTTCTGCACTGGCAAAGAGCACAAGTGACCGAACAAACGTGGTATTTCCATCATGATTTCAACTCTAACACTACAGCCAAATGTTACTCTAGGATCAGCTGAACAGTGCAAATGCATATTTGTTCCTACAGTGCAGTGCCAGTGCCTTCTCTCCTCACACGAGGCATCTGCCATGTGCTTTTAAGCCTTTCAAGGTACATACTACTCTCACACAGAAGGACCCAAGTGAATGCGATGACTGGCAAGGAAGCAAAGAGTACTATCTTTAGAAAGGCAACACATGGAGATGGCTCTCAACCGAAGCCAATGCAAATAATGAAGAAACCACCTCGGTGAGATCCAGGGATAAAGCTCTTCCGAAGTTCAAGCCAATCTTCTGTTAAAAGTTTGGTTATAGGCTGTTTCCAGGAGCAGCTGTTACCAGACCTCTCTCCAAAATGCTGCTCCTGTTTGATTAAGACTTAAGACTTGAACTATCCATCTCTTTAAGACCACCTTCCACTTCCAGAGAAACTTCTGATTATTTCTGAGGGATGCTCTATCCCACACCATTTTGGGGTTTCTTCTACACCACAAACTACTTCGGAAGATAGCTCCTCCAATATAACAAGTTACACAATGAGGAAAAGCAGCACTGTGTCAGTTCATGCTTGGGGAGGCTATCTTTGCACCTCTTTCCCCACCAATAACCTTTTCCAAACACAACAGTTCAGCTCCTGTGAGGTTTTCCTGCGCATACCTATCAGGAAGCCTCCTCAAGCCAAATACTATTATCCATAAGCAAACCAGATATAACATCCCACTAAGTGTAAGGGAAAACCTCCTAGCACCTTGCTGCAGCACTTCTTACAAACTCCCAGCAATGCTAACAACAAAAGAGTAAATAAAACAATGTGATGCTATCCCAATCCTACCAAACATAGCTACCAGCAGACCCCTTTCAGCTGCTGTGCTTATAGAAGTTTCATTCCATACTCTCCCTGTTTGAGTAGCAATGCGTCTATAACTAAATACAAAGCGAGCACCTCAGTCCTCCTGCCACTTCATCTCATCTGTCTTATATAAGAACTGCCACTATAACACAGTTTGAAGATAATGATGTACTCCGTACTTGAGAATCACACATTCAGCTGCAGCTACCTACTGTATTCCAGTAGTAACAAATGGAAGAGATACTTCAAAGAACACATTATCCCAGCTCTAATTTATGCATGCTCCCTCTTACCATCAAGCCATTTATTTTAAACCTGTCAGATATACTTGTAATGTAGCATCATGAATAATTTAAAAAGTAATCTGTATAAACCAAGTTTATAAACTTAACAGCAGGTACAGTACCTTTCATTCAAGCAGGCTGCTCTCTGATAAAGTGCAAGGGATCTTCAGCATGTATTCATTCGATGCATTCTCGACTTCAAAAAATTCCTCTTTCCTCCCTCCAATCAAACCCTCTGCTATTTGAACACAACTGTGGAAGCAGCTGGCTTAAGTATACTAATATGTGAACTGTTCTTATTGAAGGGAAAAAATACAAAGCTTCTAGAAACAACCAGTAGAAACGACCCACCACCCACCCAACAGCAGAGGAACACACACATGTAGTGCTTGCCTCTGGCACTAAGAATTCTGAATATTAACTGCATTTGCCTGATGTCACATTCTGACACTGCTCCCCGCTGCAGGGAGAAGGGATGTTCAGCAAAGAACTCCTAAAAAAGCCCACCTGCTAAGAGAAAGTGTTTTCATCAGTTGATGCTCAGCTTCCAAGTAAACAGAGCTATCTTTACAGCATGTAATGGCACCAATAAGAGGTTTGCAGATAACGTTCACCCTGACTGGTCACAAAGCTGTTTCAGTAATATCTGCTTCACTAGCAACACACAGTAAACAAACTCATTAAGTCAGTGGACTGGACTTGCCCAACAGATACATCTTCACAAACTAAGTATTCACAAAAGCAGGACACATGCTTGTTTTGTAAACTATTACAGTAAAACACATAACATGTGCAGTTCACCTCCTGCTTTAGAAGTTTCTTATTTGTGTAACACACACTGATTTTAACTCAACAGCATAGCATAAAGCTCTCGAGGAACAACCTGGTTAGCACTTCTCTTCAACGACCATCTTAACATGAATTATTCCTCTAAGTTGTTATTAAAATTAGTTTGCGCTGCTACAAAAGCACTCACTTGCTGTTCTACCAAAATATTTACTAGTGGATTTGTTCCTGCAGAGGAATCATCTTGGTACTTCATTGAGTGCAAGGTCTCTTCTCACTGGATAGGTCAAAGACAAGTCTCCTTGGAAAACTACCTGGGGAGTCGCTGAAACATGCAGATGCTTATTTGTGCTCATACCATCAGGTTTATGAAGAAAGGAACAGAGCAGCAGGAAATGTTCACATCTGGATATTCCAAAAATCAATGAATAAAATTATATTCCACTGACGCTTACAAACTGTATGCAAATCAATCTGTAAATAAATAACAGATTTTGCTTTTCAGCATGTTTTTAATAATATTGTGCCACAACAGCAACTTCTTGGGGATATCAACACTGAAGAAGTTAATTGGTGTCTTGAAAGGTACCCTTAGGGAACTGCTCATATTTGGCAGTTGCAAAGGTTAAAAAAAAACAACTCTCAGTGATGAAGGCAAGTTAAACCTTCCCAGAACACCACCATACTAACACCACGGTTTAACAGAACGTATTTCCTTAAGCAATCAGTAAGCCAAACTATTATCAAACTTCTTAAGCAAAAACAAGTCCTGTGTAAAGGAATTAGAGCCTATTTCTGAGTTTAAGGAATTGGTAAAGCTCTGTTTGCAGAGCACAGAAATACATGAATGAACACTGCATGTTGCTAATCATTTGTCAGTCCTCAGAGTTTGTCTATGACAGCTCTGGACACAAAAAAAAAAGACAAATATAGTACCACAGAAATCAGTCCAGATTGTACCTGTCATGACTTGGCTAAGAGGGAAAAAACCCAGACCGAAAAAAAAAAAGCCACACACAAGACAGGCTGGCTAACAATCACAAATGTGTCTTCATCAGTGCTGCTTGTTGAGTTCAGCTTGTGTACAATACGAGGGAAAAAAAATATATTAAACTATTCTTTTTAAAGTGGCTTTCATAAATCATATAAACTAATCCAAGTAACCTACACAAAGAGGCTGTCTACACAATTTAGTGATAGAAAAATTATACACATCAAATATATCAAAATAGTAAAACAGTATTTCTGCCTTTCAAACATCACGGCATTCCTGAAGTCTTTCTGAACACAGACCTCTTAAAAGCAGTTCTTCTATTACCACCTAAGCCCAAAAACCTTAAAAGCTCGATTCAGTCAGAAAGATATGAAATAAACTGAACCTACAAACCTGCAGCAACTTTAATTATGAGACTCTCGAGGCAATTACTCAAACTGCAGCTTTTTTAAAACTCAGCATACACAATAGTTTTCAATAACAAACTGCAGTTTACCCATTCCTGTGTGTGCGCTCACACACAGAAATAAAAAACAGCTGCTACTTGATAACATCACAAAGCATTTCCAAATGGGAAATACTTTACACCAAAATCCAAGGAAGAATTTATTCGATTTCATAAGCAAAAGTTTGAAGAACTTATTCAGAAAGTAACCATCACTTCTCAGTCATCACCTTTTCAAGGGAGTAAAATAACGCTCAAGCAGTTTATTAATTTAACTACAGATAATCCAGATAAACACCCTGCATTGATTTAAATAATTTAATTCAGTGCATTTTGCAAGTTATGAACTTTGGGGCCATTACAGATGATGAGCTAGATAAGTTGTTTTCTGTGTGGGATCATAAAGTTAACATCCAGTGTGAGAAAAACAGGTTTCCTGCATATATTATTTCCTCCCTCTCTCAAAGTTCAGGAACATAAACAAACTTCTCTACAATGAAGTCTGCGGTAGCTCACAATTCACACAGATGAAATACACACACAATATAATTAATCATTTAACAAAACTGCCTCTTCTGGTCTCACTGAGTTCATAGTTTCAGTGAGCGCCGGTAAAATCTACCTCAGAGTAAAGAGGGGAAAAAAAATATATTGGGGAAGAGAAAAAAAAGCTTCAGCTAAACATGAACTGAAATTGTCCTTTCAGGTGAACAGTTTCAGCCCTGAAATACAGTTTAAATCTAAGTGGTAGATGCTTAAAGAAAATAAATCTCCTCACTGAAGACCTCCTCTTCCAAGATTTTCTTAGTAAATGCCAGTTTAGCAGAAAATCAAACAGGATTTGAAACAACTTTTCCCAAGGTAACACATACTGGTAGAAACGAATTATCTGCCAATGAAGACAGATTCAAAAATCATCACATGGAAATTACTCAACACTGGATTTTACATGTTACATTTCAAGATGACAACTATTTCAGTGTCACTGGAGTTGCACTGTAATTATACTCTAGGATTAGCTTGAAAGCACAAGTGGTCAGGGAAAAACTGACATAAAAATTAAACACAGGCATTTATCAAATCTCAGCAATTTCCCTCTTAAACCCAACAAATCATGCCTCCTGTTGTACTGAACTTAAACGATTTGATTCATCTGCCTAACAATCTCTTGCAGCTCTTGCAGCCCCTTCCTTTCCTCACTTCTCACAACATACTTCAGAAATAGGTTAAATTTCCTTCCTTTTACACAAGAATAGTATTTCTCTCTCTCAAACGCTGGTTCAGCACGGAATCTTCTAAAACACATCATCTTCCTTCCACACCCATTCCACTGCTTTCTCACATTCTCAATGCATTTTGCCTGATATTAGCTAAGTCATTACCATTTCCTAACCCTTTCAGTTTCTGAGTCATGCAAGCCTTTGCTCCAGTTCTGGTATGGAAACGCTTTGAAAGTACAATCTAACACAATCAAAAAAGCCAAAGTACTGCCTGGCTCAGCGCTCCTTCCCATGGTCACCAGTCACCAGCACACCCTCAGCACTTTCCTCCTCTCCTCTCTCTGGTGAACCCAACTGACACCAATTCCTTAAACATTCTGGCATTTTCTATTCACAACCTCGACTACAGGAGGAATTCTCCAACTCCTATTTAACAACATTCATTAACCACGAGGCGTACATGGAAACGCTGATGTGAAAGCTAAGGTGTATGTAACGCTGACATTCAGGAGGTCATGAGGGCTTTTACTAAGCAACCTGGGAGAGGGATTAAACGTACAGCATGAGCTACTGCTTATTAACATCAGGAACATAAAATATAGCCTGGATTGACAAACAAAAGCTCAGAGTTAACATGAACAGATCCATCAAGATACCTATCACTCTGAAGTATTACCAGACTTAAAACCATTATTATTACCCTAAATGTTTAAACCCATTCCCTTCTAGACATTCCCTTTGTAAATATACACACAGGTGAAAAATTAAAACCCCCTTCATGCTCAAGGCAGGAAAGGAAGAAAACACCGTGTTTACGCTGCATCTTAAACCCACCCCTAGGATGAAACAGCCTCCAACAGTTGTAGCTTTACACATCAAATGCACTGTTGCACCACCACATACTTAATCTTAACAAAGGGTCCTTTTCTTTTCATTGCTGTGCTGTCCTAACAAAATCTCAGGAAATTCTCAGGATTTTTTAATGCCTGTTTTTGAATCGGAAGCTTTCCACTGAAGTTACCTGCATTTCAAAGAGGTTTCTGTCACATAACCACAAAAAGATTTTATATAATTTAGCATTAAAGGGATGGGTCTCTCCCCTCCAGTTGTAACTCCTTTGTATTCCTATTTAGGAATGCCTTGCTTGTTTGACCGAAAATGGAAGTGCCTTTTAGCTATGACACAGTATATATGAAAAACAAATAAAAATTAAGATTAATCTTCCTTCCACTATTGTGGGGAGAGGGAAGAATATGAAGAGATGCAAAACATCTGCTCTGGAGATCATTTTTCCCCCTAACAGCAAAATTCTTTCAGCAATAACTCGTGAAAACAAAGGCTATTAAACTGTAAACTACAAAGGCGATCAATTAGAGACAGCATTCAGCTAAGACAAGTTTTTCAGCATATCTTCCCATATTTAAACGCCTAGATCTGAAAAAGAAGAAGAAATTTCATTTGGAAGGTTCTTAATTGGGTCATTTTAGCTAAGTGGCAACCACAAACACTTCGGAGGACTAGAGCCTAAAATCCTAACATATTGTTTCTGCATTGTTTCATTCCCAGAGCTGGGCAAGCACTTCTATTTCAAGGTGCTCTGTACCAGGTAAGGCAAGAAAAGAAACTGTAAGCATGTATCCCAACATTTGAAGGATACACCAGATCTCCTCCTCCTGCACTGTTTCTCTATGCAAAGCATTCGATACAATGCTTTGCAAGCCCTTCCCTGAATAAGGGCACCGGGGTCTTCTTTTTCAATTTAAGAGATTAATCTTCCCTCTTGAAAACAGCTCTAGATATAAAGTTCTGCTCATGGAAGTAAGGCTGTGACTCTCCAGCCCTAGCTGGCCCTGCAACTACAACGCAAAGCCTAAGTTGGGCCTTAATTTGCGAGGAGGTAATTGGCATTCACTGGCTAATGAAACACAATATTACTCAACACGCATTACAGGCTCCATCTATGAGCTCCCTGCACTTTTTTCTGTAGTCAGCCTCACTGTCAGTGCATCCAAAGAACTTCCCTGTCTTCTCAACCTTAAACTGCTTTTAGAGAAGCCCTTCTAGCTGCTGATTTCTTCCCCTTTATGCATAAAATGTGCAAAATTGATCTCTCCCTCCCTTCCCCTTTTGAAAGCAAGAGCCACACAACAATAGCTCAAGGAGTATGTTGAAAACACACAACATAAGAAATTAAAGCATCAAGATACAGTAAAGAATCAACCCTGCTCCGGCAGACGCCGAAGGAAGGAGGAAGCCGTTTTTAAAATGGTTGGGCTCCAAAGCCACCATCTCCCTGCCTACAGAGACACTCCAGAAAACACGGGAAGGCTCATTTCATGCGGGAGATCCTCAGCCCATCGTGAGCCCGACACACCGCCCAGCACGGGGATGCATGTGGTTGATGATCGCAGGCTTATCCATCGCAGCGCCAGCCATCCCTGCCCCCTTTATTTCCCCCTGCGCCCGAAAGGGGCGGGCACTGCAACAGAACCACAGGTTTGAAACGCACAAAAACAAAAGTCAGGGCTTTTGCAACCGCCAAGCGAGGCCGGCGGACACGATGAAGGGCAGGAGGGATGCGGGCACCCCCGTCCCGCACAAGCGGCCGCCTTCTCCTCGGTGCAGCACCCGCACACACGGAGGAAGCAGGTCGCACTCTGCAAGTCAGCGGCACAAACCTTAATGCTCGATGCAACACAGCTGCCTTAAAAAGATAGAATCACCTTTGAGAACGCAGCCCCACCATCAAGCCTTTCTATCAATGCACAAACGTGAAGTACCGACCTGTAAATTAATTTTTCAGAAAATAAACACTAGCAGACTGTGACCTTTAGATTGCGGGATGCCACCGTCATCCCGCAACCCGAGCGGCGAGGGTGAAACCCTCGGCAGTAAAGCGGCAATAAAAGGCAGGCAAGGCGCTTATTTCCAGGAATTCTTCACTCGCTATGGCAGGTTATTGCATACGGCCTCTAAATATTGACAAAGATCAAGCTCTTTCCATGCGGGGAAAGGTCTTTCCCAGCCTGCCAGTGTTTACTACGCAGCTCGCAGCGCCGGCTGCGGAGGGCTGAGCACCGCACCGTGCTGTGGAGGGGAGGGCAGCAGTGCGGGTCAGGTGCGGGGAACACAAAGGAGAGCTCGGGCGGGCACCACGACCCCGCTCCCCGCAGCAGGGCTGGGGGCTGCGGCTGTGCCAGCCCCGGCTGTAAAACCAGCCGCCCCCCCTCAGGAGAAGGGAGGGATAGCGGGATGGGGGGGGAGCAGCCCCGGGTTATCCAACGTGCCCGGGGAGCAGCAGCGTAACCGGAGCAAAACACGCACATCCCCGCGGGCAGGGGCGAAACCGGCTCGGCAGCGGGAAACGGCGCGGGCCCCGCAGCCCCTCACACACGCCCCTACACACACACACACACAGGGACCCCCCCTCGGTAGCTCCCCTCACACACATCCATACAGGGACCCCCTCACACAGACACTGAGGGGCACCCCCCCACCACCACCGACCCCTTCACACACAGAGGAATCCCTTCTTCACCGATCCCCTCACACAGGGACCCTCTCACTGCTTTCCCCACCCAGCAGCCCCTCACACGTTCAGGGCCCCCCCCCACCAACACCCCTGTGCCCCCCTCCCGTCCGACAAGCACCGTACTCACTTTCCCCATTTGTTGGCCACAGACAAAGTGCGGCGAAGACGAGCAGAAACCCCCAGACGACGGCGAGGGACCCTCCTCCAGCGCCAGACTTCATTCCTCTTTCTTTAATTGGACAAAATCCCCCTTTCCGAAAACAAAAACAACGACAAAAAGAGTCCAGAATTGTCCGTTTTTCCTCTGTCTCTCCCCGTCCTCTAAAAATACCGAAGGAGGCAAAAAGGCGGACGAGTAATCGGGGCTGGATAAATAAATCCACGTTGCCTCCAAGAAACGAAGAAAAAACACAAGCCCCTTCGGAGTGGCAAAACCGGAGGGGTTTTTGAGGTCCCTGGGTGTTGATCTTCCGGAGCAACCACACCAAAAATACACCCGATATTCAAGATGTATTAACGGCAACAACAACAACAACAACAAGGCATGAAAAGCCCCGGGGCGACGCTGTCTCCGGGGCGGGCTCCGTGTCGGCGGGCGGGGGGCGCCGCCGTCTTCCCTCAGCGCTGGCGGCAGCGGTACGTGGTGCACGGGAGCCGCGAACATGAGGCACATCGGGGCTGGCAGTCTGCATCTTCCACCTCCATTTTCAAACACACACACGGAGAGACACAAAAAAACTGGGAGGGCCGCGGAGGGAAAGGGAAAAGGAGGAGGAGGAGGAGGAGGAGGGGGTGCGACCCAAGGCAATCTTATTACAAAACAACAGCAGCTTCCCCGGCCGTCCCTCAGCGCGGGGACGGGGCTGCCCGGGCGGGATCCCCGCGGCTGCTCTCCCCGCTCGGCGAGGGGAG
This sequence comes from Lathamus discolor, assembly GCF_037157495.1. Lineage (NCBI taxonomy): Eukaryota > Metazoa > Chordata > Aves > Psittaciformes > Psittacidae > Lathamus > Lathamus discolor. The sequence goes on along the minus strand of NC_088891.1, from coordinate 4,480,892 downwards.
GGAAGGGGGGGAACACCCCGCACGCACAACCACCACCCACAGCAGCACCAGCGCCGCAAGTCCGGCTGCCTGCAGAGGCTCCAAAACGCAAGACTTGGATCGAAAATGAATTAAAAAGGCTTTCCCCCCCCCCAACACCACCACACACACACACACCTCACTCCTCCTCTTCCTCTCCTCAGCGCCGCTGCCACAGGCTCCTTCTTTCTCCCCCCTCCTCTCCAAAAATGAAAAATAATAAGAAATAAAAGGAATCCAGGACACCACACCACACACACACAAAGCAGCGAGGCGAGCGGAGCTCAGCACCCCTCCTCCTCCCCCCGCAGCTCTCCTCCTCGCATCCCTCCGAGCCGCCTTGCCATCGCGGCGAGGGCGGAGGGGGGGGGGGGCGGTGGTGGAAGGAGACCGACCACGACAACAACAACAACAACAACAAAATCCACCCAACGAATTTGTAAATCCTTTTTTTTTTTTCCTCCTTCCCCCCCCCCCCCCTTCCCTCCTCCTCCTCCTCCTCCTCCGGGTGCGCGCGCTGCGAACCTTCCCCCCCCCGCACGCTGCCCAGCCCAAGGAAGGGGGAGGGGGAACCGGGACGAGGTGTGTGTATGTGTGTGTGTGTGTGTGTGTGTGTGTGTGTGTGTGTGTGTGTAAGCGGGGGGGACGCGAGGGAGGCGATCCGGGTGTGCTGAAGGTCAAAGCCCAGGAGCTGGTTGCGAAGGGTCTGTAATTCCTCCGGGGAGGGAAGGAGGGAGGGAGGGAGGGAGAAAAAGGGGGGGTGGGAAGGGGCTGCCGCTGCTCCTCCCAATTAATCCGCCGCTCGCTCGCAGCAGGGCTCGCAGCGCTTCTCGGCCGCGTCTACCCCCCCACCCCCCCCTTTTATCCTCCTCCTCCTCCTTCCTCCTCCTCCTCCTCGGCGCTGCGCTCCCGTTGCACGACGCTGGTAAACAAGAGCCGCCGGTGCCGCTCCGCCGCCGCCGCCGCCGCCGCTTCTCCCCTCAGCGGCCGCACGGGGACGGGGCTCGCGCCCGCCCTCTCCCTCCCTCCTTCCCTCGCGCGCGCGCGCGCACGCGCGCACGCGCCCTCCCTCGCGGAGGCGCGCGCTCGCGTCCAACCCCTCTCTCGATCTCCCCCCCCCCCCCCCCCCCCCTCCCCTCGCCCAGGCGGCGGCGGCGGCGGCGCGCGCGGAGGCGGTGGCGGCGGCGGGGCGCGAGCGGGCGCGAGGCAAAAGGCGGAGCGGTGGAACCGGAGCGGAGCGGAGCGGCTCTGACCCCGACCTGCGGGGCCGGCTGCGGGCCTGGCGTGTGCGGGCGGAGCGGGGACGGGGAGGCCTGGCGGCTGCAGCCAGCGTCCTGCGGGCCGGGAGAGCCCAGGGGGTGACCGTGCTGGCGGTGGAAACAGCTCCGTGTTTGTGCTGAAATGGGGGGAAACCGTTTAAAAATGGAGTTGGGAGCGGAGAGAAACGCGCGGCTTTGGTTTCCACGTGGTCTGCTCGGTTATTTGATAGAACGGGTTGGGTTGAAAGGAACCTCGAAGCTCATCTCCTCCAACCCCCCTGCAATGAGCAGGGACATCTTCGACTAGACCAGGTTGCCCAGAACCACATCCAGCCTGGCCCTGAATGTCTGCAGGGATGATGCATCCGGCACCTCTCTGGGCAACTTGTGCCAGTGTTTCACCACTTTCAATGTGAAAAACTTTGTCCTCTCACCCAGCTTGAATCTCCCCTCTTCCAGTTGAAAACCATCACACCTTGCCCTACCACAACAGGCCCTGATAAGTCTCTCCACATCTTTCTTGTAGGCCACTTTTAAGAACGGAAGGGCAACAATAAAGTCCCCCTCGAGTCTTCTCCAGGCTGAACAAGCCCAGCTCTCGCAGCCATTCCTCACAAGCAGAGGTGCTCCAACCCTCTGGTCATTTGTGTGTCCCTCCTCTGGACCCTGTCCAACAGGTCTATGTCTTCCCTGTACTGAGGACTCCAGAGCTGGACACAGAATTTACTGCATTTAATTGCAGTTGCTCCTCTGGGTTGTGCACAACCAAACAGCTGAGGGATGCCATTGAGGCAGGAGCAAGGGAATGCCAAGGCTTGGCTCACCTGTGGGACCAAACCCCTTCCGTACCCACAATCTTCAGTGACCACTCCAACACCGTTCATGCGCATTCCTCCACCATTCAGTAGTGTCCTACAATGACGTTGTCATGCAGCAAGATGGGATGAGTTCTTGGGATCGGAAAACTTGGGCCGTGTTCCCACTGTTTCGCCAAAGCTCGTAGTGGCCATGCTGCATGGCATATGGATGGCCTGAGTAATCACAGATTTGTTGCAATACTTTGGCATGGGGAGATATCAAAATGATGATGGAGTATAAGAAAGCAGACATCTGTGAGCACTAGTTATAGTTTGAAAAAAGGCTACATAGAAACACACAAATATCACATTATTAATGTGTCAAAAGTTTTTACATTTAAGCCAAAATTCCTCTTGAACATCTTGTATTACAATGGCTTTCAGTTATGTTACTACATCATTTTCCAATCTTTTACACGGTTTTCTTCTTGTTTCTCCTTCCATTTTTACACTATTTGCCATGTCAGAATCACTATTACTGAACTATCAGGTCCAGTATTGTCTTAGTTACACATTAGCTCTCATGCCCCTTACGAAAGATGAAGAGGTTTTATTCTGCATCACAGAAGTCAGGGGGGAAATCCTCACTGAGTACAGTAGGGGCAGAATTGTCACACATGCACGTGTATCCAGGACTGTGTCAATAATTCAGTAAGTCAAAGTATAGGTGAATGTCTGTTAGGTTGGTAGCACAACCCTCTTGAGATTCAGTGCAAGAAAATCAGGCATTTGTATATAAAACTGCCCTGGAATGCTGTGCACTTGTCTACTGTAGACTTTATCAACTGCACATAGGCTTTAAAGTCTTCAGTTAAGTTGTACTAGAAAAATCTTCATGTCCAGTACATTTTTATTACTGCTATGCCTGCTATTAGTGCCAGATACTGAGCAGAACAACTGTCCTTTCTCTGCCTACTATGGCATTGATGCAGAATAAATTGTAATGGGTTATTTACAAATTAATGTATTGTTGTGTACGCTCAGAGCTGAAGTGGGAACTGGGTGTCTATGATTTACCATTCTGCTGTCATAAAGAACTTTTATTATTGTAAAATAGCCTTTCTTTCATTGCTTTGACGAATAGGGTAAGTCATAGACAAGCACATTGTACTGGATACAAGCACTATGTGCTGGGTGTCCTACAAGCAGAGAACGAAAAGATGTCCTGTGCGCCAAAGAGATTACAGCGTCTTATAAACACAGTCCTATAAGTGTCATAAAATAGTTTGTTTCTGGAATCTGTCAGATTATTTCAAAAGGAAGCAGCACAGTGTTGAACCGGAGGCATTCACAGTGCTCTCCATCCTCATGGATGCTCAGCCATCTCCCAAGCTGCCAATGTGAAATTCACAATTTGGAATGATTTGGCTGGATTCTGCCGGAATGTCTTTACCTTTTTGAGCTGTGGACATACATGGGAAGAAGCCCTTTGTCTGTGAATGCTGAGGTGCCCATACCTCTGTTAAGAGGAGAGCTGTGCCTTGTCCTTGCCCTCTCACATCTTCAGCAGGTCTCAGTGCCAGCCATGCACGTATGCATTCTTACCTTCAGTGCACGCTTTAAATCAGATTCAGATCCCGTATTTTGGCATCTTTGTCCAAGAGTGGTCCTGGTATTTTCAGTGGAAGTATTTGAGACGGGATTTTTCGACATGTACAACCACAGCGTGGTCGTATCTTTGATGTTGGAAACCTCGGGCAAACTGCACTACACGCACCATGTGCAAAATTAAACAGTCATAATTTGGTCAAAGTTAGTTTTCATGGTAATGTGCAAAGGTGCGTCATGATGAAATCATTTTCTTGTCAACACTGTTTGCCTCGGCTTTTATCTATAGACCTGCGCAAAGGAGATTGATATGAATGGTGATAAAATGGTTGATATGAATCATATCATATTGATATGAGAAGTTTTTATTTACTGGGAACCCGGATCCAGCATCCTATGGCTGAACACCACTCAGATGCTAAAAGCAGCTCAAATAGCTTAAACCTTTCTTTGGATTGAGAAATGATCAAACATGATTTGCTGGAACTTCATCACAGGAAAGTAAAACTGACTGGGTATAAAAATACCCAGCCTGAAAGGGGATTAAATGAGGTGGTCAAAATGCAGAATTCCTATGGGTCATGGTCCCCCCAAGTCCATCTGAATACATCAAGGATGTGTGAGGAGAAGGTTTCCCAAGTTGTGGCCGTTTGCAATCTTTGCTGAGATTTGGGGAAACCACCCCTCCAGTTTTTTCTTACTTGATTATTTTGTCAGGTCATTCTCCCACCAACTTCCCCCTCATTCCCACTTTTTGTGCCTCCTGCATAGCGCCTCAGCTATAAACTGCAGAAGTCACCATTCTTTTGTTATTGCCTACAATTCACTGGGGTCCCCATCCTTGGCAACGTCTCCTGCGTGAGGCCACCAATAATAAAGAAGACTTTTTGAAAACAAAGTACGCACTGTTCAGTGTATTGCATGTCCAGATTTGTGCAAAGCTTTCCCCTTCTTTATTTTTGCACATAAAGTCTAAGCTATGATTTTCATTACTGTAAGAAATCATTTTGTCATGACTCTATCTTGCCTGGTGGTAGAAAATTACTTTTTCCTCTATCCTGTTGGTTCTACAATCATTCTTACTTCTCCATTTGCACTGGGCTTCATCTCTCCCCTTTGTCCACTGCTGGTTTATGGTCCTTGAGATAGACAGATGGACAGAAAGAAACACATGAATACACACACCCATTTTACCCTCCAGAGTGTGATGCTGAATGCCACCAGCATACCTGCGTCCTGTTTAAAATGCCGCTTAGTGGAAAGCTCAGGAAGTGTGGCAGTGGGGATGAAACAACGCGGTTAAAACAGCCACTGACCCCGGTCTCTCAAAACATATATCTGCCCAAGGCAAATATCCTAATACTCAGCCATATTTCAACTTTAACAGCAGCCTTACCGCTGCTTTCTGGGGGCCACCACTGGGGAGAAAGAGGCCTCACTATTTTCCCTGCCTCAGTGCTCGTACTCCACATAGGCTTGACTAGACTTTATTTTGGCTTCTGCACCACTTTCAGGGCAGACTGACCTCTTTACCAGACGCTGGCTTGTCATAACCTTTAAGCATCTGAACATTCTGTATTACCGGCGTAAGGGAGCTGTTGAAATTTATTCTCCTGCCTCCTCCAACCATGTCAGCTCCCCAGGACGAAGGTCAGCCGTCACGGAGCATTGCCTGCATCTGCCTCTTTGAAGGTCCCTGCAGCTCCTTGCATCGTCTTGCAGAAAGAACCCATTGAAGCCACCTCCTCTTCTCCAGGGCCTCCTAATGTTGCCTGATCGCCTTGCTCAGGCTCTGTTTCAAGCTGTTGTAGGTAGATGTGGGTAGGTAAGTGTGTTGGACAGGAATTACGTGTTTTACACAGCTTGGGTGAGTGTGATTTGTACACCTGAAGGACACATACAAATCCTTGAATTTCACTCCTTTTCCTTAAAAATCTCCACTTACAAACTGCATTTTATAAGCTCATAACAAGCCCTTCAATGTTAGGCAAAATGTGGATGGCCCATTTTTACCACGTTTGCCCCTTTTTGCTCTGCTGTGAATTGCATCAGATAGCAATGACCTTCACGGGCTCCCGACTGCAGGAAAATGTTCAGTCTCCTCTTGGCAAGGGGACAGACGCACAGCACTCACTCTGATGGACACTGGGTGTGCAGACTGCCATTAACTCCTCTGCAGTGGTCGAGGTGCCTGTAGAGCCTCTCCGTCACCAGCCTTCTCTCCCAGATCTGCAATGCTGGGCAGAGAGCAGCCATCTCTCCATAATAGCAGAACCCCTGCAGCTGTAGGAGGCCAGCATCTTAAGATAAATGGAAGAAAGAAAAGGGATGCTGATATGTGCAAGACTTCAATAGAATCATGGAATGCTTTGACTTGGAAGGGACCTCAAAGCTCATTCAGTTCCAACCCCCTGCCACGGGCAGGGACACCTTTCACTGGAGCAGCTTGCTCCAAGCCCCTGTGTCCAACCTGGCCTTGAACAGTGCCAGGGATGGGGCAGCCACAGCTTCTCTGGGTACCCTGTGCCAGTGCCTCACCACCCTTCACAGTAAAGAACTTCTTCCTGATGTCTAACTCTCCCCTTTTTCAGTTTAAAACCATTCCCCCTTGTCCTGTCACTACATGCCCTTGTAAAAAGTCCCTCTCCGTACCAGAATACTGATCAGGCAGACCCAAACAAGGTATACTTCCTTGGCTCTGAGTGATTTCCAATTCTCCTGGCCCTAATACTACTGCAAACAGTGGCTCAAGATTGGTCCCTTCTGGAGCAAAGAAAAAGCAGCAGGGAAGAAAGGGCATTGTTTATTACTTCTTTCCTGTACACGTCCCTCCTTCAACCAAAGAAATATGCAGTTACATGGACGATTTAGGGGCAGCAGCAGAGCAGGAATAACTATAAAATTCATGTTTTAATAACAACAACAATAATAAGCACACAACAGCGTTTATAACCCTAGTTACAGGCCTGAGATATCATATCCATAGCAACTGCAGCAAGCGGTGAATGCCATATATTTAGAGTTCCCGTGCACCTGCCTAAAATAGCCGCCGATAAATTATGCTGATGTTTGTGCCTTTCTGACAGCGTTCTAAGAGGCTGCCGATGCGCTCTGCAGTTGCGCTGAGCCTTCGCGGCGCAGCTCAGCGAGGGCAGCTTCGCTCCCCTACCAAACCTCAGGTTTGCCTCCCCTTTTGTGCTTCTGAATGCGATAAATGAGTCCAAAAAGACACCTTGAAGGTGAAAGTAGTGGTGCAAGCAAGTGATGGGTGTAGGGGAGCAGCTCCCATTCGCTTCCAATGTCTGTTGCCTTCCCCATGCTGGCACCACAGATGTTAAAACGTGCCTACTCTTAATGTATTGGATTAATAAAGTGTGGCAAGTAATTAGGGCTCTACCCTGCTCCTGTTGCAGGCGATGGCAACATGGTCGCTCTGTATATTAATGGTGTGTGCGTAAATAGTTTACAAAGAGTTAATGAATGACTGAGAGGTGTTTGAATACATGGCTAGTCAGTTGTGGAGATTGTTGCAGAGTCCAACAGGTCAATCACCTGCTTGTAACCATAGCTTATAAGCATCGACCAGACCATCTGTTGCTGTGCTTATTACATTTTATAACACAAACTCCTGATGTCTCCAACATGCTTATAGCAGCTATTAATCTTGTATTATTAACTCTTTTGAATCAACGTGTATTTGAGCTTTAATATGTAATACTACCTGCAAGAATTCCACCAACCTAACTGGTGAAGGGATCAGACTTCTACCCCATGTTAAGTTTGCCCACAGACAGAAAAGATCTGTCCCTCCTATGCGATTTTTACATTGAGCACTTTGGGTTTTCACCTGTTAAATTTCAGATGTAGGTGAATCCTATTGAACATAAAGCAGGCCCACCCAGGTGCCCTGTGGGCCAATATGATGCCGACCCACAGCAGCGAGAGGCACGTGCTGTGATCATATCAATGCCTGTAAGAAACTTGCTGCATTTTCCAAGTGAATGGTAACATCCATCCCCAGATCTTAAAATGTGTTTATAGGCAATTAAATGTCACACTTCATTCGTAAGGAGGGTAATTATTGCTACTGGGAAGGAAGAAATACAGGTGCAGATTGACTCTAGTAGCTTTCAGCTCACCCTCTTTACCTGCAGGAGAATTAAAAGAACCACAGATGCTTCTAGACTTTTTGGGTTTCTCTCTGTATTTGCAGTTGACTCCAGACATAGCTGGATGTATGAAAATTAAGATTATTTACTGTAGTTTGGCAAAATGTATAAATGAAACCCAAAATAAAATCAATACTGAGTTAAATTATGGACTGTAGGTATTCATTTGTACCAAATCTTTGACAAAGTTCTATACAGAATAAAAAGACCTAAACATTACATGTGCCTGATACATGCATGAGTATGTTTTCATTTGTTCATGTTTCCATCAGTTCGGTGGCATGCTAGCATCAAAGCTCCTTCAGACCTAGTGAAATCCAAACTATCTTACCTTTGCAAGAAGAAAGGAAACTCTTTATTCAGAAAGATTATGAAAAAGCATAGCCTTAACATGAATAAACTGGATTTCCAGCATAGAAGGCAAGAAAAAAATCCAAAAATTGTTGAAGAAAAAAACCCCTGAGTCCTTCTTGGCTGAAATAAATAGGATTTTTGACTTCCCATAAAAGCCAGGATTGGGCCAAGTGTAAGAGAGCAAATTATCATTAGATTTTAGGGTAAATGAAGATACAACTGTGAACGGCTGTGCATATGCATTTAAATGATACTGAAAATGTTTTCAAGCAGTTGGAACATATTTCCAGGTGGTTTGGGAATGTGTAAATATTAGTACATTCTGAAGGTTGGGTTTAAAAGGCCCTTCATACTCGATAGATCTTGACATAAATTTTCCCCTAATTTACTCTGTGTGTATGTGTGTGTATGCTGGTGCACTGTATGACCACCACATATTTTAACAGGGATGACTCACATGGGTTCAGTGTCAGCAGAAGGAATATTGGTTTAGAGATGGAGGACATGGAAGGAATGTTGTTGATCACAAGCGGCTTGGAAAATAAGTTTCTAAAGGGTCTTTTCCAGGGCATGCCAAACACAAGGAATTACAATATTCCTTTGAAAGACACCTTTCCATCAGCACCTGGGTGCTCCCTGCCATTACCCCATTCCTATGCCCTTATTTCTATACCACATACAAGTGTTCAGAGTGGGCACAATGCCCATGCTCTATGCCCTTCTCAATGTGTTGTTTAGAAAAATGCTGCATTTAAAACCATGACTCAAAGGTATAGAAGGCTCTTTCTTTGTGTATTGATGCAATGAACTTGAACCAGAAATACCAACTTCAAAGAGGTCAAATCGGAATATAGGATATGGATCTAATGCTGGGTTTGTTTAGAGTTTAAAAAGAGTTAAACCCCTCTTTTCTTTCTTTTCTTAATGTGAGCGATCCAAGATAATAATTTCTTGCTTTGCAGTCTCGATTTTCTCTTCCACTACCTACAAACAACGTGCCAAGAACACGTGTGCTATGTGAGGAGACTGGTTCCACAATAGAGAAATTACTCCAAAGAATGGACTTTGAATCTCAGTTGTTCAAATCCCAGTTACCAGCCCCAACAGAGACAAACTGTCTCCTTTACATAATGCTTTTGTTAACTCCTCTGTGTTCAACGCCACGTGGATACATTCAAGCTACTGCTTTTTCTGGATGGACTCCTCCAGCCCTGTCTGTACTTTTATTCTGCCCCTGGAGACGGTCACAGCTAAAATTCAGTCCAAATTGGGAAGACGTAGCGTGGCAGCTCTTGAGAACAGCCATCAAATAGCTTGTATACATGTAGTATACATGTAGTATACCTTCCTTAGCGAATTAGGACCATCCCTGCATGTTAACAAATAGCTGGGATAATTAAAATCTTTATCCAAATAATTGGGACAGATCAATCAAAGCGTTTCCCCTGGTATCTCTCCCAGACACACACTCCCCATTCTCTTCTCTTGGAGCATTTCTGAAACTGGTATTCATGCAAATGAACTGGGGGAACACTGAGAATTTGCCCTTCAGCATCGTGTGAGCTTCTGGATTTGTTTTGTGCGAGAGAGTTGTCATTTGCCTGGAAGTTCCCATAGTGAATTTATTGGTCTTCTGACGTTCCTGGCGCCAGGTCTGCATTCCCATAAAACAAGCCAGAAGAAACTTTGGAAACAGAACCTTTATAGTATCCCCATATTGGGCCATATTCAACTCCAAAGTCAGCAGGTGCAACTCCCATTGATTTCAGTGGGAATTCTGTCTGCTTACGCTGGAGCTGAACTTGGTCCATAGTAGCTGGGCATCTTTCCCAAAAACTCTCTTCGCTGAATGCAGGGAATGAACCAAAGCTTAATACACTTCTCTGCTGTCCCTAGGAAAGGAATCAGTCTGTCTTTTCAAGAGATTGTGGGGGAGATAAAATACCTGCTAGTCTTGCAAAGCTGCTTTTGCCATTGTACCCCAGTGTGAATATCTGAAATGTTCTCATGAACTCGCACTTGCCCTTGGTTAAAGACTGGCTGTTCAAGATGACCTTTTTCTCTTTTTTGAAGCTTAAAAGGAAGAATTCACTCCGTCTCCGTCTGTTTTCACAGCACAGTGTTTTTTATGCAAAGATTTTTAAACATCACTGAGAAAACCTGATGCGAATCATTTCAGAAGGGATGTCTCCTGGAAAGGAACGTGATTTTGTCTGAAGAAACGCTCTTTCTGCTAAGTCATCTTAAAGAGAAAAATCCCCAGCTGCATTAGATAACATTTTACTTAAACCCCTGAAGCTCGCAGGTGCATTTTGGAGACCCTCACTCCTTAGCATGTGTTGTTGCAACTGAACATATGCTGAAGTTCACTCTTAAATAAGACGCTTTGGATGAGGTCTTACATAACTGTATCTTCGTACCAGAGGATTTGCATCTCGTAGTATTTGCTACAGTAAGTGTAGAAAAATTAAAATAGCATTATAATCTCCAGGCAAAATTATGTGTGGGTTCAGGCTCGAGATTCCGATTCGTCAGCAAAATCTGGTGGGAGCAGATTTTCTTCCAGGGGGGTGTCCATCTTTATAGGGGCAGGATCTTATCAGAGGAGGCCATTCTGACAAGAGTTTGGCATGGATCAGTGTATGTAAATTCAAGAGCAACTGCTGAGCGAGATATGAGGCTGTCTGGCTACTTTCTCCACCTTCTCAATCTGGATAGAAATAACCGAGACGAGGCCACGATGTTACCTTCTCCAGTTGAGTTGTCAGAACGTTCCTCCAATCCTTTAGTCGCACCATATTCACTGTCAAACATGCCTTGGAAAAATCCTCTTGTAGGCTTCTAGTTGGCATAAATCTGCCCGTGTATGTTTATGGAATGTTATTTTCACTTTCCAGCACGCAGAATTGCAGGAATTTTCCTGAGGAGGCAGCAGGAGCAGTTCCATCAGAGAGATGTCCTGTGAGAAAGCAAGCTCAGAGCAAGGGTGCTGAGGAGACTTGAGCTATTTTCTCCCTTTCTTTCTTGCTAGGTGGTGACTTTTCCTTTGCTCTATTCCACATGCTCGTAGTGGGAGCCACTAGTCACAAATCAAACAAAGCACACCACAATTGTGGGATCTTCTAAACCACTCTTAATCCAGGTTAATGTATTTTGTAGACAACTCAGAACAGATCTCTGCTGTAATGTGTTAGATCTAAAGCCTCAAGGATCAAGAACAAGTGTATAGAAGATGCATCCGTTTGGTGTGCTCAAGGGAAATCACAGCAGAGGTCTGATTACCTTGAGCAGGAGAAAGGATTTCTACAGAGTGCCTTCCTACAAGGAGCCAGATGGCAGGAGCATGTCACACAGCAGTGCCAGTTGGTGCATCACACACCTTAAATATACCGTTTAACTGATAAAATACATTAAAGAACTACCATCTCCTTAGGCAGTGCCACAAGAACCATGAAGACAATGCCCAGGAAAAAAAAATCATGATGGAGCAGGCAATGCTAGAAGATGTAGTCCGTAAGGGATGCTTTTTCTCTTCAAACTTCTGCTGGTGGTCAAAACCACCATTCTGCATCAGATTTTCCCTACTAGAAAATATATGTGCAGAGGCTGGCATGGGGAGAAAATCATTTTGTAAATCACTGTTAGAGACATCTTCTGATTTTACCAGGTCTGAAGAAGCTCGTAAGAGGCTTTCAAGAATATTACATTTCCAGAGGGTGTCATTGCTCCTGAAGAACAGGAGTAGACCTGTATAGTCTCTTTTTCCCTGGATCCCATGCGTTAATCCTAGCGTTCAAACACTGAAGCCTCCTGGCTTCCCCACATGGCTGCGTTCCCATAGAGCACAGCACGAGCCACTCTGGCTGCAGTGATGATACAGTAGTTTTACCACATGTACTGTAATATTGTCCCTTGTAAAGCATAACACTCTTGAGTAGGCATAGTAAACCGAAGACAATCAAGATCTTAAAGGGTAATATGTTTTTATGTGTTTAGTAGCTTATGGTGCTATATAACTTCAGAGCCCAAATGCGGCAGTGGCCTCTCCAAATCAGACTATTAATATTGCATAATGAGCAGCGCTGCTACTCTTGAATTCTGGCACACCAGAGGGTGATTTCCAGCACTTCTAATCCCTAGTAAAAATCCTCTCTGCTGTGTATGTGCTTAGTTTATGCTGGGCAGCGCTGCTCGGGACTGCAGTGGTGTCACTGTGATTGAAGGGGAGTTTCTGCGCTGACGCTGGTGTAACCAAAGATAGGAGTTTGGCTTTTTGCTGCCTGGAGATCACCTAAATTGCAGTAAAAGAGACATTTTCAACTGCAGAACAAGCTCATGGGACCCTTGCAGGGTTTTTCCTCTAAGAACCATCTCTCCTCCCCACTTTAATCACAAGTCAGGACATGAAACATCGCCAGTGTTGCACAGCGTGACCTGACATCTCCACAGTGTGAGTGAGGCTTTCGGTGTTGTACCCAACCCCCAGATCAAATCAGCAGTTTTGAGAACTTCTTTCCCTTCTGCCTCAAGGAGGGCACTCCTCAAAGTCAGCTTGTCCATGTTCATGCAGGGGATAATCAAGATTGGAGCTGTACTGCAGTTAGCCCTTTCCCCACTCATTGCAGACATGGATGATGCTCCTCTCAGCGCTAGCATTCAACATTTCTGCAGCCCCTGTATCTTTGTGAGGGTCCAGAGAGCAGAACATGTCTCCATCTTCCCATCTGCTCACTGAAAATGACTGGAAATTAAGGTTAAAAACTGCCTTGCCTTTAGGCTTTACTTTCCTCTGCCTCTCTGTAGGAGTCACTGGAGCATCCTGCCTAGAGCAGCCTCCTGGCACTACACAAGCCTTAGCAGCTGATCACAGGTTTGTGTTCCTGAATCTTTCCTGAGATTCCATGTGAAGACGCCTGTAGAAGGACTCGCCAAAAAACAACCCCAAGAAAGCCCCAAAACCAAACAACCCCCAAAAAACTGCTGGAGAAGGTTTCCAAGATCACCATGGTAGGGCAGGACCAAGCTCAGCTTGCATTACCCACGCAGCTTCATAGGGTACTGCTGTACTTCTGAAAAGTGGGTTTTAAATGACTATTTTTTTCCTCTTTTTTGGAAGGATGACTAAGCAAGAAGCAGCATTTTGACTGCAATGCATCCCTTATTTGCCATCAGTAAGAGGTATAGGAACAGCAGTGGAAAGCAACAGTAGCACTGTTGGTACAATTCATTGCCACTTCAGAAAATTTGTGTTCTGGTAATAAACTGCCACATATGCAAGGCTAACACAAATCCAGGCTGTGATACACCAAATGTCATCACATTTTCAGATTGAGAGCATCTCGCTCAGAAAGGCTCTTGCATTTTGGGTTCGCAATGCCTTAAAACAACTCTTCTGCAGCAAACACGTCCCAGCATCTGGGCAATAAGCATAGGACAGAATGGAATAATAGGGAAAAGGGTTTTTTTTCCCCCATTAGTGGTATTTTGCTCCTTCGCACAGTAATTGGAATTCAGATAATGTTAATGTTCCCATTCTTATGTTAAAATTAATAGTAGACTGCTGGTATTTCAGCTAGACATTAATTGTATAATATCCATACGACAAATGCTATTAGTTTTAGAAATCTTCCAGATAAACTTACATAAATTTGTCACCACAAACCCATGAAAGAAAATTCCATGCATATTGAGTAGGGCTTTTCTATAGTAATGCCAGAATCCTGAATAGTCCAACAGTAGCTGCCTGCTACTAAATCAAAAGAGGAATATCCAGCTGCATCACTCCATTCTTTCAGTCTTTTTACTTTTAATTGTAAACCTGCCACTTCTCACCAGATGTAACACTGAAGAAATTACCAGGGCTTAATTCCACAGAGCATGTTGTATAACAGGTTAATATTTTACAGCTATTAATTATCTCAATATTATTTGACTTTAAGCAATTACAAAAGGAGAAGAAAACACCTAAGTCTTCTGCAGAGATTTGGTGAGAGGCTGGCAGCCACTTACCAAAAACAGAGGTCTGTGGCCTTTTCAGCCATGGGAAATTCCATAAACCCAGTTCATCCCAATAAAACCTTCCTGGTAGCACCATAACAGCAGTTTTCCGGGGGCCAGCCCCCAAACTGAGCTATGGAGCCTCATGTGAGAAGGAAAATAAAATGATTGCCGACATGTCAGGGGAAAGGTGCAGTTTTACCTTACATACCAGCATCCACCAGTTGCATCCTAGTCCATCCTTCTCAACCCGTGTTGTCCCTGGCCCTCAGCTGCCATTCACGTTCACTATGAACCAAGAGTTATCACCTCAGATGTCCTAGAGAAAAACAGCAGCTGCTTTTTTCCTTTACTGTATACACACATATATACTCTTATATATGCTCTATATATACATATATATGTATATATACTCACACATATATATACATATAAGGCATACTCATTTCCCCCTGCTTATCCCTCTAGCTGCATGTTCTGCACATCACCCACACCTGCATATTATCTACATAACACCCACTCTGTGTTGCAAATAAGAGGAGATTCCCAGCTGGCATAAACTATCTGAGATCCATTGAAGTCACCTGTCTGATGATCTTCCTGGATATTCTATTGTAAAAACTTAAAAGCATGTTTTATTGCTATGCTATTTGCATTAGAGCAGATGTTAGGATCATTATCCTGTTGTTCCTTGAGGGTTCTACCAACTGTTCTCTTATTCCAGCCCTCCACTCTCTCCTGAGCTTTTCCATGGCACCCAAACAAACCTTTGAAGGGTCAACTTTCAAGGCGAGCGTGCAGTTTCTGTCCGACCCTCTTGTATAAAAGGATGCACCAGCCTGACTGTGAAGTGCAGACTGGCTCAGGAGAAAAAGCTAATGGAAAGGTGAAACTACTTATTTTAGTAACTGAAATGTTGGATATTGAGGCAAACAAGTACTCAGCAATGTACAAAATCCCAGAAACTCCCAGACCTCAACTCTTCACTCATGACCGTTAGAAAATGACTTTCACAAATGCTCTGCAGTGCGTTGTGTAAGCTGAGTTTCCCCAGTTCCCCTCATTGTATTCCTCTGTGCAATACAGATTTGTAAATCATTCCAGGAAACTTTTTATTAACTCACAAGAGCCCTCCAAGACAATATCCTGTAGTTTCCACTGGTCTGAGTCAGACCTACTCCTATCAGCTGAGAAATATCCATGACCTTTCTGTGTCGTTTTACTTGTGGTGGTCACAGAAAACCAAAGGAACTCCTGGATAAAGTTCTGCTTCGGCGTTTGGAAGGGGAAGGTTTTGCCCATTCTTGCAGCCCAGCTGAATTCACACTAAATAATTTCATTATGTCTCTGTAAATTCCCCTTACAGCTTGAAAGGCACCGAGTGCTTTTCTTTCATTGATTACAGCTGAGTAGTCTAACGCAGCTGCATTTCAATGGGAGTGAAGTGATTCCTGTATATTATAGCTATTTTGCCAACAGCATATGGTGTGAGGTGGATGAAAAGGACAATATTGCAGACAGACACAGCAGAACCTCATCTATCACACTCTGAACCTCCTATAGCACAGTTTGTATGTCTCTCCATCACTAGCTGACTCCTCCTTGCAGTGACAGGAGGACCCACAGTGTCCTCCGAGCAGCTCAGACATCAGATCTTCTGATTCATTTCAACCCCAGCTCAGCAGAACCCATTTCCTCTCCAAAAGCAAGAAATGCCACCACGTTACGGCTGCAGGGGGAACATTAATGAGGGCGGGGGTGTTTTCCCATCCTCTCTTGTGCAGCGTTACAACCGAGCAGGCACAGGTACCCAATGGGGGAGATGCCATTGATGTCAGAAGCAACCGGTGGCACTGGGAGATGGGGACTTCTGTGCCACCAGAGCCACAGGCTGTCAGATGTATTTTTGCCCTGAATATGGGCTGGGCAATGAGCTACAGGTTGCAGGGCAGCCCTTTGTACAGTGGGATCGTGATTTATTTCCAGTGAAAATGAAGAACGTTCACTAATGCATCCGAAACCACCTCCTGACAAACACTGCTTCCCAAGAAAGACAGAAACTCATCCTCCTTTGTTTTCATCCGCTTTCACAGTGTACTGCTGCCGAGCTGACTGACATTTGAATAAGCCCCAGGAGAATTCTACCTAGGACGTTTCTACTAAATATTGCTGTTGGAGTAGGAGGGTGCAAACGCAAGGGAGGCATTTGGAACAGGCTTGTAAACAGTTGCCTTGGTACTACCTCATTAGAGTGTTACATTGTCTGGTGGGATCCACTCCCAGGAATGTGCATAGCCTGGATTAACTTTTCCAGAGCCAGGGTGGTAGACTGTAAGCAGGCAAGATGAGGAAATCATTTGTAAAAGGAGCTGGGGCGCTTCTGAATCTCTTTTCCTGGGGGCTTTTTTTGCTGGTGAGAGGAAAAGAGGTTGTTTTGTCTGATACAGCAGCAGCTGTGCCTGTAAAACCGAGGGGTCCAGGTTCTTTAATGAGAGAAATTGTCATTCATCCTCTGCCTGTGGGGTTGCTCCTGTGGGAAGCAGCGTGGTCCAAGGAACCATCTCCAGAGGAGGATTTCAAAGCCCTGGGGTTTTACTGCTAGGTTTGCTTTTGACCTGTTTGGCAACCAAGACGCTTCTTCAGCCCTTGCTCATACCTTCTAAATTGTATTTTCCTGGTCCTGAGGCTCTACAGGTGTACCGATCTGTGCAGGAGCCAAGGCACACCGAGGTGCTCAGGGTAATGCAAGCACATGGTAATGTGTCTAAGGAGGTTTCAGGGCTGTATCATCTGGGTACCATTTGCAGCATCCTTCTCTCAACACTGCCATGAATTCTTCCACAGACCTTATCTATGGTCCAAATAAGCTTGTGCTTTTTGCATCTTTTAAAATGTTTTTATATTCACCTAATCTATCACACTTACCAATGTCACCACCCATTATTCCTCCAGATATGAGGCTATATCTATATATACATATATAGATACAGCATATGGCTATGGGAGAGCCATCAGGTGAGTATGTTCTAAGCTGCTTCCTTCTTCGGAACTAGTCAATGGCTTGATATAATGCAAAAATCACGTGCCCACCTTCTATGCTACCAGGGAATATTGGTAGAGCATCTCTGAATAAGGAAAAAAGGATCCTGATTTTCTCCTCAGTCAGAGTTCCCAGGAGCTTTCTGGAAGTCTTTGCTAAGCAAAGGACTGCTGAGAATGCAAATGCTGGTACTTGAGGCTGGATGGAAGATTTGTGCATGCAGGAGATCTCCTGGAAAAGGAAAGGAAGTGTTCTCATCCCCCAAGAGAGAATCAGCAACACAAGGTGATCTTCCCTGTGCAGAGGATCAGACTCGACTTAGGATATACGAGAGATCTCATTAACACAGTCTAGCCATTTATTGCACACACTAATTACTTACTTAATGGTATTGCTATTTGATTATTTAATGGCTGTAGCTTCCCTTTTGATCATTCTTTTGTACACGCTTAAGTGGAGCAATTTCCAATTAATTAAATGGCTTTGGATTTCATATTACTATTTAAATCAGGAGAGGTTAAAGCCATTTGAATAAATACTGGGATTCCTGAGATTACTTGTTCCTAAGTCTGTTTGCTCAGTTACAGGGGAAAAGTAATTTCCAGGTTCTGAATTCTGAATGTACAGAGGTAAAAAGGGCTGGGAACCACAAAACCGAGGGCAATGTTTCCATAGGGCTTCTGATAACCATCCTTGTGAGGGCATCTAGATAATGTAATTTCTGCAACTTGCCCTACTATGATTTCCCCCCCTCTATAATGGCAGCAGAATTGCTGCTCAATGTATTTAAAGTGATTAAAAAATGTTAAAACTACCTAAAAAAAAACCAACCCAAAATACAAACTTGCTACCGCAGATCTGACCGTGAGCTCATCCGGCATCGTGTCCATTGGAAATGCAATCAATTCCACAATGAATCCTCCTTTTATTAATGAGTAGCTGATTGGATTTGGTTTGTGTGAACGGAGTCCACCTGCAGCTTTTGTGGCTTCAACCGTCCCGTTCTAAAAGGTTTTTTCCTCTTGCTCTCTTTCCATCATCGGGACAAAAACAATGCCCCCATGAAGAACAAAAGGAAACTCCCGAAGTGACCGCACAGTGGAAACACTGAAACCAAACACCCCGTCCGCAGAGCGGTATCGGATGAACCAAGTAAACAACCTGGGAAGAAGGAGACGAGCCCATTCTTCCCATCTCTTCCCGTTTTAGTGATCTTAGATGTGATTTTTGACAGCCAAAAATCCGGCAGAAAGGGGATTTTGAGGAGTTTAAAAATCTATGTCAGGACTCTGGTGGAGCCGCTCCTGGTTCAGCCAGGTCAGGCTTGGCCAGGTCAGGATGTGTCCCTGGGAGCCCGGGGTGGCAAAATTCGGGTTGTTTGCTCCCTCCATCTAAAACATGGTGTTCTTTATACTGGTGTTAAGTGAGTCACTAGCCAGGAACTGCATATCATGCGGACCATATGCAGGGAGCTGCAAAGATCTGACTCAGAGATGTAAATCTGTGTCGTGGTGAGGCACCGAGGGGTTCAGTGGCACTTTATTCTTTCCGCCTTTCCTGCTGCTGTGGGGGAGGCAAAAGAAACCTTTTGTCATCTGGGGGATGTTTCCTTTGGGAGAAATCGATTTCTTCCCTATGGTTGTGACCAGGGATGCGTGGAAACCGCGCCGGAGCTCGGATGCTCCCGGGGTCAATCGCCTACGGAAAAATCCCTGGAGGTCTCCGGCGAGATACGTGAATCCGATCGCTCGCATTCCTCTCGCCAGGACCACCCACATCCGATGGGAGCCGTGGAGGCATGGAAATCATTTTGCTTGCGTGTGTCTGTGTGTGTCTGAGCGTGTAACCTCAGCGCTACGGGAGCCCGGCTCAGTTTGGGGCACTAAAAGCTGAGGCCACCAACCCGTCCTCGCTCGGTCGGGGATGGCTCAGCGGGGTGCCAAGAGGCCCCCGGTGCTGCCCCGCTCCCGTGGGATGCCGGCGGGCTGGCGGTGGGTGTTTTTCCCAGCTCCTTGCCCTAGGGAGTGCCCAGCACCCATGGGTGTCCCTCCAGGTCCCGTCCTACCCGTGTGAGGCTCCACTCCGGCTTTTAGGGCGCCGCATATTTTGCTCATGACATATGGAGCGTCTGGGGGTTCACGGCAAGAGGTGGGGTGGACTTTGCCTGGGGAAACCTGGATCCTCGTTGAAAAACCCTCATTCATCCAGAGCAAAGAGAGGGAAAGGAGGAAAACCCAACCCAGCTGCAGCGCCTGCAGGCAGGCTCTGCTCTGCTGTAAACAGGCGCTGCTTGTTTGACACTGCACGGTACCACCGGGTCATGGAGCGGATTTCGCCGGCTGCGCTGGGTACCTGTGCTGATGCCGGCGGGCTGTGCCCTGGTTCTTTGTGTGGCTTTGATACCTGGAATTATCATCTAATGAAATCTTCCACTGGGATGGGGAGGAGGAAATGAACGGTGTTAATGGGGCTCGCTCAGGGAGGGTGGCTTCTTTACGTGGTGTGGAGCTATAAAGTTTTGAGACACGGCCACAGGTGGGCATCCTGTTGACAAAGTCTTCCTTAGCCTGAGCAAAGCTTCACTCCGTGCCTTTCCCATATAAAATTGCCTTTGTCATTGGAGAGAGAAGCTGCCGCAGGCATCAGCTGGGCAGAAGAAACCTAAACTGAAGGATCAGTTGGGTTTTTTAATTAAACAATTAAAATCAGAGCAAATCGAAAAGAAAACAGCGTTTCCAACGCTTTTTGTCTCGTTTCTAAGGGCTGACAGCGCTGCTCGAGGCCCACTTCTGCTTCTCAGCTTTGGGTCCTTGGTCTTGCAACTCTTACAGACCCTGTGCAAGAGCTGCTTGAGGCTGGACCGTTGCGTCATGCCCATAAACTGCAGATGGACTTTGCATAACTCTGCAGGTTTAATTCTGTTGTTGCAGCACGCTCTGGGTGTCTGCAGTGGCTCCTCCAAGCAGTGCACGTTCAGAAGCATTCCAGAGGCTGGAGCAAAGGAAGATCTCAATCTCAGTGGTGCTGTTCCTGATGGAACACAGGGGTTGTGCTCTGGGGCTGTGCACAAGCTCAGTCAGGGCCTGCTGTAAGCTTGGAGAATGGCAGGACCATACTAACTGTTCATCTGCTTCTCCCTAATCCTCAAAAGCTGAGCAGACCCTAACAGAGGGAATGCAGGCGGCACATCTGCATTCTCTGTCTGCAAAGCCCATTGGTGTGGAATACACTCAAGTGGCCACATCTTCCCATAAACCATGACAAGGAGGTGTTAGTGCAAGGATGAAAATCGGATGGTGGCTGCTGTGTCCAGAGGGATGCAGAAGAGCAGGTCCAGCAGCCACACCACGAGCAGGGCAGGAGGAGCTTGTGTTGCCCGTGTGCCTCTTTCCTCCCATCTTCTGCTGCTGGTCCTCCTGGGGAAACCTGGATTTCATTTTGCCACTCGTGAGAAGAGGCTGGGGATGCTTCCTGGCAGACTGCACCGCACAGGAACGATGTGCAATGGCAGAAAGAAAGAGGATGGGGGAAGAAAGCAGGAGCTACAGGTCTGGGCACAGTCGTGCCGTGGGTAGGAATTTTGCAAGTCCCTGTCTGCATAGTGTTGTTGTTGATTTTGCCATCTTTGATCCAGGTAAACAGGACTTGCGTGCGCAATGAAAACAAACAAGCCAGGCTGGAAAATATCATGAGTCAATGAGGCTCTTCGGGTGCCTCCACCTTCCCAAACCCCGAGTCAGCAAATGCCTCAGTGCTTGGCAAATCAAGGGAAGAGCCCAGGACTCAAAGCCTCCACGCTGGGCTCCAGCCACCTTCTCCTGCTTAATTAAAAGACCATCAATGAAATGCTTCAATACCGGGGAATCAGCGTTGTCTTATGCGTAATTGTACTGACAGTACCGGAGAGCAGGTTCCCTCTGCATCTGACACCCACTGCAAAGGATCCTCCCGAGTTAAATCTGTGGATCAGCAGCACACCATTCTTCCCTCGCTGCAGAGTAGCAGCTCCCTCCCTGCACTCCTTCTCACCTCTTCCATGTCGATACCATCAGCCAGGACTTATTCACTTTGTTACAGCACAGCTCTTTGCTTTCATCTGGAGCCATCTCTCGGGATGATGCAAAGTTTGGTCGTTTCTTCAATGTTTTCTGCATTAGGCTGATGGAAAAAAAAGATCAAGTGGAAATGTAAAACCCATTCCCTTTCTTTGTGTATTTTTACTCCGGCTGGATCACTTCCTACGTTATTTTTATGACGAAGCACTCACGCTTTTTGACATCAAGATGAATACTGGAAACCTTCCAGGAGCCCGGGAAGCGCAGCGCATGTTAAAACTGCTCAGGCTGTCTCCTGGTGTGAATGGAAGTTAGCTGGGATGGAAAGAGCTTTTCCTGAGCACTAGTTCTATGCCCTCGAACAGGCTCTCTCGACTCTGCCCCTCAATACATCCCTCAGCTCTGCGGCCTGGGATGCTCATAAAATTCAATGTATATTATTAGCACAGCATAGACCGGTTGTGCACCATGTGGGTGCTTTAAATTTCATTCTTGCAGTCTTTGTTCCCTTCTCAAAATGCACTCACCCTCTCCCCACTTAAGCCAGAAGGGCCTGGCATCCCTGAGCACCATTTAATTGCTCTTAAACCTCTTCTTTTACTTTATTCATTTATGTAGTTCTAAGGACACTGAAAGTTAAACACACTTCTCATCTTTAACACTCTTCTGTGTTACCTGTAGGTGAGACCTGTGATGCTCTTCCGCACTCACTGGAGTTGATGCTCCTGTTGACCTGCACAGCAGTCTGCATAGGGGATGGTCCAGGAGACCCAGGGTGGGAACTCCCAACACATCCCTGACACAGAGCAGTTGCTCCCTTGTGAGTACCAGAATGTGTGGGACGCGTCTTTGCTCAGCATCATCCTTCCCCGTGGGGATCCCTCATCCCAGCTTCTCAAAACCCAAAGCTGAACACCCCTGGGAGCAGTTTGTCCCTTCCAGAGTCGTCCTTGTGACTTTTTCCAACCTCCTAATTCACACCTAGTTTCTCCCTCTTCTTGTAAGCGTGGCTATTTTTCCCTTACAGACCATAGATCAGCAACCTCTCCAGTTATGGGTTATCAGCCCTGCTCCTTAGCATGCTTTTTTTAATGCCCTGACGGCTCAATGATGGCAATATGGGAGTACTGCAATGAAAGTTCAAGATTCCAGGAGGAAAAAGATGTTGGAGACTCCCCCAAGAAAGCAGGGGTGGGGGTCACCTCAACAAACTCTTCCTCTCTGCATGCCACCCCATGGGCATGTAAAATCTTTTCACTTATAGGGACACGCTGGCATCTAAATGGCTCAATGGCAATTCTGTTATTACTTTGAAGAAACCATGAGTATTGGATATTTGGGAACCTGCAAAGAGAACGCAGCCCCTGCCTAGATTTAAAATTACATGCTTTGTTAAATAAATGAACCCAAAGCACTGAACAATTGCTCGTTTCTGGGTGGGTTTGAATAGACAATAAAACCCCCCAACATAGTAGATACCATTTTATTGCAGAATACAAATTAATCTGTCTAACTTAGGAGAGAAAATACCACCCCGAAGTTAAACGCTGGACTCCTAAAAAGTACTACAATTGTTAAATAACAGAACTAATAATAAGGATGTCCCGCAGAATTATCTCTGGTTTCATCATCCATAGCTCTTAGAAGCACTTTTGATTATTCCCCTGTTTTATTTTCTTGTTCAAAAAAAAAGAGAAAAAACCCCAGAATTTTATTATTTCCATATTTAAAACCTTGCCCACAAACGAAATGAAACCTTTTTTACTGCATTGCTGAAATGAAGTACCATTATTTCTATTCCAGAAGTATCATCTGTAAAAGTATAAAACCTCTAATGGCACGAGAACAGTAGAAGTGGTCTTCTTTTTGCAATATTTGACTTGTTCTTTGGAACAGTTTTACCATTTTCAGTAGAAATATTTGTCTGTCCACTTCGTGAAGAGCCATTCACTGTAACTGGTTCCTCAGCAGCTATTTTAACCTTTTCTGGTTTAAATTAAAGTCTTTTAAGCACAGATTTGATGTAAAACTTACCCAGACCAGCACCAATTGCTATAGTTAAAGCACCTCACTAACGATGCACTGGTCAATGGACCAGAGAACTGTACAGATTATTCTCTTTAGTTAGTTTTCAGACTAACAGAGTATTTTGATGTTAACTTTGCTGCTTCCAGAAAAAGAATGAGTTTTCCAATTTAGGGGTTTCAAGGGAATAGCCAGTAAGAGGAATTAAACATACTGCATTTTCCAATAGCTTTGTGCAGGGGCTTTGTGAAAAATGGTCCCATACCCAGACACTTTACAAAGTATTTTTTCCATTGAGTGTAACAGGAATTGATGTGAAAACGGCCATTAGGGTTTGCTGTGCAATAGATGTGATTCCCAGCTCAGTACTACAAGAGTAAATCAGGTGTAACTGCTGCGCCCAGTGGAGTTGTGTCTGTGTAAAACCACCGAGAGCAGAGATAGAGGGTGAGTGCTTAAGGAATGCAGCTATTTCCCTAACAGGAACCCAACCTTGTCTCTGATGATCTTTAACTCTCTTCATGTAGATGCTCCAGTTTGTCGCTTTCGAAGGTATTTAATGCCGGTCAATGCAGCGGCAGTGCCTGGTTTCTGAGGAGAACAAATCTGTCCCTCGGTATCCATCCCATGGGTAACCGGGGCCATGATAGAAGAAATCTGAGTAATTCTGAACATGTGCTACAAGGAGCAGCCAAAACACCAGTTGTGACAGAGCAGTCGTGGCTCTCGTGGCGGCAGGGGTCTGCCCTACCCCCGGAGAAGTCGATCCCATAGCAAAGCATGCCCCTGTTCCACGTCAAAACAGAAAGGCAGATGTGGCAGAGTAAGCCTGTGCAGTTTTATTAGCATCCTTTATTTTTAATTGCATCGATTGGGTTGTAAGGGAGGGGGCTGAAAAGCTTCCCTCCGGATACACGCATGCAGCCCTTCCATGGCATTCACAGCCATCCTTTGGATTATTAGAATAATGTCTGGAAAACCCAGCTCTGAAACGTGATGCCCGTGTCCCAGGAGCCGTACGGACTCAGAGCCAAAAGGATAATCCTTGAATTCCCCAACCTAAATAAATCACCGCGGTTTTCAGGAACTCTTTGCAGGATCGGTAAGGTTTGCTGAAACTGTTATTTTGCTTTTAAATTGGTAATGGAAGAACGACTGCCTCAAATGAGATGAGACCAAAGTGATGCCTTCGGTAGGATCAGTCAAAATTTTCCCATCACAGCGCTATTGTATTTTATGTGTTTTACATATATATATATATATATTCTCTTCATTATATTATCTTTATTTCATTTATTGTATATTATTCAGGCTTGCATTAAAATGGGGGATATGAATACTGTCATTCTGCATTCTTAATACTGAAAAAACCACAACTGAAAGTGTAAACCGAATGGGCTTTAATCAACTTCTTTTTCTTTGCAAGTAAATGAGTAACTTTTCAATCCGCGTTTTTCCCCTCGACTCCCGAGTTTCCTGATTGCAGCCGTGACCACGGTCAGAATCAATAAAATTCGATGAGAAAGGACAGTTCCCAGAGCTTTCTGAGCCAATCTTATCCGCCTCAGAGGCTGGGATCATTCAAATAAAGATCAGTTTGATATCAGAACTTTCGGTTCTTTATCCAAACAGCTGAGTCCTTTCCAGCTGGCCCATCGCAGCTCAATAATCACATAGAGTTATATCAGTGATGCTCATTCATATTTCACAGGCTATAATAAACACGGCAAAAATTAGATGAGGTTCCGTGTGAGGTTAAATGTTTCCATGAGATAATAATTTCTGTTTATAACAAGAAAGGGGAAAAAAAAAAAAGAAGGACCACTGGTCTATTTTTAAACCCTAATTTAGAGCCGGTATCCAAAATACCAGTTCACAACAGAGCATGAATGAGACAGGGTTATGGTCTCCTCTTCATAGTGCTAAATGTAAATGAGGGTGTCAGGAACTCTGCTGTGTGGAGGCTGAGTGAGAGGGAGCTGCAAGCCTTTGTCTTGCCCACATTGCAGCTGGGTTTTGTTGTATCATCCCCAACAACCCGCACAATAACAGATTTTCCTGCCCTGTCCAGGGCAGAGCCTTTACATGCTTGTGCTTTGTTCCTAAAACATTGAAATCTTCCCGAGGAAGCGGCATCGCATCCCTTTCTGCTCCGTCACTTACTGGGTTTGTGGTCCAGGCCTGGCTATCTCCTGCAGCACCATGGGGACGGTGGGATGTCACCAGCTGGACATCAATACTGCACAAGAGCATGGAAAGACAAACGGGGGAAACGACAACACAAGCTCACACTGGGAGGGATACAGCTTCCATTGCCAGGGAGCTCACCCAGTGCTGTGGGCACACTGGAAGGGGCAACCTCAGCCAAGGAGCGAAGGCTCAAACCCGGGAGTGGCCAGTGCAACAGGGGGTTTGGGTATTTGTCCATGGAACCTTCAAACAAGCACTTAGAAACACCCCGCTGCTGCTGACACCAGAGCATGTGGCTCTCCGGAGCTGCAGGTAAGCAGGAGCCTGACAGGGAGAGCAATGCTGCTGCCTCGCTAAAGGAAAGCAGGACCAAAGAGCTGTTCATTGTAGCTTAGCAGTGTGCCCAAGGCTCAGCTGAAGTCTGAGCTGCGATGTGCTGGATGCTGAGGAAACGCACCAGCAAAACACGGTCCCATGCCGCAAAGAGCTTCCCGGTGAGAGGAAAGGGTGAGAGGTAAATGCATCCGTCTTGGTTTGCAGTTACGAAACAGCAGCAGCAGAGCATTTGCAAGTGATTTTCCCCAAGGCCCTACTAGAAGCCCAGGATAAAGGTTGAGCACAGCTCTGAGGCTGGGTTCAGCACCGTATTCACCCGGTTCTTCTCCCCGTGTTGAGCTTGCGGCTCCGCTTCCTGCCCTCTCCTTGACTTCAATAGATATGTAGGGCATGCAGAGAGCAAAACTTCCATGAATCCAGGCACTGATGTGTTAAAGAGCACTCCAAATGCTTTTCCCTGGTTTTGCATAGTTTCTCTTTCTTTGAATCATATGGTTATTTGGTGTTCAGGTATTTCTGCCTACGGAGCTGTGTGTTCTGTTTTTATGCCTTGTTGCTAGTGAGCCATAGGCTGCCGTGTCTTTTCAATCAGAAACCAGTAAAACTACTTGCTTTTGTTTCTTTTCAGGCACAGAACATTACACTAGCTAAGAGATGCCTTTTAGAACCATAGCTCTGCTTGTGGAAGAGGGCTATTAACATGTTACCCCGTCCTCCAGCAGCTATAATTCATTGTGCTATTAAGACGGTGTCACAGGCTGATAGCGAAATAAATAGCTATGAGGAAGCGTTCAGTAAATTATCCTGCAACTTGAGGTTATTCAAAGCGTGTCCTTTAGCCTGTCTGCCTCAGAAAGATTAGGCAAGGCACCAGGGGATGGTCCTCCTCTTCCTGCGGTAGACAGAAAGGTGTCGAGGCAATGCAGCAGGTCCCACCAGGATGAAGGAGATCGGCTGCTGCCAACCCACCCATGGGATGGGGCCTGGGCCACGACACAGATTCCGTTGCTACTCTGTGGACAGCTCGGGCATGAGGCTGGAACTGATGATCTGCATTAGCGCAGACAGAAACCTCCTTCCCATTGGGGTAAAGAAGAAATGAAGAAATCCAGGTAACTCCAGCAATGTGACCCTGCAGGAAACTCCATCGGGGGAAGGTGGGGAGGAGGCACCATCCCTCAGACCCACTGCTCTCGGGCCCTTGTGTTTGTGCCGATTTCCCTTCGGAAAACCGCAGGGCCGGTTATCGAGTGTTCACAGGAAAATCCCCAATTCCGGAAGTTTTGCTGCTGCAGAGCCAGATAAGGTCCGAACGAGACGCAGGGCTTCAGCATCAGGCAGGCACTGAGAGCTTTTTGGGAGCGTGCAGCTGGAAGCCCTGTCCCTAGGGACAAACGATGGAGCTCCTTTGCACTGAGGAGGATCAGAAGCGGCAGGCTGGTGCTTGGCTCAGGGCACACGGTGCATGAGCTGAGGAGTAACTTGGGATTGTTCAGCCCGTAGCACTGCCAAGGAAACGAATACAATGAATACCCCTGCGGTGTGGTTTCATTGCTCCTTCCCGTGAGATGCAGCTGAACGAGACCATCTTCTGTCAAAATGTGAGGAAAATCAGGAACTGTGGGACTTGAGGCTTCC
Source organism: Lathamus discolor (assembly GCF_037157495.1). Classification (NCBI taxonomy): domain Eukaryota; kingdom Metazoa; phylum Chordata; class Aves; order Psittaciformes; family Psittacidae; genus Lathamus; species Lathamus discolor. The sequence continues at coordinate 4,453,406 of NC_088891.1, read as the reverse complement.
TTCCAGAAACACAAAGCTTCTGTGGCAGGGGGAGGGTTTCCAGGCAGGACGGAGCTGCCCATACAGGCAGGGAGCGGAGGGAGGGATTTTGGACATCTAAGCAGTGTTTAAGTCTCGTTAGAGGTGGCTTTGTTTTAAAGCAGACAGGTCACTGGGAAGCTCCGCTCAGCCCAGTTTGGGACTGGAGGCGCCCCATACGTTTTGCACTGTAGCCTCATGCTAATTGTGCTTGCTAAGGGCTAGCTCAGCCCCCCCCCTCCCTCCTCCATGCACAAGCCCTTTCCCACAGTCTCACCTCCCCAGCACCCATCAGGGGGTGCTGGGGGCCAGGCCCTGGGCTCCGGGGGGGTCCTGTCGGAATGGAGATCTCCTGGGGGCAGATGCTCCGCTCCAGGCGAAAAGGCTGGAAGAGGAGGTGGGAAAGGGAAAAGCCCTCAGCAATTCCCCCCGTTCAACAACCTGTGAAGGGGATGGCACCGATTGCCTTCGTGGTGAAGCGTGTTTGGCGCACGGAGACAACACAAAAGCATGAATGAAGATGAACTCCTTTCCCCAGCCCCAGAAAACGCTAAAGAGAGTTACCAGAGTATTTGAACATATTCTTTAATAGTTTGGAACAACTAAATTTAGCCAAGCTGCACACAGGCCTCTCTTTATTACAGCTCGAGTTACCATGGCAACATGCTACAATTATTTATCGCCATGACGATCCAGTGTAGAGTTTTTAAATGCATTATCTATTTTGGTTTGCATTGTCATTCCTGCCAGGGGAGGGAAGCCACCGATTTGGTGCGCTCTGAAATGGTCAACATTGCATGCAGGGGCCGGCGGGGGGGTTAAAAGGAGCAGCAGTAAAAGCCAAGGAGCAACCCCTCTCAAGGTTATGGTTTTTCCCCTTTTTCAATCAAAAATAAGTTCCTGTTTCTAACTGACAAGTGAATGGAAGCTTGTTCTCTGCCGGTCTTCCTCCTGGCTGCTCTTTGATAACCTGAGGTACCAGAAACAAATGTGAATGAATGAAGTTCTGTGGCACCCATGAACCATCATTGTCTGTGCCATGGAGGAAGGGAAATGTGAACAAGCCATATTAGGCAACTTCTCTAAGGTCCCATCACCAGGCAGTGATAAGGGTGTGATTAAGACCCGCTTCCTTGCCCACATCCTCCAGCGGGGCGGCAACGCCACGATGACAGTGCCACTGTCACAAGTGCTCCGTGTCTTTATCACACGCACCAGCTCACTATGGGAAGCTGGAAAAGCCTGCCCATCGCTCGTTTGCAGGAGGAAGAGAAGGATATCTGCCATGTGTTGCAGCTTCGGTTTAGCTGTGACAGTACAGGCGTTCCACCAGCTCGCTATGGGGTGTTTCTTGGGTGCAGAATGGGTTTCCGCTGACCTTGCTCAGCTCACATCAGTGTTTCAGGATGGCGAGAGCTCCAACCCAGAGTTATCTTACCTTGGCTGAGGTAGGGTGGTGGCAACCCTGCCTCATTCAGGAATCACACCACCCACCTCCCTGGACTCCTCCGTGGGAAGATGCTCAAGTGGAGTGGACATGCCTGAGGCGAGGATGGTGGATATCGCTCTGACACATCCCAATAACGCTCTGCTGGCCTTGTCCGGAGTGGTGGTTGAGTAATCCTAAGGAGGACTTGGAAAGAGCTCCTTTTGTGGCTCTCTGACTAATGAAAAGCCCTTTATATAATCCTGCAATCAACTGCATGGGGCTGCTGGGACGGGTAATTGGGCTACGAACAGGCTCCATTTACAGGAGATGATGTAATTTACCGTCCGGCCGCCATCGGCTCCCCAAACCGTGATCCTTTCTCCAAGGCCTACATTCCCACAGGGATACGTAATGACCAAGACTTGGCCCTTCACATCCTACAACCTGAACAAGAGCTTTGCAGATGCAGCTGGTTCAGACGACACGTGTGTGTGTGCCTCCAGCGTCCGTTGCGAAGGTCCATGAACAGAGAGCAGGAGCAGCTGGATCATCGCGGCTCGAGAGCCTGAGGATGAGGAGGCTGCTTTGAAGCGAATGGGATTTCCCTGGGTTTGCAGGTTTGATGCAGGATGGGGACAGGGTGAGCGCACCCCTGATGTCGGCGCAGAGGGGACCATGAGGCACGAGGTGACAGCTCCAGCCCACGCCTGCGCAAATGGGACCTCTGCAAGTCCCTTTGTCCCCAGGTGACTCGGCTCCTGCTTGGGAAGCTGCAGATGTAGGTGGGTTTTCATGAGCTTTGCAGGACAAGGTGTTGGGCCCAACAGCTCTCTCCGGGTACAAAGCAAGGGTGGGATTTCAACAGGAACTGGAAATCCGAGCACATTCGGTGATTTTCAGATCATTTACTGATGAGAAACCCAAACCCTGCCCGCAAAATCAGCCCCGCGCTGTTTGGAAAGGCGTTTTCTAAGAATTAAACCTGGTCACAGCCCCGAGCCAGGCTTCGCGCTGGAGGCTGTTACACTGGAGGACAGATTTAGGTTTAGGACAGGTCTGTGGGGTCACAGTGAGCCCTCTGATGCCTCCCAAGTGATGAATTATTCCAAGGAACAACCTGGGCTACGGCTGCCCTTGTGTCACGGTGGCAGGGTGAGAGAGGGTGACTTTTAAATGTTAATTAGCAAGGGAAGAGCTGTCTTGCAGCTGAACACAGAGATCTCCGGTGATGGCAGGAGGCAAAGGAGAGCAATAGAGCGTTTCATTTGTAATGCATGTTTTTATTTCACCTTGGAGATCCCGCTCATTGATGGATTTGGCAGGCAGATAATGAAACTGCATTGCTGTAGGGTTCCTGACTGCAAGGTGCTTAAGCACAAAGGGAAGCTCCTAGGAAACCTCCTGGCAGGGGGCATGAAGCCTGACACTTGGCAGGGATTATGGGAAGAGGTAGCAGGAAAGAGTTGTACCTGCAAGCAGGTGAGAGACAGCAGAGGCTGCTGATGCAGTGCCCAGCTGGGCAAGGGAGGGTGAAACGGTGGAGGGAGGACGGAGCGATCCCATACGATAAGACAAAAAGGAGGAGCTGGGTGATGGGGCCAGTTGGAGCTCACGTGCTCCTTTCTGCTGCTTCCTTTTTCATGTTCAGATCCAAGCAAATCCCACTCGTGCACCGTTGTCATCAAGCTGGGAGCAGTTTCCAGTCCTCCAGCTTCAATTCCCATCACCCAAAGCCTTCTCATTAGGCAGACGGAGGTGCCATGGTTCTACCACGTGCAGTGTTTGAAACACGGCCAAACCGGGGGCATGGTTCTCCTCTGCCCTGCCCCGGTGCTGTACTTTGCACTGGGAAGAACCGGGTGCTGAACGCTGCTGCATTGGAGCAGCCGCGGCTCTGGGCCTACATGGGGTTTGCTGGAGCAGTGATGTGCCAAACCCCGCACCAACGGCTGTATGCTCAGAGCAGGCCTCCATCCACCGGTCTGACTGGGTTTCCTCCACCGGGGGCACACGGATGCTGCCACAAAGGCCGGACCTCTGCCCAGGCTGCCCTGTTGTCCCATGAAGAACAATGGTGGGCTTATGGCATCCTCCACCCCTCAGCCGCATCTCAGCTGCAACAAAACCCACCTACAGCCCCTCCTAAACTGCTGTGAATCACAAACGACTTCAGTGACGTTAGAAGGGCCATGTACGGTGTCAGACAAGAGCGAAGCCAAACGCTCGTGCCTCAATCCTTCCCTCTAATTCAACGTCAGTCACTGCAAAGAGCTGGGCAGAGGAACCGGCTGATAACGTGTGCTGGGCTGGTGCCACCGGCGGCTGCACCTCTCCTCAGGGACTGCTGGCTTCAGTGGCTGCATTCTGCTCAGTTGCACAGGCTTTAAGGTGCTTTTTGACCCAGGACGAACAGCGCTGCAAACACCTAGCATTGCCCCATAGAGCTGTGTGTCGGTCCCCAGAGCACGCTCCGCAGCTTGCTTATTCTCTGTGGCTAAAGGGAACCGCAGTTAGAGCACTCCTGCACGTTCACCATTATTTCCAAGTCCCTCTTGACTTCCCTTTTCATCCTTCTCCAGGGCTATGTTTAGACTCCGATTTCCAATCTCCACGACTGAGATTGTTATTAAAATGCAGCGCTGGTAATGCTCCATGCATCCCAGCCATAACAAACCACTGCAGGCAAGCACAGCGGCGGGGAGGGGGTCTCTGAGTGACCACGCAGTGTTTAGGCTTTAAAACCAGCCAGCTTTGCTTTGTTTTGATAGATCTAAAGACTATTCCCATCCGCTATATACAAATATAGCAATGGGGAAAGCAGGGGGGGAGAAAGGAGGGGTAAGAGTGCAATCTGCAGAACCAATTGTAAGGGCTATAATTAATCAGGTAATTGCAGTATTTGCGTGGAGTGTCTGTAAATATTACCTCTATTTCTAAGCACAGCACTTTGGACCGCGTATCTTACCCTGAGACAAATAGAAAACACATCCACTTGACTGGGATGTAATGAATATTAGGTCAGCCAAAACGCAAACTGACTGAATTAATTTGTTGCTGTGTTCCGGCTGATGTGGGTGCAATAACTTAATGAAACCCTTCCAATAAATACCTGCTGGGGCAGCGGCGCAGAGGAGCAAAGGGGGTGTGCGCTGCACTGATTTGTGATTACAGGGGATAATCACAGCGGGTTGGGATTGCAGGAGGAGGCCCCAAGAGCAGACAGAAGCGAGGCATGATTGCACAGAGCACAGGGAGGATGCAGGGGCTGAGCAGGGGACCCCAGCGGTGCTTTGCAGCCTGGGACCTCAGCTGGGACACGAGGGCTGGACTCATCCCTCCGGAGCGAGCGTGCACGGGCAGAGGCTCCGTGCGTGGCCCTGGGCTCACACAGGGTCCGGCCGCCTGTCGGCACTGGCAGCAGCTTGGAGCCCTTTGGGAAGCCCTGTGAGGGACACAGAGCAAAATGGACAGGTTTGAACCCTGCTTCGGGCGCTTTGGTCCCTCAGTCGGGTGATCTGGGGATTCTGAACACAAACACACTCCCCATTCCTGCCGTTTTCATATCCCTCCTTTTCCTTTTTTTGCTTGGCAAAGGTCAAATAATAATTGAAACAGTTCATTTGAGGAGCCACAATATGCTGATCCCAGTGGGAATATGGTGGCAGAATGAGGCCTTTTTTGAGGGGGGAGCATATCCAACCTCTGGCATGGGAGGGATGCTGCCCACCCCTCCAGAGCATGCTGAACTGGATGTTAACTCCACAAAAAAGCACAGCTGAGGAACAGGGTGCTTAGACAAGACCCTGGGCATCGCGGTGGGGCTTGGGGTCACCCTCTCCGGCAGCCCCATAGCAGGGTTCCTGCTGGGAAAACCTCCCAGAGCACTTGTAGGCACAGGGGCCCGCAGTGGGGATGAGCAGCCGGTGGGAAACGCTGGTGCTGACGGTGCTGTTTCCCTGGAGCATCCCATAGGCAAGCGTGTTCCCGGCTGTCCCACACGCTGCTGGGGTCCCAGCCCAGCGATGCTGCAAGAGCCAGAGCCCTGGGTTGGGAACCAGTCTGCCTCTGAGCTGCCACATCTTCCAATGCAAACCTGCCGCCGGCAGTGCCAAGGACAGTCCAAGAGCAGCCATGAGGCAGGAGCTGCCTCCTCTCAGGGGAGGTTGTTTTCTGCATTCACAACAGGGAATGCACTTTGCTCCGAGTCCCAAAACTCAGCTTCTGTTTAATGACTCAGAGAAAGGAATGAGTGGCTTAGAGCATGAGAAAGGCTGAGGAGCAATCTGTGTTATTCCAGTCACTGGCGAGTGGAAAGCTCCCTGTGAGAGCTAAACACGCATCTCCAGCTCAGCACAAGCGGTCAGAGCTGCGGCCCCACGGCGAGAGGGGAATCCCTCTGACCTGGGTATTTCCTGTGCTGTGGTCCCAGGGGAGCACAGTAGCTCGCTCAGTGATGTTGACATAAGAGATGCCCTTGAAGTGGGATTATAGGACACACACTGGATTTACTGGGGGGTCTCTTAATTTGCCCACATGACATGTCATAGGACTGTCTGCTAAGTTTACATCAGCTATTCACAGCAACATCAGGTGCACTTCATCACATTCAGCATTAGTCACCCCGGCGTGAAGCAGCAGAGGACCAACTGTTAAGGGCTAATAAAGTAACAGCTACAATGATGATGGAGCAGTAAATGAGGGTCGTGCTTTGGGTGTTTGATGTCAGCCCGAATCCAGCCAGAGCGCAGACAGATGAGGGGTGGAAAGCTCAGGCAGGGTCAGGAGTTGCAGCTGGCCACACTGATGACCCAGCATGTGCCCTACCAGGAGAGCCTGGAGCAGAGCCCACAAAGGGCCCTTGCTCCCACTGGGGAGGCTCCAAGTTATCCCTGTTCCTCTGGGATGCGAAGGATGCTTGAGCAGACTGGTGCTGGAGGGGCTGTGTGGGCCCTTCCTGCAGCTCTGGGACTTGTAAAGCAGCCAGGAGGCAGGATAGCAGATGGCTGGGGCAGAAGGGGGAGATGGGCTGAAGGCTGGGGTGCAAACAAGCTCATTCCAGGTATGGGGCTCTGGTAGGATGGACATGGAAAAGGGGCAAATACGCACATTCATGGGCAGGCATAGTTGCAAGACTACACTGAATGCACCTTCTGCCACAAACCAGAGGACCCGGTATCAACTCTCAAACTCCTTATGGTAAGAGGTACCCTCCCATACCACACGGGGCAAGATAAGCATCAGCACAGGTTAAAATACAGGCTAAGTGCATTGTCCAGCTTATCCATAGAGAAAGAGAGAAGGAACTGAGGGGTTTAGTCAACCTGAACACACTTACCCCATGCAACACAGGTGCTGCTGCATTTGGCTCCTTGGCAGCTCCGGCCTCCACATTTACCCCGTTTGGCACAGGGGCTCTGTTGGGTAAGCACTGGAGCTGCGCTCCCAAGGTGGCCCTGGGTGTGAGCCCAGGGCTCTCCCTTCCTCCAGGCGCCCGGATGCTGCCCAGCGCCGTCCCTTCTCTGCCTCCAGCCGGCTCTGCCATGAGCGTTGCCATCACCTGAAGAGCAGGAGGAGGAAGAAGGAAGGAATCTCTGCTCCTCGTCTCCCTGCTGGGCTGTGGGGGCAGGGAGGGGAGGATGCTGTGGAAGGGCTCTCCACGAAGCACCTCGGAGGCACCTCTGTGCTGGAGCCTGCCCGTGCCAGTCCGGGCAGAGCCTCCCATGACATCAGCTCGCAACCAGCTCCACACCAACAGGCTGGAGGAGACCCTGCGTGCGGCACGGGGGGAGCCTGCTCCTGGCCATGGGGCAGATGCGCTGCAACCCAAACACCCTGGCCCTGGTGGAGCTCAGGGGGACGCTGCTCTGTCCCCAGAGCCTCTGGGGCTTTGCTGCCCAAATCCCTGCCTGGGGCACAGGGGTTCCTGTGTGCATGGAGGCGAGCTTCATCTCAAGGAGTAGTGACCTAACAGGCTCAAAGCACCCTGCAAAAGCCCTTTTGCTAATTGGGGCTTTTATATCAGCTGAATCACTCCCTCACACCCTCTGAAACACCCCTTTTTACCTGCACCTGATTTACAGAGCAGCAACCAAGAGCTGCTCCCACCCTGGGTACCAGGCTAGCACCAAGCTGCTGGTGCTGGTGCTGGTGCTGGTGCTGGTGCTGGTGCTGGTGCTGGTGGAGCCCCAAAGAGCCTCAAGAGCATCACTGGGGGCTCACCCAGGCAGAAGCAATCCCAGGGAAGCTGTTTTCATGCTCTTCCTTCCCCAAGTCCTCCCATCCTTGCACTGAAGCCCTTTATCGGGCTGGCTATAGAGCGGCATCAAATCAACCTGGCTGTGAGCACCTGCTTGCAAACGTGACGGCTCTGCCCCTGCTCTGGGGCTGTTTCCTCACTGCAGCCAACAGAACCCAGCTTCGCACCCTGTGCAATCCCTGTGCCGCAGGAGGCTCCGCTGGCAGCGGTCATCCCGCACGGCCCCGGCTCCCTGCCAGGGAATGAGCCCTGCCTGGCTGTGGGCAAGGGCCTACAAGCCCACAGGAGCTCGGGACAGGTGAGTTTGGTGCTGCTCTCATGTGAAGGCATTGCAAGGGGTGGGAGGGTGCTGGAGACTCTGTAATTACAGCCTGTGGGTCCTCAGTCCCGCAGCGCGCAGGAGTTCTGGGGTAGTTCTGCAGCGTAAGCTCTGCAGCACCTTGGTGACAACAGCAGGACTCAGGCTGTAGCAAGGTGAGAGCTTTCACTTATTAACCCTCGCATGGTCAGTGACTGGTCTTTGCCTTCCGCAAATGATGGGGAAAGGGTGGAAAAGAAAGAGGAAAAGGTGGAGGAAAGCACCCAGGGATGCCTTTAGTGACTGCAGAGCTCAGGGGACACCTTGGCTGTTCCTGCTTGGGTTTGCTTCTGCCTCTGAGCAAAGAGCAGTAAATAAGGGGAGAGGTTCATAGAATAGAATAGAATAGACTATAATAGAATAGAATAGTTCGGGTTGGAAAGGACCTCAAGATCATCCAGTTCCAACCCCCCTGCCATGGGCAGGGACACCTCACACTAACCCATCCCACACAAGGCTTCATCCAACCTGGCCTTGAACACTGCCAGGGATGGAGCACTCACAACCTCCCTGGGCAACCCATTCCAGTGCCTCACCACCCTAACAGGAAAGAATTTCCTCCTTAGATCCAATCTAAACTTCCCCTGATTCAGTTTGAACCCGTTACCCCTTGTCCTGTCACTACAGTCCCTGACGAAGAGTCCCTCCCCAGCATCCCTATAGGCCCCCTTCAGGTACTGGAAGGCTGCTATGAGGTCCCCACGCAGCCTTCTCTTCTCCAGGCTGAACAGCCCCAACTTCCTCAGCCTCACATTCTCAATTCACATTGAGTCTTCTCCACCTGAGTTAATCCCTGCTGTGTACACAGCGAGACAGTTCCTATCACTGTGTTAAACCCCCTCTGATGCTCATCTCCTTTCAAACCCTTTCGTTAAAAGGGGCTCATATTGGGCTCCCAAATTCAGGGACATCATCTGGAAATGGGATCCTACCCTCTGCAGCTTGGTTTGCCTCCCGCAGGGGACAGCAGCAGGGCTCCATGGGCTGCTTGGTGATATGCATAAAGTGCTTGGAGAGGTTCATGGTTTTCAAGCAAGGGGTATCAGTTCTGCACGTTGTTTCAGCACATCTATTTAACAAGTATATCTGTATCCTCTGTTGCAGAGGCCACACGCTGCCCTCTTTGTCACTTGCAGCCTCAGTAATGCTTTCATTCACCCTCCTCCCCTGGTGCTTTACCTTATTCATGCAGCCCTTGCCCCTGGCTGCCATGCATGCCTTCACACCCCGGGTTTGTACATGTAAATTGGGGATGAGGTGTGTGGAGAGCAGTTACTGCAGCCCAGGCACCCTGGGCAGGTTTCACAGCCCCTTGGCCCCAGCAGACCCCTCGGTGATGCCATCACCACCAGTGCTCCTGCGCTTTCCAGAACGCATTTAGCTGTGAGGAGAAATGTAAAAGCCATCTCCATCTGCTGCTTTGTGCAGCATAAGGGAAGGGGGCTGTTGGTCACTCCTCAAGGAGAGCAGCTACTGCCAAGCTCCCCCGCAGTCCATGGTGGTCTCTTGGCTTGGCGTTGGCACAGAGGAGCTATGGGAGCTTTGCTGAAGTGAATTCCCAAAGGCTCGTGACAGAAGCACTGAGTTAGACCTTTAGGTACCTGAGTTTTCCTTGCTGAACCTGAAATATGCAGGGGCTCAGGGTGCCCTGATTTGGAAGTCCATGATTCACCCTCTTATCATAACTCACAGAGCCAACGGGCTGTTTCCTCCAGGATAATGAATATACCTTGAAACAGAGGTTAAAATAGGGCCAGAGAGCGCTGGGAGCACCAGGACAGGCAGTGACACGTTCATGCTGCTCCTTTTCCTCTCTATCGGTGGCAGCTCTTCCTGCTCCAGGCCTTAGACAGGGATGTGGGGACAAACAGTTTTGGCCTATCCTTTGTGAGGGATGCATGAGGCGACAGCAGAGCAGGAGCCATGGTGAGGTGTTCCCTGATGTAGTAAGGAAGGAGACCAAAGAGATGTGCTGCAGCTAAGTAATGTTGTTGCACAAAGCTTTGCCTCAAGCATTTTGCTTTCCCTGTCCTGAACGGATGAGGGCAGCCAGCAGATGCAAAGTCTAATTGAGGACGGAATCTTCCTCATTCCCAAAACTGCTTGTAATTTGGGTTTTTACATTCCTAAGTGCCATTGGAAAATGTATATGAATCAGATACCGAAGTGACAGGTGATAACTCACACATACTGGAGCTGCAGCTTCTCGCACAGCTGTGGGGTTTCTAAAGCTTGGAGACATTCAGTGTCTTCACACCTCTGCTCCGCTGCCAAAAGCCATTGCAAACTTCAGAAATGACTGTGTGGAGAGATGTGCTGGTAGACACAGAGAAACCTTCCACGCATGACTACAGAGGGGAGAAACAGCCTGCAACAGGCAGGGGGAAATACTAGGTGAGTGATGGTGGATTCTGCCATTGTGTGTGCACGGCCTCCCGTGCGGAGATGCAAACACATATACCTGAGCTTGAACTTCCCCACGACCCAGGTGTGAGCAGTTCAGACTGGTTAGTCATCCGAAACAGCAGGAAAGCTGGGAGATGTTGGCAGGTTTTTTAGTGTAACGTGATTGTACCAGCACGTGAGCAAGGTCATGTCACAACAAAGAGATGCTTTCCCTCGTCATGGCTGCCTTTGGCTTCCACTGCATTTGTGAAAGGAAACAGCAGGTCCGAGCCTCCTGCCTGTGTGTGACTCCATTGACACGAGTTGTGAGACTCGCACAAGTGGGAGCAGAGTTCAGCCTCTGGCTTTGAAGTATCCTTGTCCCGACAGATTTATGACTGGGGGCACACGAAGGCCTTGAGAGAAAGGCAGCGGATCTGCTCTGCAGCCCTTTCTTCCCACAACTTTGTTTGCAGTTGTCCTTTTATTATTAATTTAGCTGCAGTGATTTCACGTATGGGGCCTTTCGAGGGCTCTTTTCTGGGTCAGAATCTCGGGGCTGTTAGTGAAAAGACGATTCAATAATAAAAGTGCCTTTTTAAGTGGGTTTAGCTGATGCTGGACCTGGTACCAGGTCTGACCTGGGGAGTCATTGCATAAGGACTGGCGAGTGGGAGGCAGAGGGTTACGAGCAGATGCTGGAGAAAGGGAAGATAGGTATCATTAAATAAAAATGTGACCACCCATGATTACAAGTGTTGCAGTCCTCCTTTTAACAAGCACACACCGTACTTCCATTAACCCGGGCCTGCCTGAATAGCAGCCTGTCTGGCTGAGCAGGCAGGGATTCTGTAAAAGCTGTCCCTAATGACAAAGACAGACCACCTACCCTGAACTTTTCTCTATGACTTGATTCTTCAGCAGTGCTCAAGTGTAAATAAACTTGTTTACTCCCATCAGGATGGTAATGATAATGAAGCCTTATTTGTTTCGCCACAATGACAAAGTAATTTGCGCTTAGCCCAAGCGGAGAAAGGGGGGGTGGGTGGGTGAGAGTGCAGTTATGCTTTATGGTTTCTCCATAGGCAAAGTTGCTGCAGTCAGTGTTTTTCCTTTGCTCTTCATTGTGTGCGACGGGTCAGCGAGGGAGAACTTTGCATCCCGAAGCTCCGCCGCACAGCGCAGGCTGGAAAGGGAACAGCAAGGAAAACAGAGTCATTACAAGGCAGGCGTGGAGTCAGACAAGCCTATCTGGGAGGGAGAGAGTGACTAAGTGAGAGGGAAGGGGAGTTATCTGGTCAGGCTTGTGAGTCACTATAGAAAATGTACAGAGCAGCGCAACCTGATGTTTGGTTAGGTTTTTTTCCATTCAGACCGGTATCTCTGAGGCATTTATGAATCACAGCTATGGCAGCGAGAGGATGTACAGAAGGGGAAGGAGAACCTGAGACAGGACAGGCGGAGGGGCAGCTCAGTGGAGAGGAGAGGGCCAGGAGCAGCAAGGGCAGAGGCTGGAAGTCGATGGGAAGAGGAGGATGAAGTGAGGGTGGCTCAAGCTGACCTGAGGCTGCTGTAGCAGAAAGGGCCCCTCCTGGCTGCGCTCACCCTGCTTGTGTCCCACTGCCTCTCCCTTACCGGGGTCTGGGCAGCCTTGCAGGTGAGGACCTGGCCGCGATGGAAATCCACCCCTTCATTTTCGGTATGGTTGGTTTTCAGCTGATCCCACCGAACTGGAGACAGCACATACGGGAACAGATTTGTTTTAAATGTTAAAACAAGCAGTTTAAAACAGGCTTCTGTAATCGTTGCTGGAAGTAAGAGCAGAGATGGGGCAATGTGGGCTCATCATACCCACCACGGAGCAGATTTAGCTTGTGTTTATTGTTTGTAGCTTCCTGAAAAAGCCCCATGATTAATGAAAAAGAAAAACATAATTAAAAATAAACACCACCAACCCCCCCCCCCACACACACCCCCCCTGGAGCTGAAGGGGGGGAGGAAAAAGCCAGCCCAGGCAAAACACCCACTGTCAGGCTCCTCAGGAAACCTCAGCAGCAGCTGCAGGCTTCCAGCGCTGGAGAGACCAATGCATCTGGAAGCTGGAGAGGATTCTGCAGGGGACCCACCCTATGGGGTGCAGGTGTAGCACAGGAGGATGGGGAAAATAGGGCTCAATCCATAGCTGCAGAAGTACCCAGAGTTGCGCAGGGATTCCCAACATCAGATGGGCTCAGCAGGAGATGAGGTGGGGCTGGAGAGCTGCAGATACCTGAAAGGTGCTGAGACACTTGATAGGGAATAGAAATGCAAAGTCCCTGAGGCTGTAGCATGCTGCATTCCTGAATTACAGACAAGTATGTGCTATTACCCTGCCACAGCATCGGGGTGCGATCTGCTCCAAGCTACCCCAGAGAGCTCTGCATTCACACCACTGAAGTCAGGAGCAGAAACTGGCGTCCTAATTGCAACTGACTTAAGTGGATATATACCCCTGAAGTGGCTGGGTATTTTAATAGCAGTGAATAGCATCCTCTAACAGAGCCTTTGGGGTGTGACTCTCACCTCGGAGGCAGCAGTGGATCCCCAGTTCCCCCTGCTGTGCAAAGAGCCGTGAGCTCTCACCACTCTGTCCTGCTGTCCAGATGCAATCCAGAGCACAGGAACCGTGTGGTGCCATCTCTTCTCAGGAATTCGCTCCGTTTTGCCTGTGTAAACCAGGCTGCTGAGCCTTCCAGAGCGTGTTCCCTGCCTGGCTGCGGTCACACAAGTTTTGCTCAGAGCTCCCATTGGTGTCGAGGTGACTCTGCAGCAGGGATGTGCTGGCAGAAGAGCTCTCCAGGAGGCCATCATTACAAGAAGACCTTGCTCCCTTATTCTGTCTTCCACCAGGCACAGCGAACACTCACAGCTGTGACTCCAGAGCAAAACAGAAACAGTTAATCTGAGTTAATAACACTTTGCTCCTCTGTAGCACCTTCTTCAAGGGCCTCAAAGTGCTTTTCAAACATTAATGCATGAAAGCTTTGCAGCTCTCCTGATGGAAGCGAAAAGGAAGGCGAAACACAGCGCAGCGATGCTACACAAGCTCAAAAACTCTCCAAATTGTTTCCATGGGGACTGAAGCAAAAGCCCTCTCTGCTAACAGCAGCGGGGATCAGCCCACCCCTCCGAAATGCCAAGGGAGCGGGAGCACAGTCTGGTGGGAGATGGAAACCAGGGAGGGAGCCTGGCTGGGAAAAAGACCTTTGTTCTGAGGGATGTGCCTGTGTAAGTCTCTCTTTCTGGTCAAACCCCAGATCACTGAATCCTCCTGAGTAAGCACCTGATCCGACTCCTCCGAGAAGTGATGGTTTGCATGAAGCCTCCTAATCCATAGGAAGAAAGGGCGAGGCTGAGAAGCTGTGCATGGAGCTCTGCTTTAGGACTTCCCTCGTGCTGCACAGGGCTCAGCTCTGCGCCAGCACCGAGCCACCAGCATCCCCCATGACCTTGTTCTCCCGGCTCACCTGAGGAGCACCGCACGACACCCTTCCCCACACCACCTCTGCTCTCGCTCAGCAAGAGCAGCAGTCACCTGCGGGGCCCCTGGCACCACCTCGCACGTTTCTTGGAGGCCTTTTGCCCCACGCCTGTCTCGTTTTGAAACTGGTTAGCGAGGAAAACCTGACAGGAGCCCTGACACAGGGAAGGCAGGAACCAAACTCCCTGCGCAAGCTGCCTCTGCTGCGTGACTCAGGATGCTGATGCCCTCAGGCTGTAGGAGCAACTGCCTCTGCACCCAGAAATCTCAACATCTCCATGCCTCTGCCCTTTGCAGCAGTGTGCCCAGAGCCAGCAGCCCTGCGTGCCCTCACGTCCACCGGGAGCAGGGCTGTTTCTGGGTTTCCAGTTCTGCACCCTTTGACCACAAGGCTGCAGCCTCCCGCTGCGAAGCTGAGGCTCTTTTCCTCAGGTATGTCGAGAGCTCTGGTGTTATAAAAGAACCCAGAGCAGAAAGCGGGCGGTTACAGTTTCGGTTCTTAATATACCTGCGCTCCAGTGTTGCTTCAGAGATGCTGTCAAAGGTGAGGTAAGGGCCTGGTGGCTTTTCTCTCGGTGACAGACTTAATGTGGGAGAAAATGGTTTCAAGGCAAGAACTACAACTTGGACTGGGACACTGAAGCCTGAAAAGACAAAACAATTGCAGGTATCAAGCCCTCTGAACTACAAGAATTTATCTTTCTGATGTGGATAAATGTTAGTTCCTAATGCAGATTTGTTACACCCAATGGATTGGGTTAGTAATTCAAATGATAGATCCCGCCTGCTTCATAAGCTTCCCAGTTCCAAGCCAGAGCTAAATCTGATGAGCACGGGTAAATAAATGAAAAGGCCAGCCAGATTGTTAGAAATGAGTGTAACACACATAAGAAGCACTGAGATCAATAACAATAGCACAGTACAATTTGATGGTGGGGGTCTATTATGAATTATCAAGTTATTTGTCTTTGGGATGGATTGCCAGAATAACTGCCTTGCAGATGTCCCTGTTGTTAACTCCCAAGGCCTTGAAGGGGACAAATGGCTCAGATTATCCTTTATAAAAATGACTCCTTTCAAGGCTTTTTAAGCTTGTGATTAAACATTATCCTAAATGAGGATCCAAGGTTAACGGGCAGCGTTGCTGGAATAACAAATTAAACTCGTCTCCCTTAGCTGACTGTCAAAATAGGTAAGGGCATGGGAGGACAAATGTTACGGTTTGTCCTGCAAATCTAATTGCTTGAACTTTATACGAGTCTGAGATAAAACTGGGGTAGATGTGAGATCCCAGCTCTGCTTTACAGAAAGCTGACAATAATCACATTGCTTGGGAAATGCATTTCTTTGTGCACAGAGAAACTTAAAACGTGTCTTCTGTGCGTGAAAAGAGCCAATGTGTCCCTAGCCAGAATGATCCAAAGGGCTGAATGGGGTGTGCAGAATTTGAGGAAGAAGGAGATGTTGCATCAACATGTGGGCTGAAAACACCCAGTTTGAAGGCTTAACCTAAGCTACCAGGGCTAAGAGGAGATGAGACACCAGCCAGGCACCTGCAAGCTGCCCTTATGGGGCTCCCCTTGCCCTGTGCCACTGATCCAGGTGAGGTAGGACCCACAACCATGGGATGCAGCACCCTCTCCCAAGAGCATGATGGCTTTTAACCTGAAATAACAATTACAGCTGATGCTAAGCCATAGCAGGGGCCAGGGGAAAGCAGGAGGATGAGGCTAATGTCAGAGGTGATGTATCTGTGTGAGCAGATCTACCACTTCTCCCCGCGTTCGCCTGCACAGACACCCGGCTGACAGACGAGAAGAGCAGTGCTGTTGCTGAGGCTCCTCTGAATATTTTGGGCCTGATTAAATTCCAAGTGCAAAAGCTCTCAGCAGCTTCCTCGCAAACAACCTGCTGCTAAAAAATGTGATCAACAGCCTCTCAGGTGTGTTTTCCAGAACCTAAAATAGCCCAGCTGTGGTGCTGCCCTTCCTGACGCCCCGAACACAGAGGGGAGACAAGGGGGAGTTTAGAGGCCAAAAAGGTAGAGAAGGTTAAAAAGGGGTGAAAGGCTGTAAAAAAGGCTGAAAATAGAGGTGCCAGACTAGAAACAGGATTGCAGGCTCAGAAGGGGAGGGAGGCCAAAAAGGATGGGAGGTTTAAAAAGGGGTGGGAGGTTGAAGAGGGATGGGAGGCTGGGAGAGGGGTGGCAAGCTGAAAAAGGAGGTGGGAGTTCAGGAGGGTCTGGGAGGCAGAAAAGGGGTTGGAGGCTTGCGGTGGGTGTGAGGCTGGACAGTGGGGTCGGAGGCCAAAAGGGGGTAGGAGGCCAAAACATAGTCTGAGGTCTGGAGGCAGTGGGGGCTGCAAGAGAGTTGGATGTCAGGAGGGGTTGGGGTCCCTAAGAGGGTGAATGGGAGGCCCAAAACTGGGGGAGGCTGGAAGGAAGTGGGAAGCCAGCAAAAGGTGAGAAGTTGAAGAGTAGGAGGCCAAGACAAAGCGGGGGGGGGGGGGGGGGGGGGCAGAGGAGTCCTCTGGAAGGCTCCGAGTGCTGTCTTTTCCCAATGGCTCCCGTGTTGTGCCAGGGATGTCTGACATCCACGCTGACACTGGGGGATACAAATTGAAGAAAAGGAAAGCCCCAAATGATGTAGGAATGAATCTCAACACCCACCTCCCGCATCTGTAACCAATGAAGGAGAACGTTGCATTGAATCAGGACCCAGCCACAACCAACCATGTGGCCGCTCAGCCCTGGTCACGTCAAGCAAAACCAGAGAGGGGCTCTGCGGGAGAGGTACTTCTGATGGCATTTATGGCCCTCTCAGCAATCAGGAGGAGAAATCTGCTAGTAGCAAACGAAACCCTGTAGCAACACCCTGTGATAACCACATGAAAGCCCCATTCCTGCCTGGTGGCTTTTGTCAGGGACCTGCCAGAGGAGCGTGAAATGCCGCACGCTGCAGGGAAGCAGCCCAGGCTGTGGCCTCGCTCCTCCCGAGGCTGCACCTGGAGAAAACAGGGTATTTACGCAGACCTAACAAAGCTATTTATAGCCTAAAGTGTTCTTTTACACTTGGGAACTGAGACTGTAGCCTCAGCATCAAAGCTAACTTCTTAATAGCCTTTTAGTGGAAATAACCCTTATTTACAGGGAAGTTCTATCGCTGAGATGTAAAATAAAAGCGGTGGGTATTACTCATAATGCAGTAGAAAAGTTGATTCCACGCAAGGCCTTTTCTTACACTTCAAGAAGCAGCAATTTCAGGTTAGAAATCACAGGGAAAATCCTGGCCCTGTTGAAGTCGACGTGAGCAATTTCCTTACCTGTGGTATGAAGAACATTTTAGCTTGCTTTTCGAAAGTGACCAAAACTGGGGGGGTTAAATTCTCTTGTGTTGTTGCTCAGTTAGGGAAATGCTGACATTCAGAAGGAAACCACTCTCTATTTCAAGTAAGCCACAAACTGAATTTTGGCTGTTTGGTTAACCAGGGTGTATTGCTTGCTTACGCTCCTCAGTACTGAAGGGTATTAGAGAATGAAACCAGAGTACCGTAAGTGGGGGTGTTTGTTCTTCTCAGACACTTTTCCTCCAGACTATCTAAAACCAGGTCCAATAATATAAATATCAATATAAAATCAAATCACAAGTCTAATGATAGATCAGGTTTTGATCCTTCCGAGACATTTCCATGGAGCAACTCTTCAAGGTCTGTAGTACAGCCCCCTACACACATACTGTGTGACTGCCCAGTTATTGCACATCCCATAGCAAAGCAAATCTCTACCTTTTGCCATCATGGTGAGAGCTGTGCTTGCTAAGATGCAAGCTCAGGCTGCAGGGAGTTGTGATTGTTCTCCATGACATAGATCTGATAGTCATCATCTTTGCTATTTGTCCTGAACCATCCTGCTATGTATCTAAAGCAGCTGTGATGTCCTGAAAGGGGCCTGGGACATGAAAAGCATGTCAGGATCACTCAGTCTGCCTCCCAGAGAGGTTTTAAATCTTCATCAAGATTTGGAAAGAGTTCTTGGGCTTTTTGGGCAGCATGCCCCAGAGAAACCATCTCAAACCAGTCAGGAATCATCTGCACAAGCAGCCAACGGCTCTCAAAGAACTCCAGGAGTTTGTAGGAATGTTACACACTTGCTAAAATGCTTTATTTTATTTCCACCAGCTCTTCATAGCTCTATTCTATGCTGTCCGGGGAAAAGGAGTATAAATACTGTGGATGGAGTTAGTTATTGCATCACCATCACCATTTCAGCCTTGGGGTGCTACCATCTTTGTACCCACTCTGTCGTTACATTCAAGTACAGAGCAAAGGCACTGTATGTGATGGAAAGTCGATTGTTTTAATTTATTTAACACAGGAATGAAACCAGAAGACATGCAATGCTATCAGTTACATGGTAGATATGTTACATAGTAGATACCTCACATGCCAAACCAAACGTGCCATATAATACACCTTTTTGAAGCATCTAAATAACACGTTTTTATCATTTTCTCATTACACTGCATGCAGATTCTCACGTTAAGAAAACAAGGAGCTACTAAAATCGGTGTGGACTGATTGGAGACTGTAACCTCAAACAAGAGAGCAGGAGTTATGTAAAGGCACAGACATGAAGTTCTTCTGAGTCAAACGCACCATCTAGAGGTGGACACCACTTCTGCAAGTGCTCTTCGAAACCCCTGCAGATGGAAGCGATGAAACTGCCCACAGAAACCAAGGAAATTCACCTTGATAGTGGCAACGAAACCTCCTTTATCAGAATTCTGCTTCCTTTGAACCAGATGTTTCTGAGGGAGTTTCTAAACCAGGCACTTCTGTGCCAAGTCAAATGAGGCTCCTGGTTTCAACAGCCTTTCGAAGAGAAAACCAGGTTACTGCTCCTGTTTCTCACATCCAAAGGTCACAGAAGGACAGTGCTTACTCTCAGGGGCTGTGGTGTGTATGGCCAGCACAAGTGCCTCTGCAGACAGACTCCTGCTTTCAGGTTGTATATCTGCAAAGTTTTATCCAAAGCGGTACCCCCTGGTCTGGAAGCAGGGAGAGGACCCCCAGTTCCAGCCTGCTGTGTCAAAACATTCCTTCCTCTGGTGACATTTCAAACCCATTTTGAGGGGTTGTAAAGCCCAGTGAAGGGGATACAGAGAGCTGAAGTGCAGCCTTCCCCAGTACAATCTGACAGTCACTAAAGTTGGTGCTTGCTTTATGTTCTCTATTATACATGAGGATAGCCATGAAAGCCAAAAGGTGAAACTGGGAAATACTGCCCTTCACATTCCTTCCCTGCCCACCATGGGGGAATATTCCTACATTGATCTAATTGCAGGAACTGCCTGTAAACAAACGTGTCTTGAGCCTCCCATACAAACAGGAATCCCAACGTCTTGCACTGTTTTAATGAACCATGTTTTCTTTGTGTCAATCTCTCTCAAGTGTCGGAATCAGAACATTTCCCCAGTGACAGCTTCATCCTTTAAACTCTGCAGATGAGAGAGCACGCAGAACAATCTGTGCTGAAGCAGAAGTAAGAGTTACCAGGGTGACACTTCGTAGTTTGTAGAATGCTGACAATGAGCCTCTCGAAAGCACAAGACCTTCACTGGAGCTGAAGAGACCACAGAGACCCAGTTTGCCACTGTCACTGTGGCATTGAAGATTGTAACTCCCCCCTGCCCTCTCCCTCCCCAGATCTTTGCTACTATTGCTTGTGTGTTACAGCCGGCTTCCTAGGAGCAGGATGTGGCCCCTGGCACCAGGGATTTACCTTGGGAAGAGGGATGCTCCATGACGTTGCTTGTGTTGGTTGTGCTGGATGTCTGCTGCTTCATTTTCTCCTATGTGAGGCTTTCCTGCAGCCATCTTCAGTGTCAGTGACAGCACAAAGTCGTGGCTCCACCACACTTCTTCCCACTACGAAACAGAAACCACTGTGACAGCACAATCCTTGGGGTATTTTCCATTTGCCCATCGCTGGTGGAGGGCATGGGGTTTCTTTCCCTTTTTCTGCAAGTACACATTAATCCATTAAAGTCTGCAGAGAGAAGGACTCGAATGAGTGCATTTCAGCTCTCCACATAACTGCACTGGTCAGGGGATTCTCAAAGACATTGTGAGTCTTGGAACGTGGTTAACAAACCTTCAAGGTCTGTATCAGAAATGGCTCACCCAAACTTTGCCCATTTCAGGTATTCTCTGTCCTAGAACTTACCCAATTGCAGGTCCAGTCCCAGGAACTATCTACAGGCAGTTTAGCAGACATCAGCGTATACAACCTGTATAGAGAAGTACGTCCCCCAGCCTGGAAAGCCATCCAACATCTACAGAGGTTTATGGTGTTTTTTCAAGAGACAAAAATAGAGGTTTTATCAATAACAGCGAAACCGTAACAAATTATGAACACCGTGGCAGCAAAACATTAGCCAAATAGTTGGTAAGAAAAAGACAAGCAGTGGATGCAGTGGCATGCGGCAGAACATCCCCAGTGAACCCCAGAAAGCTCATTTAAGCCAGTGCAGCAGCTTTGCTCTGTTGCAGGATGCTGGTTGTCCGCGTATTCTTTACTCAGGGTTTTTAGTGACATCAGAGGTAGAAAAAGCCTCGTAAACCACAGGAACTTACCTCTTCCCAGAAGC
Source organism: Lathamus discolor (assembly GCF_037157495.1). NCBI lineage: Eukaryota > Metazoa > Chordata > Aves > Psittaciformes > Psittacidae > Lathamus > Lathamus discolor. Next base: position 4,432,793 of record NC_088891.1, on the reverse strand, counting down.
GGTTTCTCCTCATAAAAGAGCAGCAGGTGTTGGAGTGTCACCGAGGGACATGATTTTGACCACGAAGGCAAGAAAAAGCAAGTGTCTTTAGTAAATCTCAGCTTCCCAGTGACCTCTGATGGAGCAAATCTGCCAAGGCTAAATTGGCTGACTTTTAGGCAAAAGCCAATGATTTATCTGCGTTGGTTGGGCTCAAATCCTGGAGGCTTTATTGAGATTAGAAGGAAATTTATTCAGCAGAGAGCAAAGAAGCGGCCAACAGTGGGCCTTTGTGTCAGCAGGGAGGTGTGGGGCTGAGGTGGGAGGCTTCGGGAAGGGTGCAGCAGAGCAGAGAATGGGGTGCAGTGCCCAGAGCAGATCGGTGTGGTACATCTGCACCCTGATCCCAGGTTTGCAGGGCTTGCGCCAGATTCCAGCCCTTTCCCTGTGTGAGCTTTGGCTGGGGGCAGTCCTGAGCGGTGAACACAGAGGTGGGAGCTGTGTTGCCTTGTGTGAAACAGCAAACCATAGAATGGTTTGGAAGGGACCTTAAAGCTCATCCAGCTCCAACCCCTGCCACGGGCAGGGACCCCTTCCACTGGAGCAGCTTGCTCCAAGCCCCTGTGTCCAACCTGGCCTTGAGCACTGCCAGGGATGGGGCAGCCACAGCTTCTCTGGGCACCCTGTGCCAGCGCCTCAGCACCCTCACAGGGAAGAGCTCCTGCCTAAGAGCTCATCTCAGTCTCCCCTCGGGCAGGTTCAAGCCATTCCCCTTGGCCTGTCCCTACAGGCCCTTGTCCCAAGCCCCTCTCCAGGTTTCCTGCAGCCCCTTCAGGCACTGGAGCTGCTCTCAGGTCTCCCCTTCAGGAGCCTTCTCTTCTCCCGGCTGACCCAGCCCAGCTCCCTCAGCCTGGCCCCGGAGCAGAGCTGCTCTCTGACGTGTGCACAGCTCCCAGTGCTGCAGCAGCAGGTGAAATAGAAACGCGTGTGTCTGTGAGAGGGAAAGAATGCCTGGGGAGAGGAGAAAGGTTGAAGTGAGTCACTCCTCGTCTCTGATTTGGTAGGTAACACCGGCTGTGACGCTGCGCTGCTGAGCTGCTGTGGCAGAGCCAGTGCCAGTTAATGGACTGACTTCCCTGGATCCAGCCCAGGGACGGTGCAGTACAAGGCAGAGGATAACTGGGCACAGGGATGCGCTGCTGTGGGATAAACCCGGGAAGTGGGAATGCTTTTCAGTGTGCCAAGACTGTACGGAGCCGTGGCACAAGCTGGAGGCATTTCAGTCCTCCCTCAGCTGAACAGAGTCGTTCTAACAGAGGCGTTTGACGCTTTATGTGCACGGTGGCAGCAGCACGTGGATCACAAAGTACCTCACGGGGACTGGAGCTGCGGGTGCCGTGGTGGAGGGCGGCGTGGGCTCGGCCGGCACTGCCGCGGCCGGGGATGGCAGGCGGGCAGGCGCTTCACCAGAGCGGGGCCGGGGCCCCGGGCGAGCCCCAGTGCCTGCGCCGGGCCCCGCTGCCTCCTCGGAGCAGCTCAGAGGGGGCTCAGGAGCCCGGCAGGGGGCGCCGCAGGGCAGCGCCGCGGACACTGGGGCGGGGCCCTGCGCGCCGGGGGCGGGGCCTGTGGGTCCCGGGCCGTGCTGCGCCGGGCGCGGCGGCAGAGTCGGGCGGTGGAAGCGGTTGAGGGGTACGGCGGGCCTGACCCCGCGTCCCGGGCACGATGTGGCGGCGGTGGGAGGCGGGATGGGACGAGAAGAGGGAGCTGCAGGAGCTCAACTCCCGGCTGCGGGTCTTCGTGTCCCGCGTGCGGGAGCTGGAGGAGGAGAACCGCTTTCTGGCGCGGGAGCTGGCGGAGCTGCGGGAGCAGGAGCTGGTCGGGCTGCGGGTGCCCGAGCAGGAGCTGGCCTGGCTGCGGATGCAGCTGGAGGAGCTGAGCAGGGCGAAGCTGGAAGCGGAGCTGGAGCGGGACGGGCTGCGGCGGGAGCTGGAGCAGCTGCAGCTGCTGGGCTCGGAGGTGCTGGCGATGCGGCGGCGCCTGGAGCCCGAGCTGGTCGGGCAGCAGCGGCTGCTGGAGCGGCTGCGGGGAGAGTGCATAGCCCTGGAGGAGCTGCTGCTGCAGCTGCAGGCCGAGCACGGGCACCTGGCGGAGCGGCAGCGGCGGGAGGCGGTGGAGATACGGGAGCTGCGGATGGACTTGGCCGCGCTGCCGCCTCCCTTGTCCGGGCTGAGCCTGGAGGAGCTGGAGGAGACCTACGAGATGCTGCTCAGCCAGAGCTGCCGGGAGACCCTGCTGCGCTACCAGGAGCAGCTCCAGGTGCTGCAGGAGCAGGAGGCGCAGCGGAGCCGGGAGAGCCTGGAGCTGCTGCGGGAGGAGAGCCGGCAGTGCCGGCAGCACCTGGAGGACCTGCACCGCCAGGGCCGGGAGCTGTGCGGGCTCAGAGAGCGGCTGGAGCAGGAGCTGCTGGCCTTGCAGGACCGCCACGGCGCCGAGGTGAAGGAGTATCAGGTGCGTGGTCTCCTCGGGTCGGTCCCCGACCGGTGTCTCCCCGGTCCCGGGCCTGTCCCAGGCCTCTCCAGCCATGCCCACCCCCCGGTGCTTTTTTGGCGCTCCTCTGAAACTTACTCTGCTCTCCCACTCGGGTTTTCCCTCCGGTTCTGGTCCATCGTGAGACATGAACCGGATTTCTCACTACCCTAGCACTCCCATCCTGTAGACTAGCTCCCCTCCCTACTCCGATCTCGTAAATTAGCTCCCATCCCTACTCCAATCCTGTAGACTAGCTCCTCTCTCTACTCCCATCCCATAAATTAGCTCCCCTCCCTACTCCAATCCTGTAAGTTAGCTCCCATCCCTACTCCGATCCCGTAAGTTAGCTCCCATCTCTACTCTGATCCTGTAGACTAGCTCCCATCCCTACTCTGATCCCGTAAATTAGCTCCCATCCCTACTCAGATCCTGTAAATTAGCTCCCATCCCTCCTGTGGGAAGTTTCTCAACCTGAGGGCTCCCACTCGTTCTGTGGTGGGCCAGGGCTTCCACTTTGCCTCCTGGAGAGCCTCAGGCTGGAAGAGCTTGTCACAGATGAGCCCTTCTCTGGTGCCTTTGAGACCCTCTGCTCCATTTGGGAAGAGCTGTGTGCGAGGGGTGGGGATCGAAAGGGAGATGGTGACCCTGAAGGTACCTGCCTGGTGAAAGGTGCTTCCTTCCCGACCTGCCTTCGGCCAGCACCCTAGAGCTTGTGTGTCAGTGCTCCTGCTCGGGTTGGTGTGAGCATTTTGGGGACAGAGCAGTCCCTGGGAGCAGGTGAACCAACTTCTCATGTAATGGGGCACAAAGCTTCTCTTCTGAGACTTGAGGTTGACCTGCCCACCCTCAGAGGAATGGTCCAAGTTTTCTTCGTGCTTTACACTGCTCCTGAGCCTAGGAAAAAGCTTTTGGCCCCAGCATGGTTAAGCAAACTTCTGGTTTAAAGGCAGGAAGAGAAAATGTGTAGTTGTTTAAAGGCAGGAAAACTAGTTTAAAGGCAGCAGGCTCGTTGCTGTGCTACAGGCAGTGAGCAGAGTGGGAATTCCTTGTGATAAAGCTTTAAAGGGTGTAGGTGACAGGTATCTGCTCAAGGTGGATGATTGGTGCTGTTCAACAGAGGGTTTTAGCACCTGTAGCTGAGAATTAGCTGGCTGTCAGAATAATGTTGGGTGAACTGATCAGCAGCTGCTGACACAGCAAAATACCAGCTCATCGTCCTCGGAGTGGAGAGCACGTATTAGATCATCCAGGCCATGGATCGATTTCCTGAGGGCAACACTTCTTTTGTTGTTAGACCTTTTAGTAACACTCTGCTGGAGCCGGGTGTTTGTGGGAGCCTGTGTGCTAATGCTGGCATTGTGTCCAGCAGCAGGGAAAGGACTGGGACCTGTTGCGCTGTGTGTGTCTGGGGTTTGTACGTTGCCAGATTGTTTGCAGGTTGCACAGTTTGCAGATGCTGTGAGCTGAGGCAGGGTAGGTGTGTAAGAAGTAATTGGAAAGACTTTAACTATGTTTTTTTCCTCATTTTTGACAGGACAGTTCTTTCAATTGTGTATGTAAATGTTTCCAAAGCTTGAGAAGATGTTATATATAAACTACTCATTAATTAAATCAATCCATCAGTCAAAGCCAGGTGAAAATGTAAAGAATACAAGAAACCTTTTCTTTTTTTCCCTATTCTTTAAGGCGTCTAAGTTTACATAAATACACATACACGTACTAATATTTAATGTTACTTGGATTTCTAATTTCTGTCCTCCTTGCTGTCTCTATTCAGTTTAAGGGATTTATAATGAAAATGTCATTGACTTTCAATCATCATGGCTCAAACTGAAAACCTTTAAATACAGTGTTAATAGGACCACTTTATATAGCTCCTGTTATATATAACTCGTAACTCCATGCTGCAAGTTTTCTTTTCAAAGTCAGATAGAATGGACGCGTGCAGATACCAAACTCTCACCTCAGCGAGGTGTTTTTGTACCAGTGTGGTGTCTCTGTATCTGGTTGTGTTTTTCAAGACTTGTATTCAGGAGAGCAAGTGGACACAGAACAGCCCATTGCAGCAGTCAGATAATCGAAATCAATGTGTGCCCTTGAATTGTCCTGAATCTCAAAAATAGATTGCTATTTTGATACCAACACAACAAACTTCTATTTTACTCCCACAAGCATCTGGCCTGCTTTGGATTTTACAGGAACAATGACTTCAAATCTTAGTAATACAAAGAAAGAAGTGCTTTGATAGTCAACCTGAAAACATGTGAGCTGTCTGATCTTTTGACTATCTATCTAGATAGTATTTGCATTCTGGTGCAAGTCCTATCATAAGGTTTATAGCTTCCAAGCAGTTTCATATTTAAAATGTTTGGTTTCTGATGAGAAAAGCTTTTTCCACTGGCCAGTCTGCTGTACATGAGAAATAAAATACCTTTTGCTCACATCCAGGAAGAAAACTTACAGGATATGTAGAAGCAGCTATTAGAGGTTTTGTTCTTGTGACGAAAGCTTTTTTTCCTCCCTCATTATTTCTTTTATTAGCTACAGTATGCTCAGCATGGATTTTAAACTACTCTTTAAAGAGCATCTACTTTATGCTTATTTATTGTAAGGTGTCACATAGAAATGATAGGTATGTACAGATTTAAGTCAAGTGATTGTTGTGCATTGCAGCTGCAGTGGCAATTAGATTTATTCATATTTTCCATATATCATCCAGTTGCCTTATATGTCCATCTTTGCCTCCTGCACTGCCCTTATCCTCACTAAAGCTTTCAGCGATGTTAAACAGAAATATGTATTTGGAGTTATAATTTAGCTGAAGGAGGCAAGCTGTAAATCATACATTGCTTGGAAAATTTTCACTGCCATGGATGCTAAAGGGATGAACTCAGTAGGTCTTCTGCTTCCATAATTTTAGCTGTGTGCTTTGACAATACTTATGGAGAAACTCTGTCATTTGAGACAGCCCTGTAGTTTTTGGATGTAAAAAGGTCATGGCTCATCCTGCTGCTTTGAAATGAGGCAGATATTTCACTAATATGGTGGGTTTAGGATCAGCTCCTGTGGCAGTGTTGTGAGCTCCAGAGAAGAAAGCATCTTGTCAAATGAACATGTAATATCAGTATGTCCTGTGCATTTTTTGTACACCAGTTTCTAGCCAGCTAAGTGCAGTGTCAGTTCCTCCCCTGCTGAGCCACTGAGTGAGCTATGGGATCAGTAAATAGTACCAGATGGAAAGGGCTGGAGCCTGGAATACTCTCATTATTCCCTCAGTAGGTGCAGCTTGGACAACCCAAGTAAATTCTTTTCCTCCTACTGCCCTTCTAAAATTTCACACTGCTGCCTGGAAAAGAATATTTGAATGGTGAGAAAATCACTTCTATTCAGTTACTTAGTTCTAGCAGGGCATTGCTATGATTTGGTGGCATGGGATTGATGTGGTTGAGAAACAAATCTTTCCAAGAAAGTCCTGTGTGAAACTAACGCAATTGCAATGCAGGTTACCTTTGGCAAAATGGAAGTTTGTTACTTTGCAGTCTCCCAAACTTTGCTGAAGTGGTTTATGTACTTTTTGGCATGCCTAGAAACAGTACTTGAGACCAGTTGTCCCTCACATTGTGTTTAAGCTTCAGTGGCTGGAGGGCTGGATGACTGGCTGCCTGCCATCTAGTCTATACAATGTCTGCTCCTGTTGGAATGAATTCCTTTGGAACTATTACACAGCTGGCTGGATTCTCTAGCCCCTTATGGTAACCATTGACTCAAACTTTGGGATTCCAAGTGCTCTCCAAATCCAGTGGGTATGACCTAGGTGGCTTTTCAAACCCAGACTACAGATCTTGGGGATAAGGGACTCTTAACACCTTTAGAGGCTGGGCCCACAGGGATACTGTCTTCCTTGTCAGTTGCTGCTTTTGCTTACTCCTCTGGCTTTCTCAACACCCTGTCCATTCTTGCTTGAGGGCCTTTCCCTTTTAAAAGAAGGGCCTGGCACTTTCCTTCTCATCTTGGGATTTTCCATTGTGTCAGTTCTTGAACAGGATTGTTGCTTTAGAGCCGTGAAAGGTCAGTGGTTCTGCTTGCTGCTCTGCGTGGCTGTACAGGATGTTACCTCCACTGCAGTCTGGATGAGGCTGCTGGGTGGCTGAAAGTGCTTTATCAGATGTGGATATGATTTCTTCTGCCATAAAAAAGGGAGTTTTAGGTACATAGAGGAATGTGAGAAAGGTTTGTTGTGTCACAGAAAAGATCAGTATAATCACTGTAATTTAACAACAGCTGTAAATGCAAATGAAGAAATGGATTAATATGAGTTATAAAGAGAGATATATCCACATGTATTGGAAGATACAGCCTCTGCAACAAAACAAAAAACAAATTACTTACAGTGTTTCAGTTAGCATCAACCTGCTGGCTGAGGATTGATCTGGGTTAGTAGATTCTATCCATAGTGAGGAAACTATTAAGAACCACAGTGAACAGCTAATACCAATACTTTTAGTTCTAAGTCTGTACTGAACAAGTTTCTCTTGGTTATCAGGGGAGGCCTTATTTTCTGGAAGATGGCAATTTGCCCTTGGAGGTAACACCAGTGATTAAAGCACTTGCTTTCTGTGGTGCTCTTTTCAAGAGCATGAGAGTCAGTTGTCTTGGTCTAAATCAAATCTTAACGTTGTGTTGCATTAAGTCTTCATTGCTTTTTCTGTTGTGTACAGTTATTCAGTATTTGGTACTTCAGATTATTTCTGTTCATCAGTTCCTTTATCCATTTCCAAAACTGGTTAAGGGAAAGTGGGCAGGCGTTACCTACTATCTCATAAGTGCTCCTGCTCTGAAGTAATTTGTGGGTGTCATGTAAACTATGCTCCTCCCATAGCTACACACACCTGTGAAGGTACGAAGTGTAGTTACCAAGGTGAAGATGAGTAATCCCTTGTACATCTTCAGAGTAGCAGTTAGGGCAAAACTGGGTGGACTACAAAGCAGGTGTCCAAATATTGTGGAGAACTTGGCTCAAAGGAAGCACTGGAGGTTCATCTTTCACCTTCTAGGCACTATGAAATTCTCCAGATGGTAGAATCCGAAATCAGATTTTGACCTACATGTCTGTGGAAATGACAATACCAATAGAGAGAAATAGGCCAGGTTCCCATGGTAAAGCAATTGCTGAAATTCCTGATCTCAAGTACGAACATCTATACTCTTAAAATGACAAAATGAGTCACATTAAAATTGCATATATAAATAAATGTATTTTCCTTGCATGTATACTTAATAATTTTTGTACAGGGCATCTGAATAGGCTTTACTAAAATATGTAACTAGCTTAGTAAGGCATAAAATGAAATCTTAGCATGAAACTCTGCTTCAGTAACCATGTATTTCAGAGTGTACATGGGGAGGTCCTACCTGATTAGTTCTGGGTTTTGAAGTGATAGAACATAGTGATTTCTTGTTCTCTCAGATTACCTTTTTAAATAAAAGGTTTGTTATTAGGCATTCAAGTGCACAGATTTCTATGGTAGCTCAAGACTAAAAATCAATATTTCTGTTTAGAGGATAATCGATGCCCTTGAAGAAGAAAAGCAGTTCCTCACTGCGTCAATCACAGATTACCTGAAGGACTATCAAGAACTACTGCAGGTGAAAACAGGCCTCATCCTTGAAATTGAAACCTACAGGTAAGAATTGCTGTCTCACTAAATTATCTAATCAGAGGATGATTTAAATTGCTCCTTACAGGTTTCAGGAGCCCCAGTCACTCTCTTTGCAGCATTTAAAGTACAGGTGCTCTTAGAGTCTGAGATCAAGACTCCTTGCATGTCTTGTGGTTTGTTAAATAGAGTGAATGGGCTCCTAATATGGGTTTTTAGCTTGCTGTTGGCTTGTTCTGTGACACAGGTCACTATACTATTCTGTGCTTGACTGTGCTGTCTGTGAAAGGAAGATAACACCCCTTCAGAAGGCTGCTAATGCATGTGAAGTTGTCTGAGATCTCTGTGAAAACTGTAAGAATAGTAAAATAACATTATTAGTTAGTAACACTGATAAGAACTGCCAGTGGGCAGAGGTGACTGTAATCTGCTCATTCGAGCAAAACTATCTCTGTTAGTATTTTCTTCTATTCCTCTGTCCCCAGAACAACATGTTCGAGGAGACAAAACGTATAGCTTAACAAATGCTGTGATATAGAAGAAACCTTCTTAGTTCTGGTCAAGTTGATATAATTTGATGTGAATTGTTGAGGCAATATTTGATTACAAGCTGAGGAGCCAGTATCCCTATATTGCAATCAATAAAACATGAGGTAGCATAGTTGCCAGCTGTCAACTTACATGGCACATTTAATTGTTGAAATATGTTGATTAGCGTTCACCTAACTGAATTGTAGTTGTATAACTGAAAATGAGAAGCTTGAAAGAGTAGATTCTGAGTAGCCTGATAACAAGTCAGTGAGAAAAGGATGTCTGTAGTCCATCAAAGAGAAGCAATGGTCTGTTCAAGATGCCTTGAGTATTGTGTGCAATGAGGTACAGACCAAGGCTGGCTTCTGGAGACATACAAGCAGTATGTGGGACAAGTAATTTGCAGTCAGTTGATGAGCAACAATACCTGGGTGTCTGTTGGTGGAGTGGGATCCCTGTGATCCTTGGAAACCCAATAGTATCTGGAGCATTACTAGTAGAAGAGACACTGTGGAAAAGGTAGCCAGTTGTGGTCCTTACTGGTGTGTGTTAATTCTGTTAACTTAGCTAAAATATACCATTCTTTTAATCCTAGCTCTGATGTTGACTTTTACCGTTGTCACTTAAACTTTCTCCCTCAGTTTATTCATCTGCAAAATGGGATTAGCACTTTCACAATGACAGCATTATCAGGATTGTTTTGATGATTAGTATTCATCCAGAAGCAGGCATGATAATGCCCAGTTATTCAGTTGTTTGGACACTGTCTTAGTTAATAAGTGAACCATCATCAGTGCTTCTGCTCTGTAAAACCTTGTAAGCCCATTAAATTCCAGAACTTTTCCAGAAGTTGTATCACCAGTTATCTGAGCACTATTGGTGTGTCTAAAGGTTCCCTGCCGTTCTTAATGAAAGGAGAATGAACAATTCGGCATCAGCTCCAGCATGTGTTTGTTGTCTAGTTAAGAAGCTCCTTAACCTATAGGGTTTCTTCAGCTGATTGTAGTGAATGCCACTTGTATAACTGATTGGGTTGGCAAGCAGACTTCAGTGGACAAATGAGCACCTATCTACTGAAGAAGATGAAAACAGAGAAATGAGTCTTGCTAAGATCAGAGAACATGCTATCTAATGTCTGCAAACAAAGTGATTTTTGAAATACCAGAAGCTAAAAAGGGATTAGCTTGTGTTTTTACTCTTACGGAGTTTTGCCATATCTTCTCTTCTTATTCTCCCATAAGAAAATAATGCCTTCCCCACTGTATGCCTTCATCAGCACTGTTGTGGAGGGAGCCAGTATGGATCCAGTTAGTAAGCTGTCTAGCAAGAGAATTCCAGACGGCTCATCTATGTACTTTTTCACATCGTGTTCCTCTCACAGGTCTTTTTATCTGTGATAACCAGGGCATGTGAAACCAGATCCAGTTTGTTTTCATGAAGGATGCTGGCATATACACTTGCTTATGCATATTGAAAACAAAAAGCACCTATTCACACTTAGTTCAACATCCTGAACTTTCCACTGAGGGGTTTCCATGAGGGCCTTGGCACCATTTTTCCTCCTGGCATTATAGGTTAAGGGTGTGGTATCTGGTCTACTTCTTGGGGCTTTCTTTGTAACTCCCACCCTGTTTTTTCTCTTTGTTTTACAACTACAGATACCGTTTTAAAGCCAGTTCTTTCCATTAGTCAACATTGCTCCTGGACTGGCAAGAGGGATCATTGTTGCAAGGAACACCCTTCCCCAAAGACCACGTGTACTTCCTCTCTGAGTCTGCTCGCTCTTCCTCCTCTGGGATCTGAGGCTCTCTGATATATATATGCCTTACGTGGCTTTATGAAGTTGTATCTCTTGGGAATCTTCATTCCCAATCCTTTTTCACCAGTGTGGAAGTAAATATTTATCAACTGTCTTGCAGTTTTGTTCTGTGTTCTTGGAACCCAGCAAAACTGCAACTACGTAGGCTATTCTGAAGTTTTATTTCCAGAAGGAAGTGGTGCAAGACTTAATTCTAACAGCACATAGAAAAATCTGCCTAGGATCGTAATTACTAACAAGCCTTTCTCCTCAGCTATCAGAAGCTTCTTCTCTTCAAATAGCAGAGGCTGCCCAGAGCTTCTGCCATAGGTTAAGTAGTTTTTCTGCCCTCTCTAAAATATGGTATTGCTGAAGGGTAAAAGATTTTACTTGGAACTCCTAGAGCCATGCCAGTGTTCTGTTCTAGGTTACCACCCTGCATTTTGAAGCTGGGAAGGCTACAAAGCTTTTTGTTTGTTTTGTCTTTTTGCCTGGTCATTGTCAGGATCTTTCAATTCACTTGCCAGGAACACCCTGCAATCCTTCTTCAGTTAGTTTACAATTTGTACAATTCGATATGTCCCATTCCTGTATTTATTTTATTTTGAGACCATTCTGAGTTTTCCACACCCAGGGAATTTAACATGCAGTCAGTTACTTGCTGTTCTTCATACAGTCCTTGTCCTCTCATCTTGAGATGGAAAAAAGATGTGAATGGTCTTGGCCCCTAAAAATTCCACTTCCTGGAGGGCTGTTTTTTGGTACCGCCTTACCAAATCCCCACGATAGAGAGGATGCATTTTTATAACCTGCTGGCTAACAGTCTGTCTGAGATTTTGGGTTTCTGCAGTTGAAACAAAGTCACTGCTATTGTCAATGACCATGATAACATTTGCACTGCATCCTTATAACTTCTTCCCCACCCCAACCAGTTTATTTCATCCACCTGCTTTCATGGACTGGTTATTTCTGTTGTCATCCAGCACACTCTGGGCTTCAGCCTGGCAAGCACGTCACTGCTAACTTTAGATAAGTGACGTTAATGATAAGATGAGCTAAAGGTGTAGTTGGAACGAGCAACGCTTACACACATTGTGTTCACACTTGGTTTATGTCATTTGGGATCCAATTTCCAGGAAGTAGCTGATGTGGTCATTTTCTAGAAATGCTGCTTGGAGGAGTGCTTTTTGTTACTACTGTGTGTTCTTAAGGGTTAACAGAGTTGAAAGAAACACCCTATTCTTCAGGCAGTTTAAAAGCTGTCCTCGTTGCAAAGAGGTTATAGTTTAAATGAGTAGTATTAGGAAAGGATGTAGATGAACAGAGAAGCAAAATTACTTGTGTGAACTGAAGCTATGGTCAAGCTGAGGAAGATAACCAGAATTTACTGGCTTCCAGACCAGTGTTCAGCACATTAAGTTTATTAAGCCAAAGTCAGTTTAACATTTTCTTGCTTATCTGATAAGCTTGAGGGCATGCATATTTACACAGATTTACTGTTTGGTTTTATAGATGTTTCATGAAGCTTTGCCTTTCATTTTCAAGTACATCGTATTTTCAGTAGTAATATTTCAGATCCAGCTTTTCTGTTTGCTTTTGCCCTTTGCCATATACAGTTACCTCTTGGAGCTTATTTTTAGTGACTTCATACGTTGCTGCAGCAACTGAACAACTGTTGTTTTAACAGCAGCCAGAAATCCTTAGTCAAACTACCCACATTCCTGGTTTCCTTCGTCATGGTTAACAGTTTCTTTACCAGCACCTTGATATGTTTTGCAGTGTCACCACCAGCTTCTTTAGAGGGTCTCTATTGGAGCTGTTAGTTTGGCACTCAGTAGCTTCATCAGATCAGATATTTGGTCTGGGAAACATTGTCTGTATGTGGTGAAGTCATCTAATTCCTATAAAGCCTCTCTTAATATGGAGGAAGATAAATTGCTTTTGATTTGGGTTTTTTTTTTTTTTTACTAACAAAATAGAAGGTGTCCATCTGAGCCTGTTTTAAGGGGGAAAGTGACCTGTAAATATATTAGGTAATTCTAATCTGACTTTTCTTCTGAATCCAGGCAAATCCATGATTGCAAAGAACCTTACTAATAATATTTTGCTGATGTAGCATTATCTTACTGAATCTAGAGGCAGTCAAAACCCAAGAGGCATTAAGTGTCCAAAGCCATGTGAAGTGTGAAGCCTACAGTTGGCATTTCAAGCGCCTGCTTTGTTAATTTTGACAGAAATGCCCAGCGAATGTGTTTTATACCACAATCCTAAATTGCTTTTAACTCCTCCCCTCCAGGGAGTCAGAAGCCTTGGCTATCATAATCTTCCAGCTTTACTCATGACAACTTTAATGCTGCAGCTGTATGTTATCAGTGCAGAACATCTGTCATTTCCAAGACTAGAAATGATGAAAGGAGTACCTCACTAGTTGAAATGAATATGAAAACACCAAAGTTTCTGTACTGATTATAGTGTTCTGTTGTGTATTGAGTCTGCCATAGAATTTCCAGGCTGTTGCACCAGAATGCTGCAGTTGAGCACTCTTCTTGGGGGGAATAATGTAGCTTGAGGCCCTGCAAAAGCATATGGACAGCAAGAGGGAAGGAAAGCACAGAAAGACTTCCAGAGAAATTTTCAGGAATTCTGGGGCTCAGTCTTATGGAGAACCATCTCTAAACTTGTAGGACTGAACAAGATCACCCTAATACTTACTTTTTGTATTTGGTATATGGAAGAAGCCAACAATTTTGTTCGGTTTTTAAAGCAGTTGAGTAATTCTAGAGAATGCACTTAATCTTTTTCCCTCCCAAGAGGACAGAAGTATGCTGTGTGCCTGTTGGAATATTCTTAGTGGAAAGCAATTACTCCTGAAAGTATTTTGCCCCACAGTTATGCTAATTTCTGTGAGAAATGCACATATGGAGTCCTTTCCACCACTGCAGAAAGGACAGCATGTAGGGTAGTAACCTTATTCAGGAGTAGGGTAAGCTTGTGGCTGCTGTTAGATGGGTCTTGAGGAAGTATGGTCCTTGTACTTCCATGCTATCAGGAAGAGAGTTTGGCATAAAGGAAGGATAGCCAGTGTTCTCTTGCTATCAGCTGGGTACCATGTCTCCAAGAACAGCTAATGTGTATCACCAGCATAGAAAAGGCAACTCAAAGTGTCTCCATTCTGTATGTCAGCACACCAAGAACAGTAGTAGACAAAATGATGAAGAGCATTATTAACAGTTATTGCCAGCTTCTGCTGTTTGTTTGTAGCAATATAATTTCCAGAAGGTAAAGGTAAGGGAACTGGTGTCCTGTCCATTTCTGAGCAATTGCTGCTGCACTACCATGATGTCTTGGTTGGTTAACAAGAGGAAGCCTTGACCACAGTTGTCCTGTGGAACTGGACTACAGAAGTTATTACGGAGTCATTGCAAAAAGGATGAATGGAAGGCTGAGGAACAGAGGGGAAACCAAGCAGTGTCACAAGGGATTTTTCTAGTATGTTTCTAATTTCTGACTGAATAGGAACTAAGAATAGTTATTTTAATACTGTAAATTGTTTCCTCTTGCACTAGCCAGCGTTTGACAGTAGAAGTAATATTTTCCTTCAGTTTTCATTTGAAAAGGATAAACATACCAATCCTGGATATAACAGTCCCCTCATATATGACACTGCAAGGACATCTTTGGTACTGTATTACCAGCAGGAATGTTGCTGACTATTTACTTGCAAATATTCTTTTCAATTCTGTCTTTACTTTATAAACCATCTCCATGTGTTTCTCCAAGAAAGCTTTACTGAATATCTGTCAGTTTTCTCCTAACTCTTTTATAAGATCATCATTCTGGAAAACTTGGCTAGCTTGTATGATTCCATAGCGGAAATCAGTGGATCTTTCCATGTCAGGAAGCAGTTTGTTGGCTTATGTGGGAGAATTCATCCAAAACTGTATTGTGGCTGCTGCTGTCAGATCATTGCATTGTCTCATGACCTGGACTCTGCAAACTATGAGTCTGGAAGATGCTGAGGATTTTTCATTCCCAGTAACAAAAACATGGGGTGTGAAAAAACACTCGGGATCTGACCCAACTGCAGGATAATTGTTTCAGTTTCTAAGACTTTGAAATGTTAAATGTAATTATTCTTCCCAACATTTTAATGGAATGCATTTTTGTGTTTTGCAGAGCTTTGTTAGAAGGGGAGAGCAACCAGTGGATTATCACATGGAGAGAGCAGTATGGAGGGAAATTGCCTCAAGGTAAAAATTGAATGTTATAAAATGGATGTTGAATTAAATATAACTGCAAACTATTGTATTTAAGTATTCCTGAAGAATACTTTTTATGAGTGTGTTGCAAAGTGAATATTGGTTTTGAGTTTTAGTATTTTAAATCAGCATAGTGCTATACTATATGAGAATTCATAAAATTGTGACTCAAATGGAGGAGGAAAATAGGGAGTGGTGTTTAATAGCTCTAACAGTGCAAGAGCTTTTTGATACCCATAGTTCTTAGGAGAGCTCTGAAGTATAAAGCAAGAGGTATCTAACAAAACATGTAGTTAAAACCACAAAGTTCATCATCATGAGGCACATGAGGGTTAAAAAGTGTAGGTGGGTTTAAAGAGAAATTTTAGCAGAGTAATGAAAGAAAAATCCAAGACTTACTAAACATAAAGATACCATTTCTGTCTTAGGAGCTGCAAATCTCTGGAGGCTGTGAGAGTATACCAGGGAAGTATCTCTATCTACTTGCCCTGTCCTTACACACTTCCCTATGTATCTACTTCTGGTCACTGTACACAGGATACTAGATAAGATGGACCTTCGATCTGACTGCTATGGCCACTGTTATTAGTAACAGAATTAGTCTCCATAATATTCCTGGGTTTATCAACGTGTGGTGTTAAAATCATTGGGCTATCATAGACAGTAGTCCCATAAGAGATGTGAAGGCTGTGCCTGCAGTAGTGAATTAAACAGACTAGGGCCTAGGCTGAAATGCTCACATAGAGTTGCTCATGCTGTTAAATTGTTAGCACTGTCCCTGGCAGTTTTGGTCTGGACTAGCAAGTACTTTTGCAAACACAGCTCAGGCACTTTTGGTGGTACCAGAGTAGGACACACTACCAAAAATCAGAGGAGATGTGAGTGGCTTCTTAGGATTTGGAGATTTGAGTTGTGTAGTACTGGTTGGTCTTGGAGTCCATCAGTGATTCCCGGCACATGTTACTGAATTGTATAGATTGGTGTACTTCATTGTAGCTTGTGGCTATCATGGGTTGTAGCTGTGTTTTCATTTTCTAGTACGTGGTGTTAATTCTCAATAGGAGTTGAGAAGCTTCAGGCCACTTTGACTAATGAAACAAAAACCCAAGCCTAGGATATTAGCATAATTTATTTATGATTTATTATGTCTACAGACATGAAAGTGACCTCTTTTAATAAGAAGAAAAACCAAATGATGGTAAAATAAAGACTGAGATCACAGTGCAATCTAAAGTTCAAGAAAACACAGATATTTAAATGCATGTTTTCTTTCAAAAATGTAGTATAAAATTTCTCAGTTCATGCCCTCTGTTCTGTATCATTTTAGATACAAGCCATTATTTTAATGTTTGGTTACTTATGCTCTTTTTTGCAGATATTATAAACACTTCTTATAACTACACTGATATTTACTCTACTTATCAAGAAAAGAATAGAAATAAAGCTTCACCAGCTCTCAGGATCACTGATACAAGACACAGGATGCCAGTGACAAATACCAGCAGCTCTGCACGTTATTCAGCTCGGTCAACACAGGCTGGATCACAGACAACAGCTAGTGGAAGGGGTTTTGGAAGAGATGTACTTGGTTCAGTATATCGCCCTTCAACAACTCTTAGAAAAGATGAAAGGATTTTAACAGACCACAAAGAATTAAGAACATTTACTCCAGCTTACAGTAGCTGGAAAACCACTGAAATGCAGCATAAGACAATTCCTGACAGAAAGAAAACGGAAGTTACAACTTCATCCACAGTATCTTTTTCAAAATCAGCACATACTGAAAGATCAGACAAGGACCACAAGCCTGACACAAAGCCCGGGACTACTGAAAATTTAAGAACAAAACCAAGCTTCACTAGATTCCCAATGTATGAGCTGGATACCAATTATAAACCATCTAAATATGAAGAAACCATAACTGAAACTTGGACCACACGAAAAGAAAACAGAGGAAGCGGCAAACCAACTGAAGATAAATCTCTGCTGAAAGAAAAAGATAAGCCAGAGAAACAAACAAAGGAGGAAGAAAGGAAAACAGATAAGAAATCCTTTAAAGAAGAACGAAGTGTTGATTTTGGAAGGAAAATGCAGGAGAAAACATATATCCGTGAGGAAGTAATTAACCAAAAGTTAACAGGGAGTGATATTTCTAATGCAAGAACTTTGAAAAGCGAATCAATCAAAAAGGATATAAATGCAGCTTCAGAATCGAGAAGCAAAGGAGTCATTGAGATACCTATCACTATTGAAAAGCCTGCTCCCGACAAAGAATCTCCCAGTAATAAAGAAATAAGGTTAAAAGGTATTAAAACATCCATAGGAAGAGAAACAGATGAGCATGTAACTAAGCCTGCTGAAATTCACCAAGTGAGGATTTCAGAAGCAGAATCCAGTCTGAAAGATGAAGAGCAAGTGAGTGACAGAAGTCATAAAACGGGATCTCTGTCAACTGAAAATATAGCAGAGAATATTGTTGCTGACATTCTTAAAAGTTTTACACATTCTTCTAGTTCACAAGTATCTACAGACACAAAAGTGACCTATTTTAATAAGAAAGAAGAACCAGATGATGGGAAAATAAAGACTGAGATCACAGTGCAATCTCAAGTTCAAGAAAACATAGATATTTCTGGTGAAGCTGATGTAGGAGGTCTATCAAACCAGGATGTTAGGAAAGTGGTTCGAGAGGGTGTTCAGGGAGCTCCTTCCAAAAAGGAGATAGAAGATATAGTACATCATGGCCTGAAAGGCAACGAAGGCAGAAAGAATGTGTCTGTTAATGTTGAGATTGTAGAGGAGCCACTAGATTATGCCACTGACGAAAGGGCTGATTTTTCCACACCTTTTGAAGTAGAGGAAGTGGAAGATACATTCCCCGAGAGGGATAGGCGTTACGGTGAGGAGGAGCAAAGCATAACGTTCACATATGAAGACGTTAAAAAGAAGAAACCACGCCATGAGAGTTTCACTCATGTGGAAGAAGTAACTGAGGAAGATGACTCACCTACTGAACAAAAATATTTTGTGTCTGTTCCTGATGATCATCCCATTATTAATGAAAAAGACGATGACTCAGTATATGGGCAAATACATATAGAAGAAGAATCAACTATTAAGTATTCTTGGCAAGATGAATTTTTACAAGGCACACAAAGTAAGAGAGATGGTGTAAGCTCTCCAGAAGAAACATATCAGGTGATAGGGGAGGAAGCAAGTGCCCATATTTTAAAAGAGCATCCTGAAGCTGAAACTTCCCATGTAGAATCCATGGTTATTGAAAAAGAAATTAAAATTCCCCATGAATTTCAGACTTCAATAAAAGGGCTTTTATCAAAGGAAACAAAGGACCCTAAACTACAGTTGAAGGAAGCTTTGGAGCAGTTAGAGGGCAGTCTCCCAGACAGTGTGAAAGAGGAGCTATCTGCATTAACAAAAGAAAGTCAAGCTGACTCCAGTAGCTTAGAGTTCGATATCAAAAAAGTTGATCAAAAGGAGGATGCTGGCGTGGTGACTATTGTTGCTGAAGTCAATGTATCACAGACCCTTAATACTGACGAATTCGATGCAGCTCAGCTTGATGAAGTAATTGCAAGTGAGAAGGAGAAGGCAACACTGCATTCCCTGAGAAAAGAGAGTTCGGAGAGAGTTGTTGATGGTGGAAGCAATATAGAAGTAGATGGTGACAAATACACTCCTTTGGCTGATCAAGAAATCTACAACTCCTCCACAGTGAGGAGAACTGGTAGCACAGGGTATCATACCACTGAAGAAGTTATTTATGACGGTTCAGTTTTTGAAGCTTCAGATTTTGGAGAAGTCTCTCACTCACCACAATCTACTGATGAGACCAACACTATAAGGCGTATTAGGATTGGTCCAACAGAAGTTCAGAGATTTGAGCAGATCGTGCATGAAGGGCCTGGTGCTGAAACAATGGAGATTAGTGCTTCAGAAGATGTTGTTCAGACAGAAGGATCGTCAGAGTTCAGCCGATCTGTGAGGCATTTTAAGCTGGGTCCTAAAGAAATCCAAACCACAGAAGAAGTAATTTATTCAGGCCCGATTTCTACTACAGAAGAAATAATTTATACAGGCCCTATTTCTACAACTGCAGAAGAGATTGATTCTGGAAATCTTTCGCAGTTTTCAAGAGATTTCAACAGGTCCACAAGACACGTCACAGTAGGATCAAGGCAAGTAACTGAAGAAGTATCTTTTGAAGGGCCTGTTTCAGACTCTCTGGAGCTCAACAGCTCAGGTAACATTTCTCAGACAGAAGGGTCTGGGAACTCCAGCAAATCAATAATGCACTTCAGATCAGGTCCAAAAGAGAGTCACACTGAGCAAGTTATCTTTGAAGGACCAATCTCCGGTAAAGTGGAGGTCAGTGACACTAGAGGCTTCTCACAGACAGAAAGTTCAGTCAGACATATTCAGTTGGGTCCCCAAGAGTTTATGACAGCTGAAAAAATTATCTACCATGGGCCCGTCTCTGAGCACACAGAAGTCTGTGAAGTGGAAGACCAGACTCTTTCAGGAGGCTCAGTAAAGCATTATAGAGTAGGTCAAGTGGGAGTTAAAACCACTGAACGAATCATCTATCAAGGCTCCCTTTCTGAAACTCCACAGCTCATTTACCAAGAAGGACATCTTTCAGAGAATGAAGGGAGCTCAGATACCAGTAGATCTTACAGGCATGTTAAAATAACTCCTGTAGGAACTCACACTGAGGAAATAATCTTCACAAGACCTACTTCTGAAACAACAGAAGACCTTTCACAAACAGAAGAGTCATCTGAGAGCAGTAGGTCTGTAAAACATATTAAAGTAGGATCCAAGGAAACATCTTATACTTTTCAAATGGATGTTTCCAATATGGGTGGAATATCTATCATAAAAAGTGGAGAACAGCAAGGAACAATGCTCGTATCCAATAACCAAGATCCTTCTGTTAGTCAGTCACAGATGGTAGAGAATGAAAATAATGAGTTTGATAAAACTGTGCAATTGCAAAGAATGGTAGACCAAAGGTCTGTTATTTCTGATGAAAAGAAAATTGCTCTTCTCTATCTGGACCATGAGGAGGAAGATGATGATAATGATGGACAGTGGTTCTGAAAGGACTCTTTAACGAAATCTAGTTGGTAACTTGTTTATACATTTTTTTTATTATCCATTTTCTTCTAAAAAGAGGAAGAAAGGGATGGGGAAACACTCAAACTAGTCAGATAATTGACAGTGGATGGAAATATTGAATCTAAGCCTTTACCTATTCCGCACACTTTTTATTTTGGGGAGAAATCATGTTATTAGTATGTTTTCCTCAGAGATCCATGTCCAATAATTTCAGATGTTTCCACCCATAGAAACAGGAATTTGCTACTAAGGAATTCAAATGATTATATTTTGTTTGTTTTTATAGGATGTCAACTAATAAGTGTGTACTTCAATAGGTCTTTTAAACTTAAAAAAAAAACAAATACTGTATTGTACTTGGTTACTAAAATAATCAGCAATTCTATTTAAATCTCAAGCTACTAACCACAGATATAACAGAATGTAAGACTAATGAGCTGGCAGGTAGCTGACTTTCAGTTCTGTTTCTGTCTATTTACATGCAATACCTAATGAAAACATTTTAAGATACAGTTATTACAGCTATGAAAACTAAATAGGATTCTGTAGGATCAAACTGAGCATAGCAGGAATTGACAAAAATATATTTGTGTAAAAAGAATGCAGTGCAAAAGACAGAACATTGAAACAAGGATTCCTCACAGTATTCCTTGTGAGAAATAGTGATTTTTATGGTTAGAAAGTAGTACATTTTAGTATCTTTAAAAGAAACGATAAAGTAACTTCAGTGGCTACGACATGAATAACATCAACTTACGTTATAGATACTAGGTATTGCTAAAGGTAAGCATGAAGTCAAGCATTACATAATGCCTAATTTCTTCACACAGTGAAATTAGCTGATACGTGTTCTGTTCTTGTAAAAAGAACTTAAAAACTTGTAAAAATGGCATTGATGACACTTAGGATCATGGTGTGTGGAGGCCTTCCCACACAATCCTTTCTTTGTTTACAAATGAGAAGATGCCCTTTTCAATTGCTAGCCCTGCAAATCCAACCTGAGATTGGAGTTTTCCTTTTTTTCTTTCTTCTTTTTTTTTTTTTTTTTTTTCTGGTGGTAACATTTGCTTCAGGGCGAAGTTTCTACTTAAATAATTGAAAATAAGCTAATTTCATGTGGATTGCATATTGGTTAAATGAAGGACATAATTTAACTTTACAGTTATAATTCAGTGACTTCAAAGTCCACATCAGAAACCAGCACCACTAACTGTACTAAACTGTGCAGTGCTAGCAGAAGCAAAAATAGCAGCCAAAATATTTTTGTTACTGGGGTAAGAAGATACCATACTGGACACAGAGGAGACACAGGATCCACAAATGAGAAGCTGCTATTTTTACATGCACACCCACCCCCACACGCACATTCACTTGCTCACCCTCACACCTTCTCTGCAGAGCAGAAGCACACCTGTATCTGGATGGCTGTGTTGTGCCAGGCCGGTGGTTGCTGTCTCAGATTAGGGTTTTTTTTTCCTGTGGTTATGTAGGAATAGTTTTGTGTGTGCTAATCTATATTAGAATCCAGTTAAACTATCTTACTCTGCCATGTCTAGTCACTTTTCAGATTCCTTACTATTAACAGAAGCTAGGTTTTCCAAAACTGACTGCTGCTTTATAATATGAATGTAAATGCAAAGCTGAAGAGAAGCTCCATGCTGACTGACATATCATGCTGTTCCAGATATGGGACAGTTTAATTGTTGTGTGCCTTAGTTACTAAGTTTGAAACGGTATAAAACTATTAACGTTCCAAAGATTAACTCTTAAGGCTTGTCTGTGCTGCAAACTTTTGTCTGTTTTCCTTCTTTTGTTTGTGTGAGTACCAGTGTGCTCAGGATTGGATGTTTTTCAGTCATGTCATGTGAAATTATTTGTTGAAATTGGAAACATAACTAACAGCTGGAAAATGAACAGGAAACTGAGTTGTGTAGAAGCACTACAGGCATGTATGCTGAGCTTAGTGATGCTTTTCAATGTGGAATGGACACTATTCAAAATTATTCATATGTGCTCAAAAAAATGTTTTGCTTCCACTTACAAATAGGGTGTAATTCATTGTAGCATTTCTAGTATCATCCTATACTTCTGTTTCCTTAGCTGACCCTATGATTTGAAAGACAGACACATCTATTTTAATAATTGTGTATAAGTCAGAATTTTCCAGCTAGATACCTAACTGGAAGCAATCAGATTCTGTGCTTCAAGTATTAAATAGTTGCGTAAAGGGTGAAGGAAGGTCTGTAATAAGCAAGAGTTAAAAATCAGTATTAGTTTTCTTGAAGTTTTATTCTTAGCTGAAACTTATTCTTCCTCTTTAAAACAGACAGAAGAATATCTGTAAAAAATTTATTTTGTAACCATCAAGAAGCTACTTGAAAGGTCAAACCTTGTTATTGATACCTTGTGGAATCTTTGACTGACATGCTCCATAGGAACAACTCCACCAAAACTCTTATGTTTATTTTCACCTGCTCAGAGGATTACAATGTCAGGTGAAGAAATAAACCAGTAAGGAGCAAGTGAATCACAGAAGGTAGAAGGAGGAGGGGAAAAAAACCCAAAATAAATCAGTATTGTTTCTAGTAAGGCCACAACATCTCTCTAAAAAATCCTTTACACATCAGTATCAGAGGTAGTAGGTTATACCAAGTTATATTTTGAATGTCTGGAGTGGAAAAGTTGTTCTGTGTGCTTTAGTTCTATTTAAGATTAGGTTTTTTATTAACTGTTGGAAAGTTATTGTACAGGAAATGTGCGTTAGCATGACATTTAAAGATATGCACAGTTCCATTGCACGAATACTTTCAGGCTGTGAAGACAAAGATATCCCATGTAAAAAGGGCTTAAGTTTTAAAAATATTTGTGTAAGCAGCCCATTAACGTGAGATGTTTTGACATAATGATTTTGGATAATGTTACCTTCAGGCAACAAAGTGTAGTTAGGTGGACAGTTGCATCCTTCAGGCCTGATGGTTGCATTTGCAGAAGCAGGGCTGTAGGTACATGCATTACTAGTAAGAGTAAATATGACTTACTTGTCTGATGTACTAACTCACCTTGTACAATGACTTTCTGCATCAGTATTATAACCTGTGGCTGATATAACCTCGGTCAGCATGCACTTCTGAAGCTTTGTCATGTAAGTTGTGCTTTTCATTAAATACAAATAAGAACTTTACTGCTGAGTTTGGATTAAACAAAATGCTTTAAAAATATAATTAATAATTTGAAAATATAAATATCAACTATATATTTATATGCCAATATAGATCAGAAGTGGGGCACTGTTTTCCAAATGTGTAAACCACTGGTCTAGAAAGCAAATATTAGCATAGAATATAAAGGAAGATGTGTGAAAGAGAGAATTCTGGATTGACTGATGTTTGTGAATAGCAGGTGTTTAAAAAGACAGTAAGAATGTTGAAACTGGTTTGTTTACGTCAGCTGTGTGAAACTTTGCAGGCAGCTTGTGTTTTGGTCATTTGCAATGAACCTGCATTTTTGTGGTGGTATAAGCTTTGTGATTTTACACTTTTTCACTCTTGAGTATTAAACAATCAAAATCAGTGCAGATGTTTCTCTTTCTTCCTGTCTAATGTTTTTAAGGCTGCATTGACAAAGAGAAAGCACTTCATGTCTATAAATATCTTGCGCTAAGGGCTCTCAGACTGATGAGTTAATTTTGGTTCAAAGAATGAACATAATTTTTCATTCCGACAAAGACTTACCTCTTTCACTTTGATAACAGAAATGATGGCAAAACATAGCTTAGTCATTACTGCAACTACACACAACATGGGTGGACAAGTAGTGGTTCAACAGCAGGTAGTGGGAGAGGCATAGTATAAAACAACACAGAAGGTGAACTCCTGGAGTTGCCAGCATCAGTCATCCTCGGATCCTGACATTTGACCAACGTAAGTCTTTACTTTTACCATCTTTTAGCAAAGCTTTTCATGCATGTTTAGACATTTAATGGAAAAGGATATATTTTTTAAAAATGGTATCTGTCTATATTGGGAAGTTTATTTTTCCTTTTAATCACATAGTTTATCTGCAATGAAGAATCAGTCATATCAAGCCTTTAACAGTTTTTTCTTGATCAAAGAAATGGGTCATAATCAGATTTTTTGTGTGTGAAAGAGTGAGACTTTCTGAAGAGATCATCCATTTTTAATACACCAAGGAAAAACAGTTCTCCATTTCTTACAGAATAGGGAAAAACAGTATCTGAAGTAACTAAATCACAGCATATTCTGAGGATGGTTAAATGATCAGCAAAATAGTTTCCACTGAAACTGGCCTCTGTCAGAAAAATATGTTTTCAGCCTTCATCTACTAAGTGGAGTAGTATTGCTGTTTAATCTATCTGTGGTGAAGATCTGATTTCTCTGAAACTTGAAGCGTGTCTCTGAATAGTAAGGAATGGGACTTGCAGTGGGTTGGTGTTTAATATACTGTTGAAGATTTTTTTCCCTCAGTTTCCTGGGTTTGACACACTTGTCAGCTGTGATAAATTTTTAATGAAAATATGGGGGACTCTCAATGTTAAATTCTAGAAAGGAGTGCTTAAAAATAAATGGGGGGGAAAGGGTGTTTATTCATACTACAGGTTTTTCAAAGGTAAACTTTTTTTTCCTGATGTGTCCCTGCAACCAAATGTGAGCAAAATAGGCAAAAATGTGCCCAATAAACAAGAATAAGCTTTTCTTAAGCTAGGAAAACCTCTGTTTTTTGAAAGATGTTATCTCCATCTATTAGGTTATTACAAACCACTAGTATTGCTTTTGGGTTTAATTTCCAAATCGTGTTGTGAAGTTGGTGTGGCAGAAATTTACAGCTGGAATCAAGCCTAATTTGTTCACCTACAGACCCTTTTTCAAGTAAGAAAGTTAAGAGACACTGAAATCTAACATCCTGGCTAGAATTTGCTTTGGATTTTTTAAACCTCATAGGAAAAGCAATATATTTTAATGAAAATGCTTCTGACAGGCTAAAATTTCTACTTCTGTGATTCATTCTACACTAAAATATTTACCTCAAATAGATTAGAAAACTAAAATCTAGACGTATACAAGAACTTAAGTTGATTTGTAGTCCACAAGCAGATATGGCTGCCTGGATTTTGACTTTATTTTACTTTTTGTACTGAATTTCACTGAGTTTTCTGTTTTTGCTTAAGGAAATTAAACAACAGTGACTAATATCCTGAAAAGACAATATAAGGAATATGCTTGTGAAACAAATATCTTTACCTGTCAAAAGAAGACTCATGGTGGGTTGATGATTCTGTGTGTTGGTCTATATTGATCTTTGTTTTCTGAGCTTTTTTGTGGCCCTGAAAAACAGGCAGGGAGATACAGGTTATGGTTTATTACCAGCTCAAAATTCTTTGCCATTCTAATTTAGTGTTTTAGAAAGTGTATACCTGCAAGAGACCCAGTTATTTAATACAACTCTATAAAAAGGCAAATTCTCTTTCTAATTGGAAACTTGGTTATTTTTCTCCATAATTTTTGCTTTCATTTATTGTATCATCCTGTAAAAAAACATGAGATACTCTACCACATCTGTCACTATTTGCTTTTATTACTTAACCAAAGGAGTTACTGATTTTCCTTCTGTGAGTTAGGAATAAAATTGAAAGAGAACATATTCTTACTTTTCACTTGGTGCTTTGATTAATCAAGAGGGGTGACGGTGGCACATACTCAAATCTCTTCAGGCAATGGCTGTTAAATTGGTGACACATCTGACATTTAGAAGAGGAAAAAGTCTGAAGAGTTAGCAGTCTGAACTGCTGCCTTGGGAGCATTCCAACAGTTTGACTCATCTGTCTTTTCCATCAGGCGTTTGTGTGACTCTTGTACCTAAATATCTTTGAGAAGTGCAAAGGAACATAGATTCTAACAAGATGCAAAAGGATGCTAAGCCAAGAAGAGTTCTAATTAAAAACTCACTCTGAATGTCAGCAGTTCCTTGAATTGCTATCAATCCTTTTTTTTTTTTTTTTTTTTTTATTGTGGGTGCCAAATGGGAGTTGTAAGTAAAGGGAGTACAATGCTTAATTCAATGATACACATTTCTTAGACTCTCACTGGAGTAAACTGATAAGGAGAACCTAAATACATCTATTTTTCACAAGTATATACAGATGTATTGAAAAATAGTATTACTCTGAATAATAGTCCTGTGACAGTCAAACTAAATAATAATATGGTTAATTTCATTAAATCTCTCTGCTTTCATAATGACGTAGCCTCTGGCAATGAGCTGTGCACTAAGGCAGAAATGTGAATAAGATAATGTATTTTCTATCACATTACTGGGAAGTGTATTTATTGTAGATGGCTTTGACTATACAGTGGTGAACACTTACATAAATACTGGTTGTTACTTAGCTATCACTGCTAGCGCAGCCCAGGTTCTGTTCAGCAAGAGGTTTTGGTGAGAGCTTAGCCAAAGGCGTGTGTATTTTTTTCGAGGCCAAGGAAATTGTTCTTGCACCAGAGCTCTAGAAATTTGCATTAGGGTTTTATAAAGAAATTGCTGATGAGACTGGTAACATTATTTATTCTCTCTTACTTCATACTTTCCTGTTGAATGCAGCATATGCTGGCTGTTGTACCCACAGAAAAAGATAATGTAGTGCTATTTAAGCATAACCTGCCTCCACCAAATTTTCAGCAAATACCACAAGAAATTTTATTAATTAGTTTTATGGTTGGTTTTAAACGCAGTACTGTAAAGTTTTAATCTTTACTTTTGCAGTTATCAGACATGAATACACAAGTTTTCAGAGATCCACTTTTCAAATGCCAGTGATGCTTCATACAAAGGTAGATCTTGTTCCTGTAGTGGGAGGAAATCTGAATGCTTTCTAGCCCACTAGCTCTAAACATCAAGATTTAATTTCAATGCTCAGTATATTTAAAACAAATAATTTGCAAGTACCTCCATGAACTCTGAGTGGCAGAGGCAGAAATTGACATTCATATCTGATAACTGGCACTACGGCTGAAAAAAACATGGCTTTTAATCATTAGGGCTGTGCATGGTATGATGTACACGTAAGGATCCTGCAGTGATTTGGAGATAAAGTAGGAAGAGGATAAGGCTGGTAATCTATCCCTTCCTTGTGCTGAGGGTAAATATACATAACATACAGCATTAGTGGGTATTTTAAAAATGTATTATGGGTATTAAACCAACTTTAAGAGGCCTCTGTAGAAATCCTTATAACTTTTTTAGACTATTAGACAATTAATATTACTGGGAGGAAAAGAGAAAAATGGGGGTAGGGGGGAGAGAAGGCTTTGACACATTCTTGTATCACTCTCCAAATTAAGCCCTGTGGAACCATTCTAATTTTTCAGTGCAGGCAGGGTCTTTGAGCTGAGCATTGATTAATGCTGCTTACTGCAAAAGCACTATAGTCCCAACTTCTAATTTGCTTTTATACTGAAGAGCCAGACTGTTTGGCACACTCAGGCCTGCATCTGGAAAAACTTCTATTGAAATGGTTTCCAGACAGCTATGCTGGAAACTACCCCTGCAGCTGCTGTTAGAATGCAGAACGGACAGTTAAAACAGTCCACAAAAACAGCCTATGCTAACAGACTACCGGCTTTGCTTTTTGAATCCTGAATTGGCCAACTTCTGTTGGCTTGAATTCAGCTTTGCAAGTTTCATCTTTTCATTCGATTTTGCTACTCAGCATCAGATTAGTTGTTAAAAAGGAACAGTTTGCACATATTTTTCTCATTGAAAAAAACCTTTCTCTAGAATTTGGTCAAGTTTAATAAACTTCTTCCTATTAGACCAATAACAGCAGACTTCTGTGTAGAGTAATAGGAATTTCCTGCAGAAGGGAAAGAGCAGCTTCTGGGCAATGTAATGTGGAAAAAAAAAATCATTACTGTAGTGTTCTGTATTTTTAAAAATTAAGTGAGCCGTAATACCTCTTAGACTGCTGTAGATGCTTTTGAAATAAAGTAAAAGATTGCACTTTCATAAAATCAAACAAGCTACTTTCATTTTGTCTAGGAAATGTTTGTGAGAGTGGTTGTGACTTTCAGTACTGAACTTGCCAAAGAAGAGAGGACAATCAAGCTAATTTCTTAGTTTTTTTAAAGACAGACGATAAAAATAGAAAATGTTGTGTTTAATTCTGTAAAAGAAATGTAATACAGCCCACTTTTACTTTAATAACTAACAGTACATCTTATTTTACACCATGGTTCAATTAAGAGTAAATAGCAATAGGTTAAATTGGTGTTATAAAACCTAAATTGGAGATCTGCTGTTTATGGGACACCAAATATGGTTTTGCTTACTTGTAGCTGAAAATAGTTTAACCTCATTTGAAGCATGGAAATTCACTTGAAGTGTACAGTAAAACCAGGGAAAAACAAAGTAAAACTTGTACTAGCATTCCTAAGTGGATGCTAGTTCTGTGTCAGAATAAAACCCTAGTGTTCTGTAATAAACATATTAGCCTTCCCTTTTCTGGAATTGTACAAAGTTTCCAGAATTACTAAAATTATTCCACTGAGTTGCTAAATTACAGAAAAATTGTTTCATGTAAACCAGTTGCTGGCAGGCCATTTTATATATTGAATGATCCCCCTCTTATCCTGGCAAAATACCTTTCAGCTTAGGGGAGCTGAGGGCAGAAACAACAGCATGTTTCTAAGCAATTATTTGAATGTGGTATGATTTGCAAAGAATGGGTGATAGTTGCACGCTGATCCCCCATCATTAAAGTAAATAGTAAGCGGAACATTTACTTCATGCAAGGGATGATCAAACCCATAGCAATGTAACCTGCTGCCTCCCTTTTGGGACTTGTTTTCAGGGAATAGTATGGAAAATATTATTTTTGGAAAGCAAGCAGTGATGACTCCTGCTCTTTTGTCTTGAAACAGAGCAATTATTTTGTGATATCATAAATAAAACACTTCCTGCGGGCAAAAGCAGAGGGGGGGAACCTCCCGTTATCAGTGCCTGTGAACCACCAGCCAGATTCCCAAGAGTATAGGAGGGCTCTGGCAGACGGGCTCTGTCACTTGAAATTATTGCCCCCAGTTACCTGCCAACAATTCGCCAGTGTTGTATCAAGGACAACAGAAGGGGGACATGTGCAACTTCTTCAGCTTCTACAGTTCAAACACGAGTGTCAGTGTGGGCTTAAGAGTGAAATAGGTATTGGTTAAATTTCTCTTTCACGCGCATAGCTGGCTGTGAGTTCTGGATCTGATCAGGTGAACAGCCTTCTATGCTACCCTGGCAGGAACCTAGTGTCTCTTAGTTTTGTTACATCAATGTTTTGATGCTTCCTTGTTGCCACAATGCCATGATTCGAGCAGGGGAAAAGAGGGAAGTTAGCAGAGATCATGATAAATCCAGTGTTCCTCATGGAGAAGAGTACCTGCCTCCTACAAGAGCAAAGTTTTCAAGAGTGCTGACAGGGTAAGAATTAAGTTAGCTACAGATTAATACTACATAGCAGAGCTGAAAAGCGTAACTTTTTCCATGAGCTATGGAGTGCAGATGCCAGCATCAGATTCTCCAGCAGAATCAGTCAGCAGCAACTACAAATATGGGATACATCTTCACTGCTTGCTTTCGCACTTCCCTAGTTCTGGGGATGATTTGAATAAGCCAAGTTCCTGTTGCCGAGATGATGAACCCTGGTTCATTGCAAATAGTCAGCCAGAATAAGATCTGCCAGGGTATAAATTGCCTATCTGAAAAGCAACTTTATAACACTGCCAATTCTTCAGCTAACGGTTGTACCTGCTTAGGTTTCATGTGTGTTGTGTTTGTGTGCCCTTTTACACGCTCTGTCACTTCCAGGCGCCCCTCTGTCTTGGTTACTTCTGGGCTAAGATCCCTGTATGTGGTCATTCTAATTCCTGGCCCTTCTTTCAGCAGTGCAGTTGCTTGCTCTGAGAGAAACAGTGACAGAAAATATTCAAGAACTGATGGTCTGAGAAGATGAAAAAATATCAACCCTTACATGAGCTAATTTTTGTTATGAAAGAAGATGAAAAAAAATACTACTTATTACAAACCCAAATCTTCTCTGTCTGCTATCTAAATAGAGTGGGGAGCTTGCCATTGTCTTCCATGAGTTTTAGTTTGGTACTGTATTCTCCTTAAATGTAATACAAATGCATGTGGAAGAATTTTTGTCCCTAAAGCCTGTTGATTCCCTGTGTTAGTATTTGCAAAAATACAGAATATGAAAAAAGGCAGGCTCTCTATTAGTAACAACAGAAGAAGGAAATTGTGGCTAACAAAGGAAATGTAGACTTGTGAACATTTTCCACTGTGGAAGCGCTCTCCCAGCGCATTAAAATGGGCACAGTATATTCAAGAGCCTCCTCTTGTTCATGACAATAGCACAGACAAGCTTTTCACTTGCTTCCATGGAAGGTTTAGCACAGTGAAGAGGTAATGACTAATTCTGCACAGGTTGAAAAAGGTATGTGTAGCTTCTGCAGTAAATCTGCAAAATTACAAAACTAAACTATTTCTGTATGTACACCTGAGATCTTATTTTCCTAACTGAAAATTAAGCTAAGAAGCATCTACCTTGGTCCTATTTAATTGAATTGGTACTGCCTTCTGTGTTTGTGTTACTGACTAGCATTAAATTCTGTTCTTGACTCTAAAGTTACCCAGTATGTACAGTCTTGTTTAGAGCATTAGCTCACTTTCTAAACCCTTGGCATTTGGGCCAGTCTGTAACTGGTACCTCAGTGGCAGCTATTTTAATCTTTCCTATGATCACTTGTCACTACCTGGTGAAGTTAAGAAGCTCTTTCTCACATTTTATTCAAGTGCTATGCAAATGGAAGGAAGTATTACTCCTGCAGCTCCTCATAGTTAAAGACTGTGCATGGCAATTCAGCTCTGTGACGAAGGGGTTAGGTGCTACTCTGATATACTCTGTTTGTGACATTTGTTTGTACAGGCAGATATATACATCAGAAGTGCCTTTCTAGTTTGTTGTACTCAAGCACATGCTATTTTAGGCTGACATTTTCCAACCTGTCCTGAGGGAGTTAGATGTCTAAATTAAATTCAGTTTGACTGATTGGGACATTGAACATCTCTGAACTAAAATCCTAGTGATAGACAGTGGGCCTTTATTAAAACACACTATTTGCTCTTCAGTAAAGCAATAATATATGTCTGTATCTAATTTTTATAACAAAATGGCCATATAATTGAATTGTGAATGCACATATAGGACTTGAAGACTAGGATGATATTTTATTAAGTAAACATGCAAAATACACACACTGAAAGTGCAGCTGCCATAGTGTTAACAGCACTGAGCTGTTTTGATTTGGAAATGATATAAACGCTTCCTATGAAAACTCTGTACTCTTGTTGATTTAAATATGTGTTTGATTGAGTGACAAGTAATTCATTATAGCTGGTTCTCTCATGAAAATGAATGTACATTTTTCACGTTTGACTTTTGATGGTAGAAATGAAATGTTGAAAAGCAATGGCATTGAATGTGATCCATATTGAACCTCTGATCAGTGCCTCAGTCTAGTATCATACAATGGTATTTCTGGACAGAAATGTGAATAAGAATTTAGGTTCTATTCCCAAATCCTCATTTGAAACTTATAAGCATTTTTTTTAGCAAAATGCCATGAATATTCTGAAGCTTAGTTTAATCATCTCTCAAATGAGTTTAAAAAAGCCCAACAGTCTTAATGAGGCATAGTAGTGCTTTTGAAACATTTTTAGATCTTCATATCAAAGGTGCCATGAAATTTTACACCATAATTTATATAATAAATTGTAATGAAAGTACTAATGTGTTTTGCATAGCGTGAGGGCTGACACATATAAACATGAAATATAAATTAAGAAACCTTACAGCAAATAGAAGAGATTCCAAAATAACTGAACATGGCCCAAATCTGCTATCGAAATTCAGTACAATTAGCCTTGTACAGAACTGTGGCAACTGCAACTTGAAGAAGAACAGCAGAGTTAGAGACCTGTCTGCCTCCCTGGTGCCTGCTGTGTTGTGCAGACTCTCTATTCAAATGCTCTTTAGAAAACAGTC
Organism: Lathamus discolor; assembly: GCF_037157495.1. Lineage (NCBI taxonomy): Eukaryota > Metazoa > Chordata > Aves > Psittaciformes > Psittacidae > Lathamus > Lathamus discolor. The sequence continues at coordinate 4,400,798 of NC_088891.1, read as the reverse complement.
TGGAAAGGCCTCAAGCATTGAAATGCAGAGAGGGAAACAATTCCAAACAAGGCTGCCTGTGTGCAGCCCTTTTTCTGGTATCAACCTTGAAAGGTTTACACTGAAGTCCTCTGCCTTGCAAGCTACTTCAAATTAGTATCATTTATGGAAAGGGCTATAAACAAAAGGCAAATGTCTTGAATGCTTTTCAGTGTTGGGGAGAAGTGTTATGAAAGTCTGACACCAGCTGGCACTGGCCACCCTGGTGAGGCTGGTCTGCCTCAGGTTATCATCATTTTGCAGGCCAGCATAGTAGAAAATAACTACAAGACTGTCATCCATTGATTTCCCTTCTCCAAACTGACAGTGCATCTGGAATAGTTGTGATGGAAAAAAAAGAGAATTTGATAGAGCTGTTCTGGCTATCACCTAACCCTGTGTGAGCAGTCATCCGGTACAGCCTGTAAAACTTGGAACTGGGAGTAAATGTACTTATCTTCTGAAGGCTTAGGGAAGATGATTATTTGTGGTCTGTATGTCTTTGGAGTATTACGAAGTTTTATAAAAATAGTCATAGTGATAACATGCGAACTTGGTTAAGTGCCCTCAGAAGGGTCAGCTATGTCTTTTTGCATGCAGACCAGTCAGCCACTACAAGCATGTATAAGCATAAAAACTTATTTTGAAATGAACTGAAATTTAGAAAGGATGAAGTTACCAGCATATTCTATCTCACTGTCCACTATCAATTTTCTGTTGATGCAATTCAATTACATTTTCACAAGCCCAGAATGTTCTGAGAGCTGCTTTACCTGTGTGATCCTCTCTCATCAGCAGTGTTAAGGAAGAAAGTCAGCACATCCCTTTTAATATCATCTACAACTGATGTTCTTTTGGAATTGACAATAGAAGTCTTTGCAGAAAGCTCTCACATCTCGGAATGACTGTTCATGGGATTTCTGTGTTTCAGGATGTAGTCCAAAACATCTTTTTATTTTTTCATCCTCTTTAATCCGCCTAACAATAGAAGGACGAAATAACTGTAAGAAGTTTTCTGGCTGCAGTATGAGCAGTGGCTTTTCTTAACCTTTTAAGGAAGTTTTCTCTGTGGTCTCTAAGATTTGTAAATAGCTCCAGGAAATTAAAGCTCTTAAAAAATCTCAAGTGGACAATTTGCATGTGTGGTTGCAATTTACTGGGAAAAAAGCTGAATAGTGATCTTTAGCCAGAATTTATATGCTATTGCGGTCGTCAGATATTGCTAATTGTATCAGTTGCACTTGTAAATTTCAGTTGTATGCCATTTTAAAATTATTCTCACAGGTGCTCCACTGGAGATTCAGTGCAGTCCCAGACATGATACAGTTCTAACCCAGGGTTCATATATATTGATATGCCACCCTGGAGCCCCAGCTTTAATCACTACATTGGTTATATTATGGGTTCCTTCCTGTCTCTCCAGGCAGGATTAGATAAGGAGGAGGACTTGTACCCAAGCCTGCTGGGATTGTTCAGCTTGGAGAAGACAAGGCTCTGGGGAGACCTTAGAGCAGTCTTCAGTACCTAAAAGAGGTTGATAAGAAACCTTCAAAGGGACTATTTACAAGGGCATGTAGCAATAGTACAAGGGCGAGTGGCTTTAAACTGGAAGATGAAAAATTTAAATGAGATATTAGAGAAAACAGTCTTCCCTGTGAGGGTGCTGAGGCGCTGGCACAGGTTGCCCAGAGAAGCTGTGGCTGCCCCATCCCTGGCAGTGTTCAAGGCCAGGCTGAACGGGACTTTGAGCAACCCGGTCTAGCAGAAGATGTCCCTGTGTGGCAGAGAGGTGGGAACTGAATGAGCTTTAAGGTCTCTTCCAACCCAAATCAGTCTAGGATTCTATGATTGCACATTCTTTGAAAGATGGTGCTTCTGTCTGTGATGGTCTGTCTGTGATGGTATAACTTCCATCATTTGTGAAAAAGGAAATGCTCCTTTACATGCTATATCTTCTGTAGGTTTGGATTCTACCAGGTATTGAACAAACAGCAGCAGAGGTAAGAAGAGACTCATCTAAGAGCTTATGTTGTGCTGCTTTTATCTGTTTAACTTTGCTCTTATCTTTCAACATTGCTGTTATGTGTTAATATTTGCCTTTGTCTTTCAGCAAGCAGAAGTATCTTTAGTAGTTGTTTTATATTGTTTCAGTGCAGTCCTTTCCTTAAGGAACAAAAGGAAAAGGATTAAATGTTTTCCAAACACCAAGGATTTGCCATTTACCCTGTATTTCTCTGAAAGACCTGTACGTGGGGTGAAGAGGTCAGGGATGGAACACCTACAAATGCAAGTAGGAAAAAATTATTTGCTTCACTGACAGTTTTCTCTGCATCAGGGATGGCCAAGTCATTGAGAGCTGAGCTTCTCTTCAACAAAATACAACTTATCCTGTCAACAACCCATACAAACTTGACATATGCTGTTAAATGCTGGCATACTGTCCCACATAAATCTTCCATGGAAGTGGGCTTCTCCATTTCGTAGTACCACAACAGGTTATCAGTTTCCTCTCTTTCCCCTCTTATTGATGGGTATATTAAGACTATTCAGACTGATATAGAGGCCAGTATGTGGTGCATTTATCCACCTGTTTTCCAGATTTAGACTGACCTATTTCCCATCACAGTGCATATCTCAAGTTGAGTAAGAAAATTCTTTCAAATTAAAAAAAAAAACCCAAACAAAAAACCAACTGCAAAACCCCCAATTAAACAACCCCCTGTCCCCACAAAAACATAGCTGTTAGGAGATCATGGATATAGTCTAAACCAGGAACAAAATCTAAACCAAACCAGGTTTCATCTAAGCTATATGCATTCTTTGCACTTCTCTTAGCATAAGCAATCTGGTTTTAAACAGGTACTGAGTTTTATCTGAGCAGTCTCCACCAGGCAAAGGCAGTCACTTTACATTGCCAGTGCTAGCCAGATTTTATGGTTTGTATGTGGTTTCTGGCTGGCTTCTATTTTATTAGAGAAACCAGTATTAATTTAAGGATTATAATAAAGTTGCAGCTGTTCTTCTTTGGTAATCTGAATTGATAGGGCTGTTTCTGGATTACTGTTATAAAGGTGCAATCACTCACTAGAGAATAGCTGTTCTAAGTATATCAATGCATATTTAAGAAACTGGAACTCATTGCCCATGACTTCAATGCTAAAAGTGCTAGGTCACTAAAAGGGTTTTAATTACTCCACTGTCCAGAATTATGGGGTATTAATCCCTGGAGGATAGTAAAAGGCATATAACTCTTTTTCCTATGCTATTGGTGAAAAAAGGAGAAATAGTTTCAGTGTGTCTATAGTCAGTTGAAGTTACTCTGAGTCACCATTTCTGATTTTGAATGGAGGCTAAATTAGCTCCTTTTGTCAGACAGAATATGTTACCAAACTACAGACATATGGTCTGGAATAGTTCCTTAGGAGCAAGGCGGGTGGCAGACACAATGCCATATTGTCCAAAATACTACTTACATTAAGGAAAATGGGAGCTGGCAGCTAGTATTATGCCACAATTTCATTATCTAGAAAGGTCTTTATCAATGTTGTAATGCAAATGGGACAAAATCAGGAAGGGGGGTAAGGACTCACACAAAGTAAGCCAGGCAGCCACTACTGCACTACCTAAGAGCCTCCTCAAGCCCAATTATGCCATGACTTGTAACCTGTTTAAGCTCACGCATGACCTGTAACCTGCTTTAAGCTCAGACTGTTAGACTTCCCAGTAACAAAGTGCTCAGGAATTCACATGAGCAATTTCTGAAAGGATACACAGAGCACAACAAGAAAACAAATATCTTTGACTTTTCTGGTTTGCTCTCAAAGCCAAGAAATTGTCTCCAACACATGCAACATCCAGGCATATATTTAAGATATTCCTGGTGTGTTCAATAGAAAGAAAGGTCAGACCCCAGCTGTAACCAGATGGATGGTTTGCGTGAAAAGGAGAAACTTTTCAAGCTCTCTAAAAGTGAATTTCCCTCTGGTCTCAAGAACGGAAGATTCTGCCTTAACTATAACAGGTTCCACAATATGCTTGCATAAATCAAAGAGCTGTGTATACATGACACTTCCCCTCTTCACTATTTATATTCACTTGGAATGAAAAATAGCTCACCACCTGCCTCGTTTTTATCATAATGTAACAGGCCACAGAGTTAACACCCTTTGATATGAACAGCAGAATAAAATGACAAAAACGGTCACTCTTAGACAATGAAGATATTTGGAACCTCACCTGGAACTTTTCCATAAGAAACATAAACATCTCATAAATAGATGAAAATATGTTATTTCAAGTATGTGTATTGTAATGAAAAAAAAGCAACACACTTCCATTTCAGGCTTACAAGTACTAAAATTATGGAACTGTGTGGACAAGAGTAAAATGATTTAATATTTTATTAAAGTTTTACAGTAAATTTATAGGAACAAAGGAGCTTTAGTGACCATATGGGGCCTCTCTACAACACACAATGTCATTCCGACACGTAGAAGACTGTGGGACTTTCCCTCAGAAAAATACACGGCTAGGAGAGGAGAAAGAAAATGACATTAGGCATCAATAGTCACATTAAAGAATTAGAAGTTTGGTATCTGGAAGTACGAACAGCTTCATAATAAGCTTAAACCCACTGTTTTCAGGTGAATGAATAACAGTTTTTGGTCTGCTGAGACCCAGTGAATCATTGGGAATACTTTTGACAATTATCACAAACTCAGAAAACCAGTGGGTTGAACTGAAGGGAAGTGAAGATGAAAAGAAACCACATCTTGGGCCAGGCAGAAAGATGGAGAAACAACCCTCATACAGCCTTAATGACAGCAGAGGGCGGTAGTAAAATATAATGCTATTGAGGTCATATAAAAATAGACCAAAGAGCATTTCATGCCATTTGCTTCCTGAAATTAATAAACATCCATGAACTAAGTTTGCTATATAAGTTTTACAAATTTTCTGGTTTAAAGTGAAGCAAAACTGGAGATAATATTTTAAGTGGTTTTACTTGAATTAAATCAATCAAATTGAAGGAGTTTCATGAAGTGAATTCCAAAAGATAAAATTTTATTCATTAATGGATTTAGAATTAATTTGAAAGCCTTGATTATCTTGTCAACAAGAGGCAACACAAAATATCTCTATGTCAGCTTCATGCACCTTCAGCAGTCATTAAAGAAGAACTAACAATTGAATAAGCCATGGAGAGCTGGCTGTGTCCTTTGTGGTTATCCCATATTGAGATTGCCTGATGGAGCAGATGCAGAAATGTTGTTTCTGCCTATTGTTATATGTGCTGAGCACATTAACAAAGGAATTTGGTTTCTGGGGCAGTCAGTGAGACATTGTTCTTTTTCCACTGAGATTAATTACATCAGTGGGAATTCAGAATGAGCACAAACTGCATGATCAGGGTCAAAATCCAGTGCTCACTTATCCTCTGTTAGGGTTATTCCATTCAAACAGCAGTTTGTCCAAATCACTAGTACTTTCCATTACTTCTTAGGAAATCTATTCCACAATATAACCAATGTGTTTACCAGGAAACTTCCCTCAAAAAATGAGTTCAGCCCAAATCAGTGAGAGACTGTTTTAAAAGCTTCTATTTTGAACAATGCTGATTTGAACCATACCGGGCAGTATAAGGAACTTTCTTTAAAATTAGCTTTTTCACCAGCATTACTGTGTCACTGAAAAATGAGTCAGTTAAAGCTTAACAATGACAAATAAACTGAAAATAAAAATATTTAAGCCAAAGGTGGGTGACTGTCTATAAATACCGACATGTTGGCAATCAGCATGCAGGAGCTCCATCTGCCTTCCAGTTTTTGGTACTGCTGCAGAAGCCGGAGTTGCAAGGAAAAGGTTTGTGGAATCAAAGTTAGCAATACTGTGATGAGTCATTATAACTTTATTCCACTCAACTTCGTAACTACACCAAAGTTACTAATTGGAAGTTAGGAAGGACTTTCTAAGAAGAGCCAGGACTTCTGGAGAATGGATTCTTTTTCCATCAGTAAAACCAGAACATTTTAGTGTGCTTATTTCTTCCTGATACAAGAGACAAATCAATGAATGTATGTGTAATGCTGAAAACCCTCCTGTGGAAAGAAAAGATCCCCCATGCTGGAATCCTGCCACGTAAGGGAGAACTCTGCCATTTTCCTAGACCATTTCAAACATCCCAAGCATGGATTAAACAGATTCTTCTGTTTGACAATGGGAAAGAAGTTCAGTAGCTGCAAGACTTGGCAGATGTACCAGACAGCCCAGTGGGTTACTACTGCTTTCCACACTTGTGCATGTCATATACTAACCTCTAGTACCCACCAACCCTTCTGCAAACAGGACTAAAGAAAGTCAAAGCTGCACCTGTTGATTGATCTGTTGATTCCTTGTGCTTAGAAGATTCCTCCAGCCATGGGACCTCTTTGTACCAGGTGCAACTGCATGAGCTTTGTGTTAGGTAGTTTTGTTTCAGTAATTCTCAGAACACAGTGATGTCCAAGAAGTCCCACCTTGTACTGCTAGTTAACACGCTAAAGAGCAAAGGTTAAAAATACTTGCTAGTTGTCTGACCTTAAAGGAGAATCACTCTTTTCCTGTCATGCATCAGTCACACTAAAGTTTCCTGCTGCTAAAAACTGACCTTTAATTGCTCAGTGAATAATTTTAGCATAATCCAAACTTAGTTTTATTTAATGCTCATGATGCAAGGTAAATAGTATCCACAGTACTGGGTGGGAAAGACTCACCCAGGATTATTAGGGATTCTGAACCTCAGTATGTTCAGAACTCAAATTCAAAAGCTCATTAAGACATTTTGGGTATCTTGAGTTCTGCAAAACTGAGAGCTGGGAATTTTGTCACAAAAACCTCAATAGAAAGAATTTCTTCATGTTTCACTGGGCAAAACAAAAGAAAATGGTTGTATAAAGCTTTACTATATATAAGGTATTTCTGACTGCATCTTCCCAAAGTTGTTAGCCTCAAATAGATACCTTGTGTGATAAATCTGATACCATTATATGTTTTTACTCACACTACATTCACCTGGCTTGTATAAGTTTGGCACAAAGAAGGGATCACTGGTGGACCTCTGCCTGTTTGTTCCAGTAAACCAACTGAAGGTCAGTGTTCAAGACACCAGCAACTGCAAACTACTCAAATAGACCTACTTCTTCAAAGTTGCACATCAAAACAAGTGTTATTAATTTCTTTATGTATGCACACATCAGATCAGTCATCCTTCTGAGTTTGATTTAAATTTCAAGCCCCTCTGTTCCTTGTTCTCACAAGCACAAATTAAGACTTGAGCTGGGATAAGGAAACAGTAAAAATCCAGTTAAGCAGAGTATCCCACTAATCCCACTTGCTAGATGGGAATGACTTGGCAACCATGAACAAGCACTTAATGGAAGATCAGATTCCAATGCCCCTTGCTCTGCTCATCATTTTTAGCCTTGTGACTACACAGAGAGGACTGTACACCTGTGCTGTGCAGGATCAGAGCTTCGGAGATCAGCTTACAGATCTGACAGAGCAGCACTTTTTAGAGGCACTGCACAGAATCTGATGACACAAGTCTGGGAGATTGTGATGGCATTGGTAAAGGATAAAAAACCCAGACGGGGAATGAATGTGTGTGACGAATGCAGCCTACGCAAAGCAATGAAAAGAATCCTGAGTGACTGCTTCAGGAGGAAAGACACAAGATAAAGTGATGTGTGAACATTCAAATCATGTTAGAAATTATTGTGGATATCATAAAGCTACAAGGTAACTGGCACTATACAGCTCATATGAACCTGGTACAGCTCTGGAACAAGCAAGAAAAATGTAACACAGTTGAGGTGGGTGAGGATGTTTGTTTGCCTTGGCAAAGAACAGTTAGTTCATCTCATTCTTCTGAAGAGCAGTCTGCAGGGAATCATAAACATTATTATCAGCAGGGAGAAGGCATTTTAAATACTGCTATTAGGAATCCTCTCACTTGGAAAACAAAAGAGATTAAAAAAATAATCTTTCAGATCCTCAATTTTAGAAGTCCCTACTGAAATATTGACAATTCCTATGGTACTTTATTAACATCTCTAGTAGTTTTGGTGATCCTAAACTGCTCCTGCAGTTTATGTTGAATCCATGTGTGCAGTATGTTTTACAGTCACTGAAGGCACACCCTGAGAGCTGAATTTGTTTCTGTGACAGAGCAGAATCAAAGACACTTTAGCAGTGCTCTGGTCTCTTTAGCCACTTTGTTGGTGTGAGTAGAAAAGCAGAAACAAACAGAAGTTTGCTATCAAAAATACCAGAGAGCAGTGATCTTCTTCCTGTCTCAGAAACCCCCGCCACATTACAAAGTATGTGTAAAGAAACACATAAAGTCTCCTGGCTCTGTTAAGAGAGGGTTTCCCAAGAAAAAAACTTCATCTTTCATGTCAGTAATTCAGTGGAAGAAGGCAGAACACAGTTTCTGTCCTGATCAATGATTTAGTATCCTGGAGAAGAACATTTGGGCTGATCTATCACTGAATTCCCTCCAAGGAATGTGTTGCTAACTGTGCTCATATTCAGCTTCTACTCTGGTCTGAAATATGCTTAAGTTTTAATTTCTCAGATATTTATAACGTGGGACCAAAGTGACATTAAGAAGTGTGATGCAGTTGCTGTTTTTAAAGCCATGGTGGTATACAAACAGGCCACTTCCTGGAGTTTAACGCTGAAATGAGAAAATAGACAAGTATTTCCAACCACAGTAAGCAATAATATGTGCAGCATGGTATGATAAATATGGAGGATGCTGAATTTTGAAGGGTAGATTAGTTCATCTCAAATTATTTCAACAAAATCCAATCTATGTATCTGAGAAAAACAACTCCCCAAAGAGTAGCAAGTAACACTGAGCAAATACACTTGTCCAGATCAATTATTGCCTTTCAAGTGCAGGAAAATGATAAATGAGCAATTAAGTTCTGCTGTGCCTTATTTAGAACTGAAAAAGAGAGAAATGAGCCTGCAAGAAAAAGAAACAGAATAGTTTGTGTTGGATCTTCAGCTTTTTTTCAACACGCTGCTTTGTTTCAAGTAGAAATTCTGAGAATATATAGGAGAGAAAAAACACCTTCTGTAAGGCATTGAGGTATTCATCTTCTGCATTCAGCTGCTTGGCTCCCCTGCAGAACTGCTGCGAATCTTGTTAAGCCAAGTTTATGTTCATTAGTTTGAGGAAACTAAAAAGAGGATTTCTGCAGCTGGGATTCCTTTTTTAGGCAGCTGGTAGGGCTGATCTTCATCAAAGAAGAGCTTTTTAATAGCCAGTAACGGTAAATATTCTGAGTATGAGGGAATTTGCAGTCATTAGACTACTGACGTAACACAAGACCTTCACTAGGATGGGATTTATGTACTGGGTCATCTCAGTGTGTGTGAATAAATATAAACTCAAAACCAGGTGCACAGAACATGAATAAATTGAGCTTCCACAATGCCTGTTTCAACAGGCCAACTCTCATGGCTAAAAATGTCATAGAATCATAGAAATAGTTAGGGTTGGAAAGGACCTTAAGAACATCCGGTTCCAACCCCTCCGCCATGGGCAGGCCACCTCACAGTAAACCGTGTCCATGATGGTGCAGGCAGGATTACCTCAGGTTCTCCTGTTAGCAAAGGAATAAAAGCTCCTGTAACCTGCACCAAAATTTGGCTGGGAAGATGGTCTCTGGCCACCACAACTTCTACCTACAACCGACACTCTCCTTCAAAACCTGTTAAGCAGGGCTATACCTATCTGTTCTTCACGCTAGTCGCTATGCACAGCCCTGTGAAAGCAACCCGAGCTACCCGTTGTCACCGGGACACCCACTGAAGTGAGAGAGAGTCCCGCCCCTCACCGCACGTAGACGGGCAAGTGGCTGAGGTACGGCACCCTCCCATTGGCTGATGGAGGCGGGGGCTCGCGGCTCGGAGAGGAGGAGGGAACTTCTGATTGGGTGGCGGGCGGTGGAGTGCCTTGTGATTGGGTGAGAGGCGGGTGTTGGTGGTGAGGGGGTGGTGTTGTGGCGGCGGGACGGGAGGCAGGGGCGGTGCGCGGTTGGGCGGTGTCTCGCGAGAGTTTGCGAGATGGCCGCAACGGTCTCGCGCGGCCGCGGCGGGCTCCGCCCCCGGGTGTTTGGGCCGGCGGCGGCGCGGATCGGAGCCGATCGCTGCCGAGCTTGAGGCGGCGCCGGTGAGTGACCGGTGGGATGGGGTCATGGCGGGGGTTGGGGCTCCGCCGCTCTACCCGCTGCTGCCTCCTCCGAGAGGGGTGTGAGCCCTCGCCGCCCGCTCCGCTCCGTTCCGAGGCCGTTTCCTCCCTGTCCCTCTCCGGTCCCTCTTCAGTTGTGAGGGGGGTCTCCCGCCGCCTCCTCGCCAGCCCTCGCAGGCTCCGCCTGTGGCGGCCCCACACAGCCGGGACGGCCCGGCCCGGCCTCCCGCAGCCCCACCTCAAAGCCCTTCCCGGTTCTCCTCCGCCGGTGTGCTCCCTTTCTCCCCAGCAGCCCCCCTCGGCTGGGGGCGGCCCGTAGAGGTAGAGGGGTCTCCGTACCCTCCCGGTGCCACCCCATCGCGTCCTGTCGTGTGCACAGTGCGGGCTTATTTCTGTCTTCTTTGTGGAGCTGAGGGATTCTCCCCTGAACGACCTGACCCCTCGCGGGACTATTACCTGTCCTCATCTTCCCTTTTCAGTTCTAAAGATCGCAGTTATGTCCCGTCCTTCTTGTTAATGCTGTGTCTCGTATCTGGGAAAAGATTATTTAGAGAGGAAAAGTTCGGCTGGTGGCGGGAGGAGGGTTTTCCTTTGAAGTAAGAGCCAAAATAGAGTATGTTATGAGTGGGTTTTGCATATGTGGGTTTGCGTGTCTGAGTATTCATGCGTGCCACGGCTGAGCGTGGCCCAGTTGGTCTATGGAGTCACAACTCTGAACTCTTTTTAGGTGCCTGTAAATGCGAAACACCTAAAAAGCATCTCTGGACAAGTTGAAAGGCTGTTAGACATTTATGGATGTGTTTTGTGACTTCTCAGTATTCCTTAAGCAAAATACTTCAGAGGAAGATGAGCTTTCCATTGCCATTTCTTATATTGCAGCAGTTAATGCATGAATACTCTCAGACTATGCACATGAAACATTCAAATGCTTTTCCTTTAATTCTTTGTATGCTGATTACAGATGCACAGTTTGAAATTGTAGTGGCTTAATTTCCTCTATCTGCTGAATTAAGGGAGCTTTGATGCTGCTGGTGCCAAGGGCCAGCAGTGTGTGTACCCTGTCTCTTCAAGGTAGCTGATAAAGGCAACTTATTACAGCATGGTCTTCTCACTCAAATACTGCTTAACCAAAGTTAGACTGATCCTTTCTTGTCTTTTATATAGAAGTCCCAACAGGGTGATCATTTGTTTACAGAACTGATCTTAGCATGGCTTGGATTATGGATAAGCTTAGGTAAGGTGTGCAGGATATTACATCTAAGTCGTGACTAGTAGTAGTAGTGCTTACGTGGCTCTTAAGAAAATAAATGCTGTATTCTTCCAAAAGGACGTAGGTCACTTGCAGAAGCTGCTTATCTGCAAATCAAGGGAATTACTGAAACTGGTAAAGCAGTTTTATTTACATGTATGGTCTAGTTTTCAGTTTTCACCTGACAGTTTAAGGTGTTCTGTTTACAACTACCACTATATAATTGTAACTCAGTACCTTCACTTCCAATGTCTGTTATGATGAGAAATCTCTCCTTCAGTAAAGAAGTAAACTAAACCAGAAAATGTTATTGGCGGGAAGAAGTCAGAATTCCTTTCCTTTTATTAATGGAAATTGATTTATACACACGAGTCAATAGCAAACTGGTAACTCTGAATTAATAATTAGTCTGGCTTTATTATGTTCTCCTGAATTCTGAGATAACAATAGTGATGCTACATCTTTCCAGCTATCTAAATCTAGACAACATAATAATGACTAGAATTTTGGTTATACATGGAAAACAAGCTAAATAAAGTCGAGTTTAAGTTAATTTTTAATTTGTCTTCATACTTTTGTTTTCTGGTTTTGAAGTTGTCAGTTAAAGCTTGACATTTAGTTCTTTCTGGTTTTATTTTTAGTAGAGACCTGAAAAACTGCAGTCACATCCACCTATGAATTTTCTTCCTGGAAATTTCACATTTCTCATAAAGTATTTTATTGTTTTAAAATGGCCTTACTGGCTGCCCATCCCCAATATCTCTTCCAATTGATTAAATTCTTCCAGTAGTTTTATATAGGAAAGGTTAACAAACTTTCGTCATTCGCCTTACAAGCTACTTAAAGCCATTTTAGCCACCTGATAAATCCTCCTGTAATAAATGGTGTATTTTTCTTACCTATGGATTCTTCTTTCAGCATGCTTCATAGAATAAATAGGTGCAGGACATCAGTAACTGTTAGTAGAGAGAGGTTTCCTTATATTCTGGTGCCAACTTCTTACTATCTGAATTTTAGATAATATAAAATTATCTGAAAGGTCCAGTGAAAATGGATGGAAAAAAGCATTACATATACCTTAAACTCTTGTTATTGCCAGTCTGATAACGTGTTAAAACTTCATCTCATCCAGAAAATAGTCAAAGGCTTGCAATAGCATATCTTGTGATGTGGATGTTCTGGGTACTTTATTTATGTATTAATTGGAATAAGTGTGTTTAGGTAAATTATCAGATAATACATAATGACTACCTCTTGCTGCAGAAGAACTCATGACATACACCTGGATAATGTTTTGTTTGGTTTTTTTTTTCTCTTTTTGTCTCCTAGAAATGGGTCTACTTTCAGAAGATGCAATGCACTAGATGTGCTGCTTAGTCATGGCATCAGAACTATGTAAAACAATCTCTGAGGCAAAGCTGGAGAGGCACAAGAACTTGTTCTTAAATTATCGAAATCTCCATCACTTCCCTTTGGAGTTACTGAAAGATGAGGGGCTACAGTACTTGGAGAGACTTTATATGAAACGAAATTCCCTGACCACATTGGTACGACAACCTCTTTATTGTAACATTTACTGTCTGTATGTTTAGGAATTCTGGTTTTTGAAACAGAAAAAACAAGATAATTTACGAATCATATTAATCTAACAGCAGATCTGATCCTGAATGTCATCAATTATGAAATATAAGTATTTGGTTACGTTTGAAGTTGTATAGGTAATGTAGAGAATAAATGAAAGCTTATGACATTTTATGGTTACTCAGTTGAAGCTCTTTGAAGATCTGCTGTGGGTTTTCTGGTGAAGTTTATTGTTTTGGGGTTTATTTTTTAATTGCTATAAATTTTGCTCACATTAGTGGTCAGGCTAGGGGCTGCTGTTGATAAGAGAAAAACTCAAAGGAAAACATCTAATTTCAGGGTTGTGGGATTTACTGTGACGTTGTTTTGTTTTTTCCTTGAACTGAAGAAATTCTTACCCTGAATGAATGCTGTAATCTCAGAATTCAGTGTGGGGTAGTTAAATAACTGTACGAGACATTCTGAGCTGGTAAGATTCTCTACAGAGAGTCAAAACTTGCCTCTGTTGATAGGCTCAAGTGTCCAAATAATTAATTTTTTTTTTTGCTTTTTATTATCTTGGGCTGGTGTGATAGATAAAATAATAGCCAGGGCAGAGGAGCTGGAGGTCCTGACTACTTAAAATTCACCAAAAGTATGTTTTCCTGTGCTTCCTAGAAAAAGTTCAGTACTCAAGTTTAAGGAACAGTGTTTAAAGTTTTCTCTACAGTACATTGGAAATCCTCAATAAGGGTTTTACTTCATGGGTCAAAAGCTGAAAAGACTCTGAAAATTTTATGGTTTTTCTTCCCCTTGAATAAGTCACTTAAGTGTGCATGTATTGCACTTTTTTGGTTTTGCACAAGTCCTTTGGTTAATAACGGGAGGATAGGATTCATGGTTATGTATTAAGGCTGCTTTAAAAATTGCCCAAAGACTGTGAACAGTTCTCCTTTGATGCTTTGTAAAATTCAGTGATTATTTTTGTGGTGTAAGGTTCATGAATTTTGCACTGCCCAGAGGATGAAAGAATCATTAGGAGAGTTTTGCATGTAACTTTTCTACATGCATGTGTTAGAGCCTGCTTTAATTTTTCTCCAAGTAATTATGAATTGGAAACCAAAACTAAGTCTTGCAAGTTAACAGTTTAACTCCATTTCCTCTCAATATCTGTTAATATTATCAGCCAGCAGAGATGTAAGATGCCATAAGAGTAACTAATGGTTACTGTCAACAGAAGATGTATCCAATGAGGGAGGCAGCTCTCACCCAATGCTGTTTGGTATTGTAGTTATGGAAATGAAACAAAACTTTATGTAGATCCTACGTAGGCACAGTGACTTGCAAACAGCATCAAGTAGAGCATTAGGATTCAAAATGATGGAATAACTTGCTCATAATATGACTTGATGGAATCTCATTCAAGCGCATAGCACTGTAGTTAGGAACTAGCCAAGCAAAATTTGGTCTCATTCATGGAGCATCTGTTCAGCAGAATAGATGTTGGAAGTTGTAGTGGACCAAAATCTATCAAGTCAGCAGTATGGTACAAAAGAAAGGCAGATGTCTTTTTGGAAATTAGAAAATTTCTCATTCTCCATTAAAAGCAGAAGGAAATAATTATTGGATACCATTAAAGCATAAGCTGGGACAAAGATTGAGCCTGGGGTTTCATACTTACGAATAACCTAGGTAAATTGGAAAGAACCTAGAAAACAGCAACAAGGGATTTTTAGAGGACGTGCCCTATAAGAGAAGTTTGAGATTTAGGCTAATTCCTTTTGCAGAAAGAGAAAAGAAAGTGAAAAAAAGAATGGAAGAGGAGAGCAGAAATCATCAGTATTTTTACAAAGCAATTTTTTCATAATGATTTTTTTCATGTCCACTGCTGGTAGGACAAATAATACTCTCGGTTTCAGTAAAGTAGTAAGATAGTTACATTGTGGGAGGGTATCTTCTGAGAATAGTTGAAAACAAGTAAGTTATTGAAAGGAGATGGTTCAGCCTTTTGCTCCTTTGTTTCTATGCAGTATGATGAATATTAGGTCAAGAAATACTTGAAATTGAATATGAATTATTAGCAGTCATCAAAACTAAATCTGCATCATATTTTTTTAAAGTCAGGTGGTACTTTTGTCCAACCAGTTCATTCCTTCAGAGTTCTGAAGAATGTTGGCTGAATCAGCTGTTTTCTTTGCTCTTCTAAAATTACTTTAGTCCTTGACAGATGGCTTTTATGAAAACATCTGGAATAGTTACACTGACAGAATTTACAGATACCTTGCCTAGAATAATTTCTTTGTGTCTTCATTGGCAAGATGGAAATGATAGAGGACCAAGACATATTGAGTGTATCAAGAAGCTATAGAGCACACTCATGTCCCAGCATCAGGTCTTTCAACTTCTCATTTAATGTTTGGTACCATTAGCCTTACAGTAATCCTATTTCCCCATCTATTAAAAGGAAATACGTGTTTGCCTTGATGGCACTGTCAAAAGCATGATCTAGTGATATCAAAGAACAATTATTCTTAATTTACTGACTCAGAATGTGATGCTCTCCTGATCAGACATATCGGCAGGTTCACTTTCTGATAAGTATCCAGTGGGTGTGAGGGCGAGACAAACTGGTGGCCGAACTGGTGATTCATTTCTCGTTGTTTGTTGTCATGTCAGCAGCAGAGACCGAAGTTAGTTTTACCTCTCAGTTTGTGGATTGTGAATAGCTTTGTTGTAGAATGTTGCATTGAGCAACTTTGACTCAGACCTGTTGTTATTGTGGTATTCAAGAAGATAAGCAGAATTTCTATTACAGACTTGCTAAACTGTCAAGTTGTCTCTCTCCTAAGGTTAGTTCTCTTAAAGCAGGAGTATAATGTGAAAATAGTTTGTGATTCGGGTTAGTATCCCTATACTAACAGGATGACTGTTTTTTAACGTTCCCGCTTATTAAATTAGAGCTTGAACTTCTTGTGATTGACTATGTTGCAGTCTTTGCATATTTTCTTAGCTTAAGCTTTTCTCTTTAACCAAGTAAGATTCTGTGCAGAGATCAATGTACTGTAGGAAACCTTCCAGTAGGTGGCAACAGCTGTTCAGGTACGGCCTTTTCGTTGGGTCTTTACGTCAACAGAGCCTGCTGCTCCATAGTTAAATTCCTTTTTGTACTCAGGCCTAGGATATGGCATGTTTGCTACATGAAAATATTATGATATTACTTCCTTAGGTTAGCCTATTAATAATAAATTTATAAACACGAAGTGTTTTAGATAACAATATACCTTAAATTTACATGACAGGGAAAATTGCTAGGGTTTTTTAACACAAAATTAACCATGTGATTGAGCTGCTGTTAAAATTAATTTGTTTCTCAATATATGTATTGTAAAAGCTTCCAATAAAACATCATTGTTTAAAATACGTTTCCTACGCAATAAAACTCTTAACCTTGAATAATTTTGATTATGGTTACAACATGACATGTAAAATTTGTGAAGCTGATCTTGTGATGTATGTTAATGGTTATAATGCCATCAAGATAAAACTGCAGCTAGGGATCAGTTAGCAGTTAGAAAATGATATGCATGCAAATGTGCAAATATGGAAATCTAGTTTGGATTCAGCACTTCTGCCTTGGTGGTAGTTGATTAAGCGACACAAAGTTGGTGGGTCACTTCCCAGTTTAGCAGCATTACAAAATAAAATACATTATGGGTAGACAACTTGGATAGTTCTTGTTCTGCTTCAAGTCTGTAAAGGCTGCAGATTCTTAGTGGTCTCTTGGCTTCAACTCACTTGATATATTTCAGAAGTGAGGTTCTGGTAATCCATCTTTTCAGCCTCAGAAGTCTGAGTATTGTTTGGTTGACAGCATGTTAATGTCACTTTGAGGCTGTAGTTCTGTTTGCTCACCCTTGATATATCCCACATTGCACTGATGGGGAACGTGTAGGGGTGTTGAAACAGGGTATTGTATGCAAGCTCCTTGTTGCCATTTTTTCTGCTGCTGATGTGCTTTAATACGGTTATTAAAATGAGTTGAGTACACAATGTGTGTGCGTGTGTGTGTTTTGTTTTGAAACCTAAAAAATGTCTAACTCTTTTTCAGCCAGAAAACCTTGCACAGAAGCTTCCAAACCTCGTGGAATTGTGAGTTTGTGTAGGAATTTCAATATATTTTTATTATTCTGATCCATCTTTTCTTAAAAATAATTCTAGAATGTATTGCTTGTACCTAAGCTGCCTCTTTAAGTGTGAAGGATTTCTTGAAGGGGAAGAAAGGGTAATTTGTTGTTGGTTTAAAGGAGGTATATACAGATGTATTGAGTCCCGTGTTAGTATTTTTTACAATTTCTTATTTATTGTGTAACAAGAACTGTTATACAAATGTCTACACTGCTGAAGGAAAAAATACTTGACACCTAACTCCTGTGTACACTGTTGTCACCCTGATAAAGCACTGGAACCTCAAAATGCAATGGTCAGGTGGTTGTAACAGACCTGGAATAACAGGTTACTGCCTCCAGCCCATCCCTAGTTGCTCATTTCCACCCCAGCTACCCAGGGGTATTATGATCTTAGTCTTACTGATTGTAGTAATCAGTTCTTTTGGAAGCAAGGCACAGATTGTCTTACTGGAGCAGGAATGATCAAGTAGGGTAGTAAGTATTTCATGGTGGTTGCTATGAGCAGAGCAGTTTATCCAGTCTTGTCCAAAGAATGGATGTCACATGAACTCTGTTATCATGGCTACTAATTTTAAGCTGTAAGCCTCTCAGTCAATGTTTTCTTCCCTCCCATTTTCTTCTTGTAAGGTTATTATTTCTTTCTATGGTAGGACTGGTGTAGGGATATTAAAAGGAACATCCCCTTTTTCCCTTTTAACTCCTTTGGCTCGCTTTCAGTTGAGTAAGTGATGGACCATTGATTCTGTTTATTTAATGGAAAGCTCAGAGCTGGAGAAGGTGTGTATGTGAGCAGTCTAATGCATTCAGATGTCTGATCTTGTCATCTTAATTTGGCCCTTGAAACCACACCTTTCTGGTACACATGACCACGGTATAATTGAACTGTTTTGTAGGTCACTGCAGTCTCTGACTTGCTTGAGAGACTGTCTTGTCTCATCATGCCTGAGAATATGTTTATGCTCTGAAGCAGTAAAATAAATATTTTGTATTTGATATACTTAGTATTTAATGATTTGCCATGGGGCATCAGGAAATCTCCGTGTTATCTGATGGTGCTTTTAGGAAAACCTGTATAAATTACAGCTTAGTCATCTCTTACAAACACTGAATTGTAGGAGTCAAACCTCACTGTTTAGGGTTCAGCAGGTTTAGTTGTGACATTATTACCCCACACATTCTGGTGGTCTAGAGAGAGCTACAGTGCGCTTGTGGTTTGTGTAGCTCTAGTAGTGCAAGTCAATGTTTGATCAGACAGTGAGAATTGTTTTGTTGGCAGAGAAGGACCGCAAAATAAAGATTTACTTAAAGAATAATTTGTTGCAGTAGCTTTAAATTTGGGAGGACAAATTGAACTGATTTTCTTGCAAGTTGTGTCCTTAAACAGTTTCACTTAAATATTTTTAAAACTTCGCTATTGTCTGTTTCTTTGTATGTTGTATCCCAGCATACTGGGATATTAGGTGTAGATCCTCATAACATACACTGAGCTCATTTAGCTTGAGTGAAATAGTTCACAAGTGTTTTCAGGAGCTGCAGCTGAAATGAGTAGGAGAATTCTCATCCTGAGGTTTGATATACATATTCCATATGTTTGTTACATTTTTAGTAAACTTTAAATGTTTTTAAAGAAAACCAGAAGGCTTAGATGCTCCATGTATTTGAAATGTTCATGTCTTTCTTATTCTACATCTATCTTCCCAAAGAGACAGGCTTCTACTATAGGAAATACTGCCTGAATAGAGTAGATAATAATAATAATGCTGTGCATTAATAATAATGCGTGGCTAAGCAATTGGACATTGAGTTCCTGGTGTTCCTTTACAATTGGATATCAAGATTTGAAAACTTGTTACTGTTATTTTTCTACAAGACCTGTTTTTTCATTTGCAGCAATATTGATTGAGAACTAATACGTAAAAATCTTGTGGTTTTTTATGTTACTCGTAATACTAGAAGTGCTCCAGCAGAGGGTGCTGGATATTAGTGAGAGATCGGGCCACGCAGTAGCCTAAAACCACGTGTAACATTGGGTTTTTCTTTTGAAAAATGTACTCTTAAGTTTGAAACCCCCACTTGAAGTAAGTAGCTGATGTACTTGTTTCATCAGTCAGTAATGGTCTAAGAGTTTATGTGTAGGGGAAAATGTTAATAATCATGTAACCTGTATGTATGATTTGAGCTTTTTGCTTTTCTTGCCCAGCATTTAGTGTGGAATAACCTGGTGGTCGAATATGGCTCATTTTGGTTATTCTATTTATGCTATTGTTTTTCCTTTTTGCTTTGCTCTTAACACTCTCAAAACTAAAGCCTGTTATTATTGTAACCTTGAATGTTTTGCTGTAAATGATTGTATGTCATTCTCCTTTATTTTTATGTTAATCATTTAGTAGTGAATTTTATGTTTATCATTTAAGTGACACTTAAGTACCTATCTGTTGCCAGTTTATACAGTTTCCACAGCTTTTGTGGTCATAGAGGAATGGCTTTGAGGGTGCTCTTTGTGTCTGAAATCGGATATTTTGCAAACTGATTATGTAGCAGAAGTCCTTGAGGGTAACAGGTGGTGTCCTCTGCTTTTTTTTTTCTCCTCCCCCCAGGTACCTTCATTCAAATAACATAGTTGTTGTACCTGAAGGTAAGTGATCTACCAGCTTACAATAACTGGCAGGAATCATAAAATACTAATTTTTCTTCTTCGAAGAGGCCTGTTTTTCCTTTATTTTCCCATAAAACATTAAATATTTTCATACAAACGTACCAGTGTAGCTCTTAGTTGATAATATCCTTGTTTATGCTACGTTAAATTCTTTTAATGAATTCTTAAATGCACCTAAATGCTGTTTGCTTCAGTTCTAATTGCAGAAAGTGAAAAGGCTAAATGGCACTTATCTACAGAAAGAAAAAATTCTAAGTGTCTTCTGCTTGCCATGCAGAATACTCTGCTGGTTTAGATCATGACAGATTTGAAACCTAAAGTATTAAGAATTTGTACTAGTTTCTCTTCCTTGTCTTAATTGTAGAGTTACGTGCCCAACTTCAGGCAAGTGCTTTAAACTCTTCCTGAATATATAAGTTGGATAAACTCAAAGGAATGGAAAAAGTAATTTCGGAGCAGAATCATCCAAGGATAATCTAGAAATGGCATTATTCTGTACATCAGTTCTTCTTGCTGTCTCACTGCCAGCAGCCCTGTTTGTTGGATAGATAAGCATTTTCACAAATTATGTTGTTCAGTTGTGAGACCTGCTTTAATATGACCAAATGTGCTTAGACATAGGTTTTAGCTGCTGTGGCTTTTTATCCTCTCATAGCCCTATTAAGATTTAACATTACTGTTGGGTCTCATCGATGTTTTAATCTGTTCTCTCACAAGCCATTGGCTCCCTCGTTAAACTGCAGTTTCTAGACCTAAGTGATAATGCCCTCGAGATTGTGTGTCCAGAGATTGGCCGCCTGAGATCTCTACGTCACCTTCGCTTGGCCAACAACCAGCTGAAATACTTACCTGCAGGTAAGCGCCAGCGTGTGAGGGATTACAGCAATGACAAAATCTGTTTGAACTTAGTTTGCACACTGATCTGCTCTGGGCTTATTCATATCTTACAGCTGAAGCATTGTACAACTTGCATTTAAAGACTAGGCAGGGATTGCCATTGTGTGTATTGTACTAAATATACTCTGTAGTTAGAAAAAAGCCTTGCTATATGTACTTGAGGTCAAGAAAAGTCCTGAAAAATGCTTCTAAAGTGGGAAAAGATGTCTATTTAACAGTCTTTGCTATTGTATCAAGAAAATATTGAACTTCCTTGAGAATGCACAAAATGGCAATGACAACTGTCGTTATGAGAAAACTATGTTTCTTCCAATTTTCCAGAATATAAAGGATTCCAGTCTGTCCTTTCTTTCTTTTTTGCCCAACAGCCCTATTGTATTTTCTATAAAGACAAATGTCTGGTAGGTTTGCCTATGGCCGTTTTACCTCGTTATGACAGTAAATAACAAATGTTTGTCTTGCAAGTTTAGAACTAAAAAGCATTATTTATTTTAAGTAAATGTGACACAAAGTCAGCAAAAGTTGGCCACAGGCAGATTTTGAATTATTTTATTTTTTTTGGCCTTCTAAATACTTTGATAAGCAGACATAACTGATTATTGTTTTTCCATGGCCCTTACATCTTTGCACATGAGATGATATTTAGATATTTTTTATTTTATTTTTTAGTATTTTTTCCTGTCATATTTGCATTTTCTGCGAAGATGACAAAATCTAAGGCCACCATTTCAAACAAGTGGTCTAACTTAATCTAACAGGGTTAGCTGTTGGCTCTAATTTTAACTAACTTCTCAGTGTAGCCTTCATGTGTTTGTAAATTCACATTGCTTGTTCTCAAGAAATATATTGCAGTTGCTCCTTGAAGTTTTGGGTGCAGAAGTCTGTCTGTCCTTTCCTTGTACTTTGCTAGGCATAATAAGCTTAGTAAGAACAAGTCAAAGGATGATTATGATTAGAAAGAAGGAAATTCTTATGACTATGTAAATGCTCTGGAATGAAATTAGATAAACCTGTTAAACATTATGACCCAAGGCCAATAAAATTTCCATCAATTTTCAGATGTCCTACATTCAAAAGGAAGGAGTGACTTGAGTGTGCTTTATGTTCCTCAAAGATAATTTACCTTATGGTGCTGTACCATGAAAGAAAGACTTGTTCAAAGAAAAAGTGACACATTTTCTGCAAAACTTCACACATTAACTTTAAAAGGTTCCTAAAAAGACTTTCAAAAGGATAATTTACATTACTGAGGAGTTGATTTCATGTCTACCACATTTGATTAGGAGCTGGTATCAGCTGCATAGGCACACTGCATTTAATTTCTCCCCAAGTTTACAGAATTCAGTACTGAGCAGTGTCCCTATGCGCTTTCAGCTTCGTGTGCACAAGAATTTTGCATGCTTAGAAAAATAATACTACTGTTGCCTACTATTGAATAGAGAATTCAGTGATGTGTGGCCTTTCTGGTTTGCTGGTAGTGTACCATCAGTTCATACATATGCCATTACTGCTATCGTTACTAATCCTGTCTGTGCAGATGCTGTCACTATCAACATGATGGGATGTCATACAGCTTGAGTGTTACCAGTCAGAGAAAGATTAGTCTTTCACTTACACTGGGGAGTTTGCCCACTGGAGAGTTAATCTACTGCATTGAGTGTTTCCTAAACACCACTTTCTGAAGAGGGCTTCCGAGCATATTTTCATGGTTTTTCACTGTAGAATTGCAAAGAATTTAAAGATGACTTTATAACAAAGTTTTTGAGTTTGAAAACTAAAACTTTTCATCTACGAAAATAACTTACGTTCCACAGTTGAAAAAATAGAGCAAATTAGAAAGTTCTGAAAAATTCTTTTACCCTTAATTACATTGGTAGTATGAATCTTCATAATAGTGTTAAATGGCTTTCTATCAGGAAAGCCAGCAAAGTTAATAAAATGAGCTGGGATGGGGTGTGATTTTACTGCAGTACACGATTTTACTGTGTTAACTTCTTTCTTTACAGCATTGTTAGGGAAAGACAGCTCTTAATTGCTTTTAATTTATAATAAGTAACCATTTAAGATATAATTTAGTTTCTGCCAGTGCAGCTTGTGCAGATTTTAAAGATCTGCATTAAAAAAATAGCTTTCAGGTATTAGGTGATGGTCATTTATGGAATAAACTTTTCCAAGCTCATTTTCTTACAGATTTAGTCCTGCACATACCGCACAAATGGCAGTGAACTGTTTATCACAGCAGAAGAGCCAAAAAGGCTGATCACTATTCACCTTTTGTAACCAGATGGGCTAATTTGCAGCATAATGATGTCATCACATAAAAAGCTTACTTTAGAGTTGTTGCCCTGTGATTCCTCTTGTTTCTCCCTTCCCAGTGTCTGGTGTTACAAGTACCCTCAGTTTTTGTTGAAGCTGCATGGATATCTAGGAGGAGGATACTCTTAGTAATAGCCTTCATCAATTGTTAAAACAATGTCTTCATTACAGCTGCAGAACAGTTGGCAAATTTTGCCAATAAGTGTCTGAATACCCGCACTTTTCTATTGAATTTGATATTTTAAGAATGATTCTGTTGTACCTTAATTGTGTTTAAGAACTGAAACAACGCAGTTAACAGCGTTGTGTTGATTCATTATTCATTTTTAATGGTTTTGTTCCACAATTGTGCTCCTTTAAGTTCCTTTGTACTATTTAAGATTTGCCTTATGGAAATCTAGCATGACTCTAATTTTAAAACAATTGAAATAGTGTGCATAATGAGGCCCTGTGAAGATCTTCAGGCTGATTATAGACAGTCTTCAGGCTCTAACAGAGATTGTGCTTGTGCTGTGGTTTATTTTCAATGTGATGGGCAGGATTTTAGTCTCTTAAGTATCTGTCGTCATAAAACTTGTGAGAATTTATTAATGAAGACCTCTCATTTTCTCAGGTTTGATCATGATTGTCCAGCTACTTTTAAATGTTATAAGGAAAATACATGGTGACAGCATCAATACATAAGCTTTTTTTCCTGAAGAAATCGGGCAATACAGGACTGATGAGGGGAAAAAGGGCATTAGGTGAAGCATAGAAATTGTGTTCCTTGGAGATTAGAAAGCACTTTCTGTTCTGTGTCACTCTTGTAGTGTTTAGCAAACACTACCAAATCAGCGTCACCCGTGGATAAAATCATGTACTTTGGCCTCAAGGCACTTTAACTGTGCATTACCACTGAAACAATGAGACTTCGTCAGGCAACATGAAGTTGTTGTGGGGATTGCTGAAAGATGACTAAGCTAAACTTGATAAGAAGGGAAAAAATTGTCCAGAATATGTATGTTGAAATTCAAATATAATCTAAAATGGCTGCAAGAAAATGCTTTGTGAAATTTTCTTGAAGTCATGTTTTGAGTATACTCTGCATAAAGTTAATACGTAGATCGGCTTCTGCCTAATGCAGTCATCAGTGCCTAGATTCTGTGGTAATCAGAATGACTAACTGAGAAACTCTGTCTCTGAGAGGACAGCTGATTAAAAGGGTTGCAGATAAGTGAGAAGATGAGATTGAATATTACAAAGTTCTCTTGAGCACTGTTTTTCATTGGAATGCACAGTGGGTTTTTTGTTCTGCAAACTGTACATCTCGTAATTTCTATCTTGAACTAATTTCTTGGTTCTTTTATTTGGCTCTGCTATGTGTAATTCTTGAACATGAAGTCAGGTTTTGTGGAGTTTCCTGCTATTAACTATAGCACTTAAATAATTGATTTCTTGAGGGCCATTCGGAGATATGTAATGCCAGGGGTCTTTCTTGAAAAAATCTCAGAGTTGCAGCATAAAGAGAAGGTGGTTATTATTTCATACATGAGTTCATGTATAAGCTTGACTTAAAGTTGACATTACATTTTCATAGTAGCTAAATTTTGTTCTGAGATTTTATTCAGAGGATTTGCCTCAATATGATGTAGAATTGTAGTTAATCCTATATGAGTGAGTTAAGTTGTCGGAAGTAAATGTTGAGTCTTCTCACTTATGAATGAGTAATTAGAAAGTTCCCCTTTGTTTCTAGTGTTTATAATGCTTATGATATTCCAACTCCTTTGATCCTTAAGAAATTATTTTCTCTTTGTGTAAGATTACTGCATCATTTGCAAAAATATCAATCCAGTGAGATGCACTGTGAGAATTATTCCTCAGAGTCCCACAGCCAAAGTTACCTTTCTGTTTTGTTGTGTTGCCATTAAGGTTTGGTTTTACTTCAGCCTTGGAAACTTGAAGTGATGGCTTTTCACGTTTAAATATTGGCCTTGTAGTTAGCGAATGCATGTTTTGACTACGTAAGACTTTTTGGGTTATACTCAAAGTCAGACTTAAGTTTTGTGTTTGACAAGGATTAGGGTTTTTTTTGCACATTACTTGAAAGATACTTCTCCTTAGAACTGGCAAGTTGAAGCATCTTGTTCTAAGGTTTAATTAAAAATGAGGTTATGTTTACTCAGCACATGGTGGAGTTAATTATAGATTTACTAAAATGAAAGGCTTAATGTTTTGCCAAGTCAAGAGCAAAAGCTAAGTAATTAAACAAAGAATAGGGTATGGTTTATGATCCCAGCCCATCTTTTGGCAAAGCTCCTTTTAAGAAGGGGGGAAAAAACCCTCTATCAGCAGTTGTCTTTACATGGGGTAGACCGTTTCCTTTTGTGTTTGTCGTCTGGGAACTTTGAAAATCAAGAACTGAGTGCATTGAACAGGCCAAAAAATTAAAATGCAGTCAAATAATACTACCTGTAAAATGTGTGATGTTCTTTCTTATTTCTGTCAAGTTAAAGTGCAGGTGACTGGGTAGCATCAGCTGTTGCTGAAGCGGTGCGCAGGATCTCTGCAGGAGGCAAAGACAGGTTGAGCAAATGCCCTTTCTTCCCCAAAATAGATGTGTAGCTTCTATTTCAAATTGACATTTCTGTGTTGTCTCTTGTGACTTCTGTATACTGCATCCACTTGTTGCCATTTTGCTTCATTTAGGTAGAATGTGAAGGGAAATTTATTCATCTGCCTTTGGTTTTTTAAAGGCAGTATTTAGGGGAGGTTAATAGCAATTATAGTAATTTCATTTCTGTTCAAATACTTTTCCTTTTTAAGGCAAATTGCTTTAGAAATATAGTCAGTTTAAGCCTCATTAAAATACATTTGTAGGCTTATAAAACTTCATCTTCAAAGCATTTGAGAAAGATCCTGTGAAGCTGATAAGGGAGTGTTATCCTCATTTTACAGAATGGAAAAAAAGTGTTTTTCACAGAAGTGCTTTGCTCCAGGCCACAGCAGGAGTCAGTGTTAGCCAGAAATAGAACTTGGGTGTTCCCATTCCATTTGTTAAGACCACACCTTTTTTGAGGTTGATCATATTTAGCATTGGGGAGGATGGAGTCTTTCCACCCATTATTAGGAAATTAATAATTATATCTCCATAATTAATAACCCTCTAAATTAATAGGAAATTAACAGCACTAAGGTCAGGGAGCTTTTCTAACTGAAACAACTTGCAGTTGCAGAAGGCTGGAAGAGTTTGTGAACATGAATTTTGAAAAGTATAGAGATAAATACTGGATCACTTTCTTTTGCATAGGTGCTGACAAGGAGGGTTCAGTTGTTATTAAAGTTATAAATCAAACTATAATTGCTGGTTACTGCTTCACCTATTTATAAAGTAACCCTTGAAATGTTTCTTGATTATTGCTAGGTCCGTTTTGCTTTGGAATTTGCTTTCCTAACTGGGGGCAAGAGAAGCTTTGAGACATGAAAACTGCATATTCATTTCTCTCACTTTTTAAAAGTTCCTATAAAGTACAATATCTGTATTTACTATTCATACCAGTATTTCACTGGTAAAAACTTCTTGAATGCCCAACTTAGTAATTCTGAACAGAGCTCACTATAAGGTTTTTCAGTAAATTTTAATTAAAGGCATATAAACACAACTCCTTCCATGCCTCCTTTTCACAGTAGATTTCCACTGATCATAGTGTACAGCATGCCAATAATTCTATTCTTATTCTAGACCCTGGCATTAAAATATGTAGTTTTAACTAATTTGTCAACTTGTTTTCTTTATTTTGATTTACAGCCTTCAAAATGGGGAGGAATAAATTTGGCTTTCTTGGTTTTATGTTTTATTTTTGCTCCTGTATTTCCCTTGTGCTTTTATTACTGTCTCTGATAAGAGCAGATCGCTTTGATACTTAAGTTCAAACTTCTTTTATAATGGTTATGACTTTAAGAGCAAAGGCTCAAACTGATGCAGACCCTGTTCTTTTTTCAGGCTTGGCAATAACCTTAGTCCACTCTGCTTTCCTAATTTAGTAACATGGCTAAAAATACGCACGACGGGACAGGTTTGGTACGCCAGGCACCCATCCAGGAGTGTGGTGTTTTTAAGTAAAGGGACTTGTGGGGATTTGAGGAAAACATAGATTAGGTTTCATGAGCTTTGCACTCTGTAAGTGCGCGGCTATTTAAAGGAGCATTGACTCCTAAATAAAAATCTTATTATTATCCTAATACATTGTTTTCCTTGAAGGAGGTGAAGTTTTACTTTGCACAGATCTGTAAAATATACACTCTGTTTAATAATTCATTTCTAGATTAAGTTTACTGTGTAAAACCAAGAGTTCATTGTACTGGGTTTACAGTAGCTCCTAGGTTCAACAACAACAAATACTTTTAAATCTGAATCAGTGCAGAACTTCCTCACTCTTGCCTGTTACGGTATTGTTTTTTTTTTCCCATCAGGATTAAGAAGGCTGCAGTAATTATGCTGTATTAACGTAGAAGCACAACAGAAATACTTGATGGTATCTTTAAGACATTCTTTGGATTTCTGGGAGGAAGGATTTGTACATGTTTTGCTCTTGTATAAATTCACAGCCTGTAAAGGCTGAAAGTTCTTACAAGAAAGATTCCCCCTGTATACATGTCCCCTTATAACAGTCATAGCTGAAGACTTAGGAACAAGATGGCAGTGTGGATGGCTCGTGATTGTCACTGGATTTTGTGACCCAACTAGAGCTGACCAAAGCACAGGGCAGGATATTGTGGTATTCCTTACAGATTAGCTTTCATGCATGTCCAAACACAGGGGTACCTTTTTGATTCAAGGTTGTTTGTTGTATGAGAGTTTATAACAGAGATTGCTTTGCTCAAACATTTGGTTTAGGTCAAGTTCTCAGGAGGACTACTAGTACTTCTGAGTACTTTGAATTTATGGAAGGGAAGTGAAGACAGAGAAAAATTCCATTAAATTCCTGGAAACTTTAATTAACTGAAGTTTTTCCTGTGTACCCTCACCTGTACAGTGTGTCAGGATGAGTCATCTGTGTATACAGAGCTGTTCACTATTCTCTTTTTGTCTGCTTGCCCCTTCCTACAGTTGTTTTTTAACACTTCCCACTGTTGAGGGGCTTTTAAAAGCCTCTTTGTTATTATTGTGCAATGTTTTTTAGTATACCATGGAAGCTTCATAATGACACTCGATACTGGTAGCAAAAATAGTATAAACATGTAGTCAGAAAAATTCAGGAGCTATATTTTAAGCTTATAGTGTTCTTCTAATGTATGTTTTTGTTCCAAAACTTCCAGATAGGCTTCTATGGGGCATCCTGGAACTCGTAACATTTCCCGTAACTGCAGCAGAAATGATGTTAAGAAACAAAAACCCCAACAAAACTATCTCTTTCAACAATGGCCTGTGGTATTCCTCATTCTGGCATTGCACAGCAGGTTCTCAAAAATGCATGTGCTAAGTATGTACGTGTTGTAATTCGTTAATCTGAAAACTAATAGGAAACAGTTGGAAGAAGCCATCAATGTCTTTGTAACATTTAAATTACATATTCAAATACTGCTTTGTGTACTCGGCTTATTGGACTAGAAAATTCCATCTTAAAATTTACTGCCCTAATTTAGCACGATTACTGGGAAAAGTATTTGGAAATTAAGCTGTTTTAATGAGCATGTTTTTACTTAAAAGAAACTGTGATATGCTTCAGTGCCTTGTATTTCCAAGTGCCTGCAATTGTGTAAAACGTAGATCTTAAAAACAATGGCTGTGGTTGTGTATCTGGAAAAGTGATCAGGGCCAAACTGAAACTAACATTGAGGTTTCATGTCAGTAGATTGAAAGCTAAAATCCTATTGAAGCAAAATCCTAATGACCAGCTGTTTGAGTTCTCTAATATTAGTGTTACATTTTTGAGTGACTTAAATATTCTAACATAACTTTACTGATTTTTCTTTCTTATGTATTTTAGCAAGATGATCATGATTTTGGATCAGTCACACTTTTTCTTAGGTCCCTACTCTGGTTTTGGTGTTGCTTTAATTTGAAAAAGTCTGATTGAAGTTTGACTGTACTTAAAACATGAACAGTGTGCTCATGTACTTACTGAGCTCGTTAATAGATATAAGAGTGTCTGAGAGTGGAGTTTGGTACATCAGCACTTGAGTCCAGGGTGATTTCATTTAGATTCTTTGTATGGACTGGACAGAGGGTGACCTGTAAAGGTTCCCTTTTTATGTGGTAATTCTTCCTGGGCACAGAATCTTAAAGAGTGTTAACAGTGGCATTGTGTGTCTGGAAAGAAACATCTTAGAATGACGCTGCATGGAGTTCTAATCACTAAAATACCTTTTTATTATGCTGTAGAATTAACATGTCTTAGAGGGCAGAACTGTCATTGCAAAGCTGCCTGTTGCCCAGTATTTTTATTTTCAGTTTTTACTTTCTGAAGCATCTAAATTCCGGTTTCCTACGTTTTTAGTGCTTAGGAAGTACTTTCCGAGAATGGGCCAGTGTTGCCACTTGTTCCCTGCCTTTCTGTGTGAGATGCTTGTGAAAGTTATCGTGCATCAAACATGCAAAATCTGGCCCTGCCAGCCCCATAGTTCTCTCCCACTCAGTTCCTTTATTTCTCTGAAATGGAGTTACGAAGAAAGATGGGGAGGTGTAGGTGAAATCAGGATGGAGCAGAGAAGAGCCAAGCTAATTATTACCAGTGGTACTCTCAAGCCTGTTGTGCTTCTGGCTTTGCAATACTCCCTTGTGAAAATGAAAATCTTTGCAGGAACACGTATGTTTTCTAAGCTCTGGGCCATGGGCTTTCCCCCTGGTAGCCGTCCCCCGCAAGGGCTTTTTAGATAGGAGGTAAAGGAGCTGTGCCAAGATAAAGGAGTTGGAGTGCTGCTTCTAATGGTGAGGTACTTGGATGATTTGTGCATTCCTGAGAGTATGGGAGCAGATTTAACTGGATTCTCTATTGTTAAGAGATTTGGTACTGCCTCTTGAATCCTGGCTCATTCCTTAGATTTGCTGTCCTCGATTTCTCAAGGCACTAAGCCTTGTTTCTCCAGGGGTTTTCTTCTTGTGTGTTGGGGGCAGGCAGGAATTTTAAAGATACTGAGAGTGCTTCAAGTAATCATGACAAGCATTCATCTGAAGCTTAAAACTTAACGGAGATGTTGGAGACCTTAATAATTGTAGAAGCATGGTAGTTATGTTGTATGTTCTGATGCCCTTTTATTAAACAAGGAGTCTTAAGTACAGCTCGTTTCAACACAGTTCATTAAACATGAAATTGCAAAATATTTTTCTAGTAAACTCAATTCGAGATTTCTTGGTAAATTGCTAAAATACAGATTATAAGTCTTGCATGTCCAATTCGCTTCCAAGCTTTGCTTTAGGAAATCAGCCAGTCACATGCAAAATATTAAACAGAAAAGAATTTAAAATGAAATACTGTTTTCAGTCCTAGAGTGAGAAGAGGTCTTGAGAGGATGACAAAATCAGTAACAGGGTGATGTGGAAATGCTACTACCATACACAGATAGTTCATACAGTAACATAAAAAGTAGTCTTCCAAAAATCTGATGGAAGAAATGACAACCTGAAGTTTCTAGGGTATATCATCTAGGGTATTCCATCAGGGAACAGAGCCCTGATGGAATTAATCTACCCCACTCCATTCCTGCAATCATGAGAGCTGCCACTTGGGAACAGGGCTTCTGAAAGAACGTCTCTTGACCTTTGAATATACTCCCAATGACATGCTGAGCCGGAGGCCACAAGACAAAAGTGGGAAGTTTATGCAGCAGTATATAACTTTAAAGAACATTAAGTTGTCATTGCTGCTTTGATCAGTGATAGGGTATACTTTGATAAAACTCGGATAAAGGGCTTCAGGCTGTAGCATCAAAACAATGCATTCTGTTCCTTTTAGTTTGAAAAATGTATTTCTACAGTCTGTTTTTAAGAAGTGGAATGTGCTTGTGAGAACTGATTAGAGCTGGCACACAGACCTAACTAATGAAGGTCAAACAGAATTATTTGGAGTTTATTACGTTTTGATTGTTTGAAAACTTGGGTTTGAGATTTATGGAGAGGACACACTGTGGCACAGTTATATACCACAGAAACAGCTCTGGAAGTGGCTGCATTGTGTTCGAATTCAGTAATGATTCCATTTGTGGTATTTGTTTGATGTGAGCTTATTGACTGCATAGCAGAGAAGAGGAAAAAGTGGAGGGTCTTTAGTTGCTTTTGGTCAGTCTTATTCCTGTAGATTTGAATATAAGATGTAGAAAAGCAAGACTACCAGAAATTTAATTTCTTAGGTATATGTTACAGTCTTGCTCTGAGGGTTTGAAGGTTTGTTTATAAATCTATCTGCAAATCCATAAAGACTATAAAAATTAACAGTGCTAATTGCCTTAATTTTATGTATTACCTGTGTGACCTTAAAGCTCTACAGATCATTGCTTCATTCACAGGTCTAGCAAATCCCCCCCCCCCAAATTCTTGGTGGCATCTCTGGTAATCTTCATAACTAAGAAGATGCAAGGCTTTGTTGCTTGTCTGGCAACTGTCTTCAGTACTGCTAAAAATGAATGTAATCAGTGTTGTGTTTATTGCAATAGAGTGTTTTCATCTCTGTTAAGATATTGTGGGGATTTTTCTTTTGTTTGCTTTTGTGATTTAAATAATAAAGGGTTCTTCAGCATTTTTCAACTTTATTCTTATATTAAAAAAGAAAACCCACATTAAAATAAAAATCAAATAACTTTATTTTTTTTTTTTTTAAGATGTCATTCCCCTCCTTTTGGAACTTCTTCCCTCAATGTTCTGAATCCTGTACTGAGAGCACAGCAAAGCCTCTTCTTTGGAATTTGATACAGGGGTTTTTCCATGTTATGGCTGGCAACAGTCATGTTCTGTGCAACATACCTTCAGGCTCTCATGAGGTGGATTCTCCTTCTTGCGCAATGCATGTATTAGCCTGTCTTTATTGTGAGAGGCAGAATATGGAACTTCTAGTAAGTCTCCTCCCTTTGACTGTTCTTACAAAAAACATCACTTATTACTGAGAGTTAACGTATTCCAAGAAATTAACCTGAACTTGAGTTGTCATACAGTGCCTAGGATCAAAATAGCCCCCTAAGTAAGGGATTTGCAGAAGTTTTTTGTAAGTCATCTGTCAGCACTGAATTCTGCTGCTGCTGCTGATAGTAAAGATCTGACTTTACTGAGTGCCTGGTTCAAGACACATGTGATGTATATGAAGTTCACTTCTGAAACTTCAGAACAGATGCTCTTTAAAATACTTGTGAAAGTCTTTCTTTTAGAACTGTTACCCAAAAGTAAAACTGATCTTAAAGGGATGCTCAGGGCCTCTCTCATAAACATTTTGCAATAGCTGTTCACATGGGTGAAGACAGATGTGTATTGACAAGGTCAAGGCTAAACCTCTGAGATGGAGAGTTGGATGTATGCTGAGAAAGGTGTTTCACATACAAATGATGTTTGTGTTCCTGTAGTATGAAAGCTTCCTTAATAGGGACAATCTGTTCAGTAGTGTTTAGTCAGGCTTTCAAAGGAGCTCAGCTTTGAACAGATATTAAACTGCAGGTCTTTTTTTCCCTGAAATTTTTCATCAGTTTGTAAATGTGTGAAAAAGGAAATGGTAATAGTGGCTGCTTTGCAAATTCCAGAGTTACATTAGAAATGCCTTTCTGGTTTCAGTGTGGTGTACTGCCCAAGGGCTCTCACTTTGTTTTGCTGCACTGACTTATTTCAGGAGGGTCCTAAGCAAAGACCAAGTAAACCGTACAAGCGAGATCAGCTTTCAGAAGGATTATGTCCTACTTTTACAAATATTGTTTTAAAATAAATGGTGAAAAATGCAGTTCACTCTATCCTTCCCAACTATCACAAGGGTGGTGAAAGTTAAACAGATTGCATCTGCTCCGACAGCACATGACTGCAGACTTTTCATGAAATTCAGTAGTTTATAAAGCCTATTCAGCTTTTTAGTTTTCAGCAGAAAGTTACCTGTTAACTAAAGTAACTTGCTACTCATTTTTCATGTAAAAACTCTTGTTAATTTGAAATGTTCAAACCTCTTTTTTGTTGTTGCACCAAATTAATATTTGTGACAGGAAAAAAATCAGTTGTTGAAGTTGAATTTTTGTAAGTTTTAGGATTGAGTGTTACAAGTTAACTTGTTTTCCCCTTAAACTCACTAAGTCTTTATAAATGAAGCTGTCTGTGAATGTAATTTGTCTTTCTGGATCCCTTGTTGTTTTTCTTTCCCTAAGCTCTCTGTAACTTGGGTGCAGTGATTAGCTGTATTAACGGGTAGTTGATTTTACTTGTGCACTAAGCAAATGCAATTTACTAGTGGGATGTGGGTGCTTGGGGAAGCTTGAGAGGAAAATCATTCATTCTTTGAAGGCGAACCAACAGTAATTGTTAGTGCTGTGCAATGGAAGAATTTTATAATGCACTGATTTCCATTTTGACCTTGCAGGCCAAGTATGATTTTCATTCATACCACCATTGTGAAAGAGTTAAAATACTGCTTGTTATCGACATCCTTAGTTTTACTCAGCTAGCCTATTAAATAAACTGAGGCAAAATAAAATGCATCATTTACTGACACTAAATCTAAATGGGAAAAGCCTTTAAAGAGAATGCGTAGAACTGGAGCTATTATATGAGATTAACTTTCCTGTGGTTCATGTCACAAACACAAAGTTTGATACCTTTATTTCAGTTATCTTAATTTTATTGCAGTGGCATTTGAAATAAAGACCTGTTTTTACCTTACTATTGTCCAAATCTGCATAAATTTCTCATTCCTTATGGAAGACACTCATAGGGAGCAACTGCAAGTGTACTCTAGTTGGTAATTATTTAATGTTTGAGAGCTTTATGGGCTAAGACTACTTACTTGTGTAGCTAGAGGAATGCAATTCACAATAGCCGAGTGTGGAGGGTTGAAGTATAATTGCAAGCCTCACTTGTCTACTTGATGCTGATTTGAAACACTAAGCAGCAGTATCTTCCACTGATGAAGATAAGGCTTGCAGTTGCTTTCAGCATTTTGAAAATCAGGACATTGTCAGTGTTGTTTGGAATCTGATGTCTTATTTTTTTGTGATAATCTTAGTTAGAAATTGTTAGTAGTTGGTCCATACAATTTTCTCAGTAACAGATTATAGTAGCTCAGTAGAACATTATAGTAGCTCCTGCCTACCCTTCTCCACTGGTGAACTGGACAGTCAGCTGAGTGGCCGCACAGACAAGCTGAGCAAGTGAGGAGGAGCAAGAGAAGCTCCTCTTACTGCTCCTAGTAGATCTGGATCCAGAGTTTTTGTTTGAGGAAGATGCACCTCTGTTATAATGGGAATATTTCCTGTGACTGTTTAACCACTCCCTCCCCTGTAATTGCTGCTGCAATTTGTAGTAACTTCCAGTAGCCTGGAAGAGCTCTTACTTCACTTAAGACAATCCCATCTATTAGCATTCCTTTGAAAAACAAATATGGTGACTCCACTGCCATAAGCATGGTTCCAAACTAAAGTTCTTCCTTTGATTCGTTTTCTTTCCCCCATCCCACTCAATCTTATGGCTGATTTTTTTTTTTTTTTTTTTTTTGCTACAAAGGCAGTTTACCTTCAGGGAAGAGGATTCTTTGGTATCTTCCAAAAGTAATCTAAATGAGCATAATTTGGCTTGATACAGTGCAATACTTTTCCACTGAAAGATGAAAATCTAACATAGACCTATTGCTTTTGTAATACATTTAGTTACTTCTTGGACAGGAGGGGAAAAAAAGCCCCACTAACCACAAGAGGAGGAAAAAAATACGTGCCTGTTTCGAGTTGGTTGGAAACAGTTGATAGCAACAGTCACAACAGATAGGTCTTTGCTTGGATTATTTAGACACTAGTGTAGTAACGGGTTAGGAGCTACTGATCTGTGTCAGAGAGCCCGGTCTGTTGTGTTGATCTGAAGCTTTTTCCTTTGAAGAAGGAAGGAAAAAGCTGTCCTAGAATTTATAGCCATGACTGGCCCTGTCTCTGTGGTTTCCTGAATTATCCTTAATCTCTCTTTAGGATGCTCATTGTTTGCCTTAGTTTTAGGTGGTTTGTTGTACTTGGTCAAGGCAGGGCACTTAAGTAGCCATCTCTAGCTGGCCAGCATCTTCAGTTCAGATAATTAGCTCCTTTGTTTTATGCTCTAAGTTCTTCTGGAAAGCTTTTTTTTTTCCCCCTTTCCACGTATTGATATTAGTGCACAGTGAATTATAGATGATGTGCAGCAGTGAAGATGGTAAGACACAAACAAAACAAGAGAAACATAACAGGTCTCATGCTTTATTCATGTCACATTTGTTTATGTTCATACCACCCAGGAACACCCAGAAAAACGAAAACAGCTGCTCCTCAAAGGAAAGACAACAGCAAAACCACATCACTTCCTAAATAAGAGACTTTCTGTAAGGTGGTAGCGGACTTTTCCATGCAGTATACTTGACAAGTACCGTTCTGTCTCGTCACGCTTCATTTTGGCTCTTCTATCCAAAATCTAGGATATTTAATAAAACCATAGAATAATAGTACTACATGAATTTCACATCTATTACCTATTTGCATAGCAATAGTACCTTGCTGTGGGGCAGTAAAGTACTAGGCAGAGTACACTAGGACAAAATGAAAGGATAGGTTGTCTTTCAAAAACAACCAAACAAATAAAACCCCCTAACCAGCCCCCAGCAAACCTGATGTTTCATGGCCTGGAGTTACCTTTTTGCATAAACAAGTTTTTCCCTCCCCATCCCTCTTGCCCTTTCACCCACCTTTTCCGCTTTTCTCCTGTATGCTCATTTCTGGTATTTTTATCATCTGATTTGTTCTAACGGATCTCATTGAGACCATCAAATTATGGAAGAAAATGGAATTCCAAACCTGCATTTAGGGGAAATACAGAGTACAGCCTAATAACCACTGTGGATCTCTGCTCCCTGGTGCTTCAGTGCTGATGCTGGGGAAGGCACAGCGTGCTGGACCCATGAAATACAGAAGGCTGCCAGTTTTGTTAATCGATGTTAAATTGTGGTAGAAGATGGGGAACCACTGACCTTTCGAAGAGTCTGCCATAATGAGACCCTCATGCCTTATGCCTGTTTTCAGCCATTTTTAGCTGAACTAAAATTACTATTTAGCAAGTTTGGACTTTAGAAAGCCACTTCTATCACCTTTGCTTGTGAATGATGGTACAAAATAAATGAGGTTTGCAACTAAGTTTGCGTGTGACATTTAGCAAGGTTGAGGAAAAAAATACCCTGTTTGGGTATGTTTAGTAGAAGTATGTATTTTTCACTTGCTTTTGGGTTTTGTTTGCTACTTAAGTACTTTGGAGAAGGGTCAATATAGTTTACGGCTGAAGTAGGTGAGACGGAATTGGGAATGTACTGGAGGGGTGTTACTTACATGAGAGCGTTCATTCATTAAGACAATCCTGCCCCAGAAAAATGTTTAACCTTGTTCTTTCCAGCCAGCATACTTGTCTGAAATTCAGCCATAAGTATTGCTTTGAAAGTAAAAGATTCATGTTTGATCAGTTGGGATAGAGGCTTCCCACCCCCCCTCTAGAATCTTTATGGGTTTGAACTCATATTCAGCACCTTATTTACAAGCAGGTTATGCATAAAATAGTTGCTGCAGTATCACAACATCTCTTCCAGTTCCTCTTCTTTATTCCTTAAAGTATGAGCAAATATTGGCCTACATAGGAAAAATACAAGGAAAAAAATCATCTTCAGGTCTGTTAGGCTTGAGAAGCAGAACATTTTTCAAGCTCTTTCACAATACAGTAAAAGATCTTCATACAGCAGTGTCAAAATGTAAATGTGATTCAATTTGCCTCCCCCTTTCTTTGTCCTTATATCTAATGATGCCAGTTTTCAGTTATGGTCCAACTTCCTTGTTTGAAGATGGCACAAGTCTATCATAAGTGCCAATTTGTGCTAGAAAATTTAATTTTTATAGGCTATGAAATGTGAGCTGCGTGGTAGGACAGTAAATGTAATGTAATAGATAATAGGCTATTTAATTTGTTTTAACCACCTTAAAATCTATTTAAGTCCTCCTGAGACATCCCACAGGAGATCTAAAGGAGATCTTTTCCATCAAGCTCTTAGCAATTTCAACTTATATTTCCTGTCCATCACAGTTTTAAATTGATAATAGTATCATAATACATGCCTGTGAATTTGAGTAGACTTGCATTTTTTTCCACATGGGACAGGTAATAAGCTTTGCAAGTGTGAAAGACTTCAAACACCTCTTATTCACCATTGCTTAGTTTTACAGGTCTAATAGGAAGATGCGTCTTGCTCCCAGGTTCATGGAAGTTGATTAAAACAGCATTTCATGGTGAAGCATGGTAGCCACTTTTAGCACCTTCTGTTCCTTTCGTAACACAACCAGCTTTCTTTTTCGTATATACCAAAGATTTTCAGTACAGATTCTGCAGCCTTGGAACAGCAGCATGTTGCTGGCATTGGAGAGTGTGTAGCAGGCAGGAGAGGATTGCCTCCAAATTAGAACTCTTTGGTACCAGGGTTTTAGGTGGAAGGGTTTGTATTTTAATAGCATGACTATCATTATTGCTTGCAATACAAAGGTGTATTAACATACTTCCTTGCTCCTAATAAAATGCTGGCCATGTATGGAAATTGCCTTATTTTCAGTGGTGGCTCACTACCCTTAGATAGTGAACAACTCTACCCAGTCCTTTGTTTCCTTCATTGTTTCAAGCAGAGACCATTCTTGCAGCACCTTCTTATCATGCTTATTTTCTGTTATTTTTCATTCAGTTTCAATCACTTAAGTTTAAAAGTTCTTTCTCTTCTTCCTGTATGATAATTTGGTTCTCTACCATGTTACCAGTACTTTAAATGCAAGATAACTTAGTATAACATGATTTACATCTGGAAAGATCCAGGTTGCACTTCCGTTGGGCTTTCTATTTATGTTGTAGTCATTGGGTACTCTTGGTTACATTCCCGTTAGAACAGTTGTCATAAGGTACTGAAGAGCACCGAGTTCACATTAACAGGGCTGTTTTCAACACAGATTCTACATTTCTTCTCCAACCCTAGGCTGCTATCCCAGAAAATGTCCTATTCATTGAGAATCCTCGTGCCTGAGTTTGCAGTTTTGATATATAACCCATTTTTTCAGTGTTCTGGGATGGAAATTTTTTAAGCAGCCTCATTTCATTTTAGTAATGGATGTGGTAATTTTCAGTGCTTTGTCCTTGTTCCCATGAGGTATTCTGTCTCTGTCCTCATATGCAGCATTATTTTTACAGGAAAAAATGATGCAAAAAGCTAATTTAATATTTGGTCTATCCTCCTCATTTCTACCCCTTGTTGACACCCGTTCTTCATTTCTTGCTCTTTACTTCTTGTTGAGAAACCTTTTGTTTGTCTGCAAGTTCCCATTTTCCTGGCCTCCTGGCAGTTTTCATTTAACTCTACAGCCTGACCTCTAAGCACCAGCTCTCTTTGCTCATCAGTCCCTTTTTCCATTCCTTGTAGGTTCTCTGCTTTCTCTTATTATCCTGCTTTGAGGTGCATTCTCATGCAGGTAGGTCTGTAGCCCTTTCCTTTCCCCTTTTTTGTTTTACTTGGATGGAAAGACCCCGATAGTGTTTGATTTTGAAGTAAGTCCATGCCTTCCATACACTCAAATCCAATCGCGTATGTGTTTCATATATCTTTGGATGAAATCTGGGGTTATGGCCCATCAGGGAAAGGTGGGATTGCTCTTGAAACATTAGGAAGACTGTTAGTTATTTTGGAGTCATGCAGCTGGTGAGGCCTGTACCCCCTGAAGGTTAAGGAAGTTTGACTTGCCTTTGTCAATTGCTGTATGTTGTATAGGCTGCTTACTTCCAGATGGCTGCTTTTTCCTTCATGTAAAACCATGGACTTAATTTTTAAAAGTGGCATTTAAACCACCTTAATCAGAAATAGTTTTTTCCGGGTGTCAGGGTGTCTGTACAAACACAGGGTTTTGTCAGAAGGTCAGTGATTTTGGAAATTTCCTGGAATTCTTTCAAGGTTTCATTTTTTTGGTTACTTTCTTTAAGTATGCTGATGTTTCATTTCTCTTTGTGTTGAGACACAGACCTATTTGGCAGTTTTCTTTTGGCAACCCAAATGCATAAGATGACAGTTCATTGTCCCTTTCTCCAAGCGCTTGTGAAAGCTATTACAGTGAATGCAAAGGCTGCTTTTTGGAGTCATGGTAATCACTTCTGAATCTTCATATTATCAAGGATGAGGAAGATAGAACTAATTTTTCAAGCACTGGCAGTTTTGGAATATAGCCTGAAGTATTTTTGTGTACATCTGTGTCGCTGAAGCTGCCTTCAGAAGGCTGTAGGAAGACTTGGGGTATAAGCCTGAGTTTAAGTTTGTGAGGTAAGGTTGTGTGTGGATTTACAGTCTGTCAGCCACTCCATGTGTACTATGCCATGAACATGTTTGTACCATATGGTAAAGCCACAGAATTGCCCGGCTAGATGTGAAGGCAGTAATCTGTGCATATGGACGCAGCTGAAACATTTGGGTCCAAGAACCGGCGCAGGAACTTCACATTTGGACTCTGTGTGTGCTTCCACAAATCCAGGTCGTTCCAAGTCGGGGGTTTAGCAAAGCTACTGAGCATTTTGTTTCTGGCTTCTGATCCCAAAATGGGGCTCAGTGCTCTGCCGTGTTGATTTTGATAGTGTTAATCCTAGAGTTCATAGAAATTTTACATTATGCATTTATGAATTTCATTTAAATCTAGCAGGGACTCCTTAATGTGGTTCAATGGGGATGTATGCTTGTCTCTTTGTTATGCTTGGGTGCATGGGGGCTATATGAATAAAAGTCCCTTTTTCTTCAGTTCTTTTTATTTGGGAATAGCTATTTTCTTTTCTGGGTCTGCCCAAAATTGCCAAAGTCCACCCCTCGTATGTGTCCTAGTGCTTGATGAGGTGATAGCAAGAGAGAGATTTGTAAGTCTTTCAGTATGTTTGTTAGCCAAGGCATCCCTCAGTATTTATGTTGCAAGATTATTAAGGCATGGATAATAGTATTTAGTACTAAAAGCTTGAAAAACTTAATAATGGACTGTTTATGTTTTGTGTTATTCCTCTTTATGGTTTTCCTTTAATGAGATGGAAGATAATTTAGTGTCATTAGCAAATGTCTGAGCATGTTCTTCAAAATGAGTTTTCAGCACAATGGTGGGGAGTCTGAGGGTTATATCTGTAATCTGATGGCACTTTGGTTGACTTTCTAACTTCATCATGGGTCGGTGGGTGTTTCTGTAACATATGGCACTATGCTGAAAGTGGATGTTTACATCTGGTATGCATTGGAAGATTAAGGTAGAGAGGATGAAGTTTTAGGCAAGTATGTGTTTTTTGGATGAAGGATAAAGTGAGAATACTTTTATTTCCTCTTAGATTTGAAACATATCGTTCTAGCAATGCCTTTGAAACTCTGCCAGGTTTGCCAACCGTAACATTTATGGCATTTTGGACCTAAACTGAACTAGAAAACTGTTTTTAGTGGCAGAGAAAAAGGTTAGTGCATGAAAATAGCTAGCCCTGTTATTGACTGCATGTGGTCAGTGGTTTGGCTGCGTGTAGGTGGCTCTTCCTGTCACTGTTTTCAAGCATAAGCTTTTGTGATGAATATAAAACTCTTTCAAAATGAGTTCTACTGCAGTTCTTTTGCACACTAGTCTTTTGCTGTTCAGTAGTGCTCATTTTGCTTGTGCCATTTATATTCAATTTTGTACTAAAAAACAAAGCAGCTTTTTAAATAAAGCTTATGATTCCTGTTGACATCAAAATCAAGAGGTTTGAAGAATGTGGTCATCTGTGCATAGCAGCTGCTTCTGTCAGTAATATTTTATACTATGTTGTTGAGTCTCTATTGTAATTAATGCTGGGATTGTTTGCAGTGGGCAGAAGCTCCCTTTTAAATGTGCACACACATTTTGTTTAATTAGGACTTCTATGTAAACACTGAATTATAACTTCCCTTTTCATACTTTCAGTCTCGACAGTAACATTTCTAGCAGTTTTTTTCAAGGTCAACTTCAGATTTGCTATTGTGTAGAAGACAGCTTGAAACTAACCTGGTGTTTTGTTTTCTTCTTTGTGTAGTGTACAGGGTGCTACCTCAGAGCTCAGGGAATTGTGAATTTTCTAGCTCCTGCAGAGAGAACTTCAGGGCACAACAGGTTCTGTTTAGCTTTAACTTCAACAGTTCAATGTTATCCTATTTATATCTTCAAAAAAAAAAAAAACCCAAACCCTGGGTGATGGAGCTGTAAATTGTGCAGATTGCGGATTGTGTAGATTGTCTGGTGTTTTCAGTGCAGAAAATTCTGGCGAATCTTGTTTTAGCAGCTATCAGATGCAAGAGCTGCTTTCATTCAGCCAAGAGCAAAGTACATTTGGTTCTGCAAGATGCTGAGAGCTGCAGTAAGAATTAGGGGCATGGAGCACTTCATGAGTTAGTTTCATTGCTGTTAAGCGTTCAAAACTGAAGCGAAAGTGTTAGTCTCCCCATGTTTGGGGAAAATAACTTACAGAGTTATTAAATTTTTGAGTGACTGCAGAAGAATAAATAAACAATGAAATAACCTGTAAAGCTGCTTAATGTATTTGTCAGTCAGTCCTTGGATAAGTGCATCCTGATCCCACAGGCCAGACACAAGGGAAATAACTTGCACAGGTGAGGCTACTTGTGTGCTCACCTAAGAACTTGAGTTGTTACCTATGTAAAGGAATGACACAATACCATTTAAACCACAAAATGTACTTTTAACATTCTTTAAAATGTTAGAAAATCTCTAGAAGCTGTAATTATTGCAACTGGAGGTTGAACTTACTGTAATGTCTTCTGACAATATAATATAACTTCGAGGTTAAGCAATTTCTGTTCTAATGGAAACCAGGTCTTTTGAATTCTGTAATGAAGACACAGCTGTTGTTCCTAAGCATGCTTGGTGAAAGACTGTCACTAAGCAGGAAGTGCTGTGCATATATTTGTAAGTCTCACTGCAAGAGAATCTTAAGTAAGGTGAATATAAGCATTGCATTCTCAAATGCTGGTTTTTAAGAAAAAGATATTGCATTTGCATGAGTTTGGGGTCATGCAAAACACCCTCAATAACAGCAAGCTATGTAATGTGTTTTGGGTTGTTTTTTCCTGGTTCTGGTTTAGGACTGGGAAGTGCTTGATAATTTTGACAGCAGTAATTGTCACATTTCAGGAATGCTCTACTTGAGACATCTCATATTTAGACGTCCTGATAAACTGATAACTGTTCCTCGTCAAAAAGGTGTGAAATATGAAAATGATTGAGATTATTAGTATCAGTTCTCAACACAGATCGATAGAATGGTATCTTAAGAACTGCACATGGCTAGCTGATGACCTGTGGTTTTATGTGATATATTTCGGGGGGATCTTGTTTGTGCCAATTAATGATTCTCAGTGCCTCCTGTTTGGATTGTAGAGGTTGGAGACCTGAGGGAGCTGCAAACCCTGGACATCTCAACCAATCGCTTGATAACCTTACCCGAAAGGCTGCACATGTGCCTTTCATTGCAGTACTTGACTGCAGACCGAAATCACCTGTGGTATGTTCCCCGCCATCTGTGCCAACTGCCGAGCCTCAACGAGCTCTCCATGGCTGGAAACCGCCTGGCGTTTTTGCCACTTGGTGAGTCACCAGCATCCCTGGGCTGGGGTGGGTTGGAGGAGACATGGCAAAACAAACTTCCTGTCTTTGGTGGTCTCCACAGCCTCTGTTTATGGAGTTGTCACAATGATCATACTGTTGGAAAACACGTTATTAAACAAAAAGAAATGCAGGTTAAGGTTTCACGTCTGTTTTAGAGCAATAGGTCAGCTATCAAATTTGCTTTATTTTTAGCTAACTGAGGGGAAAAAAAGTTTAAATGATGCTGTGTTTAAATATAGTACTATGTAATCTGAGTTCCACCACTTTGGGTAATGATCTGTTTCTGTTTGCTGGATCTGATGATTTAAATAAGATACTTCAGCTTGGGTTTAAAACCTACTGTGGAATTTTTCATCATTAGGAATGTCAGTACTGCATAATCTAGCAAAGGTTCAGTTTGGGCTCTGTATAAGCAACCTTCAAAACCTCCACAGTAGTAGTCCAGGAAAGAATTTATCAGCCTTTTTCTCAGCCCTTTCAAAGTTTGCGAGTGTCAAAGCAGGTCTTCAAGTGTAGGAGGTGCAGTTGGTGAGTGGTGGTTTGTTGTGAGAAGTCAGTTGTGTTGTCAGTAAGTGTGGACTGTATATTCTGTTTGTGAAAAGCAAGTCCACTTCCCTGCGTTTGTGACTTTATAGCCCTGCCACCAGTTAATCTCTGCTGAAATACAGACAGGCATGAAGATCTGTCATGTCATTTGCATAGCCATTAATAGTTTTCCTAGAATACAGTCTTGAGTCGGGTGTTAATTAGGTACAGATGAACACACTGAAAAGAAGCTGAAAATTGAGGTGGTTAGAAACAAGATAATTTCTCAGTGAATTACATTGTATAAGTTTAACTTCATTTTTTCAGTACTAGAAGTTCAGTCTTTCAGGAAGTTTATGGTCTTTCTGATTTTCTTAGCATCTTCATTTATATTCCTGGAAAGCAAGTGCAAATAATGTCTCCAGACACAGTGTTTTAGGTATGTCCAAACAGATGTCATTATATAAATGAGAAAATGATTTCCGGGATGCATCAGTCAGATTCCACAGTACTAAATCAAGCAGAGTAACTTCCCTATTTTGGCAAATACTTCTAACTCCCTTTCATCAGACAGGAAGTTGAATCTTCTGAGTTTTGCAAAAATAAAATGCTCTTCTCTAAGATGAGATGTGAAATATTAAAGGGCAAAAGTTTTTGCTACTTTTGTGCTCCTAGCTTATCTGTGAGGGAGCAGTGACCTGGATGAGCTATAGATCTGCTGAAGTGTTTTAAGTTCAAAAGGAGGAAATAAATCTCTAATATAATGACACACCTTCTTTTTTCTTTATTTTTAGACTTAAATTCAAAACATTCAAAAGGAACTTTTAAAATAACGGGAAACATCAAAGACTGTCAATTGACCTTGTTCAGTAGTTCTTAATAGTGACTCACTGGTGAACATTTGGAGATAATTTGCTATCTGTGGATATGAAACTGAATCATAAATCCTAGAGTTCAGAGGAAAAGCAGCACAGTATAAATGTAAATGTTTAATCCTTCCTCTGAAGAATCAGAAGGCTTCGGAGTGGTCAAGATGTGATGAAATTAAGTAGAAGAGAGAATTAGATTCAATCTTTTTGCTTTTTAATGCACTATCTCCTGATCTATGGGGAATATTTTTCTGTGATTATTCCTGGAGTGAAGGCATAATTGTAGCATCATTTCTGCTACCTGCACATTTTGGCTAATGCTTTTTTGGTTATGTATTCTTACATCCAACTTCATTCTAGTGGTTAATGAGAAAGTAAAAACATTAAATAACAGAGAAAGATACTGTACAAATATCTGCAAGTGATAT
The DNA here is from genome assembly GCF_037157495.1 of Lathamus discolor. Taxonomy (NCBI): domain Eukaryota; kingdom Metazoa; phylum Chordata; class Aves; order Psittaciformes; family Psittacidae; genus Lathamus; species Lathamus discolor. Next base: position 4,356,035 of record NC_088891.1, on the reverse strand, counting down.
TCAAGCAAATATTATCATTTGTTTTCAATTAGGGAGTTGGAAAGCTGACATTTTATTCATCTCCTGACAGAATGGTTTTTCCCCCTATTTTGATTAGACACGTCCATGTTAGAAGAAATACATTTGGAACTGACTGCTTAATGCATTTTAAAGTGTGATTTACTTTATTTATTTCATATGGTGGTTGACATCTACTATGCCAAGGAATCCATTCTTCCTCATACTTAGTGTTCCTTGAGCTGCCATTAGAGCCTCTTGTTAAGTGTAATGGAAATCTGCATTTTCCTCTTCTAGTTTGACAGGTGTAGGATTTACTCCTGCAGTAGCACAGTACTTTCATAGCACTGCTGCATTGGTACTGTGTAGGTTTTTGTCCTGTACATTCTTACAAAGTACATAATTTTGGGCACATGCTATTAAGATAAAGAAGTGTAACACTATTAATCCATTTTACAAAATACAGTAAAAATACTTGGTCCCACTCTCTAACTTTCAGAACTGGTACATGAACAAGCAGATGGGTGAACTAATGGAATAGTATTTTTTTTTTCTGCAGAATATACTGAATTCTTGGATATGCCAATACTTTGTTTTTAAAAAATAGTGTTTTAAAGCTATTGAATATTCCAGTTTATATTCAGAGAAGCAAGATGAGACTTTGGGCCTTCCTAATACGTTTATTTAACAAGAAACCTAAATTGTATGTATAAATTGAACTGAAAACTGCACCCTGGATGGTGCTGTTATTGCCAAGGCAGCTTTCATGCTGCCCTAATAATAAATGGCCTTTGGAATTCTGTTCAGGAATGGCAGATAGAACTAGTGCTCATTTTATATCAGTCTACTTACAATATAAATTATCCTGTGGCAGAAATTTAACTTGAAGATTTTACAGTTAGCAGATGCTCCAATGCCTCAAAACAAATTCCACTGCAAGCAGGAATTCGAATCTGATGACACTGCAGAAATAAAAATGATTTATGTAATAAAGTACAAATACAATTAAAATAAGGCATAAATTCTCAAGTATACTGGAAGTCCAGGGGATGTTATGACAGCAAATATTCAGTGTTATATCACTTTATTGAGGGTTTAAGTGCACTTTTTGTTTAGAAAATGGGTCTAGTAATTATCAGTGCACAGTAAACAAAGGTCTTATTCTCCCCTCAGTATATGCTGCTTTTGTGTCCTTGCCCTCACAGTATGGTTAAAAGAGCATCAGTGCAGACACACAAGAGCTTTTGTTCCATCTTCAGCCATGTGGAATGCATATGCCAGGGCCCTGAGGTTAAAAAAAAAGAAAAAAAAAAAAGGGAGAAAAAGGAAAAAAAGAAATAGAATTGGGGTTTGTTCAGGACTTACGGCATTCGGTCATTTCTGGGAGAAAGGGCTTTGATCTGGGAGCTTGGAAGGAGGAAAGTGGAAATGTTTTAGACACAGTACAGGCCTTGCAAAAGCCACATGAAAACCCTTCTTTGTAGCTGTAGCCTTGCATAGATGGACACTATCCTTATTTCATGGAGTTCTTCAGAAGCTCATTTTCTAGAGAACTTTTAACAATATTTGTTGACTGATAGAAGACTTAAAAATCAATGTGGATGGGATACAAAGAGCTTTTTAAAGTGACGATTTCTTTAAATTTAAACTTTAGGGGTAGTGTTTGAAACTAGAAAAAGATCTCTTTTGGGGACTCTAAGATGCTTGGTTATTTAATGCAAAGAAGCTATATCAAAGGAACATTTATAGTTACAGGCTATTTGGCTTGGGGAATTGAATTTTTCCTACTGAGATATTTTGTCTAACATCCAAAAATTTGCTTTAATTACCTAGGAAATGCAGTCAACTCAGAACTTCGATTCTAAACATAGCCTAAGATAAAGACAGAGGGAAGAGATGAGATGCAGCCTAACTCCCCCCTCCATGCATATGAAAAGAACAGCTTTAGGGCTTTTTTTGACTTGCCTGATTTTCAGCCCATTTGCATACATCTGTGTAGAAAAGAGCAAGATGAGCCTCTTTTAAAAATTTTCTTCCATTCTCTAAGTTAATAAGTTAAACAGTAGCACATTCAAGCTGCCCCAGCAACCCATAGTTTTCTGCTCTTCTGGGTATAATTGGCTTCTGCAACATGAGGCGATATTCTCGCAGCATGAGGTGTGCCATGCACGTGCTATCTGCTTTACACTTTATTGGCTGATTCTTTCCCAGCCTTACAGTATTTGATGGTGTTACAGTGCTTTAGTATCACAATATTTTTATTCATTGTTAAGATAACAATGTTTTTGTTTCACCTAAAAATATCCCAGAACTTCACTAAACTATTTTAAGCCCTGCAATCCTGAGCCAAAATAAATCATCTTTTTGAGGTGGTAGCTCATACCGACGCACAGCAGCATCTCCCAGCAGTTCCTATCAGTCAGTGGAGATATTTGTAATTGCTTCTTGGGGTGGGACACTTGATGGATGCAGCAGATAGGTCTGTGAACTAGAATGTCTTTGGTACGGGGTCAGAGAAGCGTGTGATGGTTGAACATGTCACCTGATGTCCAGTGACTCAGTTGTTTGAACAACGCTCAGCTTAAGGTCCCTGAAGCTTCCACAGGCTGTTGCAGAGCCTATATTAAAAGAAAAAGAAAACCAAACCCCTCAGCTTTTCTAATGTTAACATTTTTATTTCAGAGAAGGAATCTGTTAATTTTCTTTTGGTATTCATCACTTGTTCTTTATATCCAAGATTTGATAATTGACACCCTCTGAAGCTTCTCCTCAGCTTGAGCTTTTAAGGTTTCTGGTGCTTACAGCTGCCATTCAAGTGGGTGACAGCTGAAGACACTCAGTATATTTTAAGATGACCAGAACTTTGGGGGGATCACTCAAAATATCATCTGCACTAAGCAGTGTCCAGAGCTCTTGTGTACAATAAAACTGTTCAATAATAAGGAAGGGACTCCATAACCTATTGTCATAGTAGGGAGCTCGTGATTCCAAATAGAATTTTTAAATAGATATATCATGGAAATTGTTTTAATTTTTTATTCTGTTCTTAGCCATGATTACAAAAGGGACAAAAGCTCTGCTGATTTCTCTGGTTATCTTTATGCCAACCAAGGTAACTGACATTTGATAAAGATGGGAAATCAGAATTAGTCAATGTTAGTATCATCTTGCAATGTGGCTGATTCAGCCAAATGCTTGTTTATCTTGCTTCATTTCTATATCACACTCATCAAAGTTTAAGTCGAAAGGCATACAGACTTCTTGATTATTTAATATCTTTGTAATGCAGCTGGTCTGGGTTGCAGCTATCCCCTCCCAGGCAGAAAGGCTTTCAGACATTGTTCCCTCTGCGTTGTGCTTTGTATTAAACGCACATGTCTTTTCCTAACCCAGGATCTCAAATGGCATAGGACCTACAGATGAAATGGGCTGCCCGGATGATCCTACATGTCAGCTTTCTTGCCAGCTCAAAACTCTTTTAGAATATTATTTTTAGTTCAGTTTGATTTGTCTTTTTCAATGTCTCACATTGGCATGCTTTTCTCTTGATAGCAGACAGTTTTACACTGATGAGATCTTCCTGATAAGCGAAAATCTTGCTTCCAAGAATTCTTCCTAGAAGTCTAAATTTTCCTTTTTAATTTCGCTCTATTTTCCCTCTTTGATTTTCTAAACCAAGTAAAATTATTCCAAGCCTATATGCTTCTATCAGGCAGTATGTTAATATATTTCTAGTCCATGAAAGTATTGCTTAAACATGCTGTACTTGCTTCTTTTGATTGCCAGCCATGAGTATTTTAACAGAAATAATGTAAGAAGCACTCCTTCAGGTGCATTGATTATTTAGTTGTAGATACAACTTTTGTTGTGTAATGGTCTGCCTTTGATGCTTGTATATTTTCCTGTGTTTTGTAATTTACCACATCACATAGACTTGTTTCTGAATGATTACTGGTTGTATTTGGTTATGGCTAATGTAATCAAACAAGTTTCTCTTCGAGAAAAGAAAGAATGGGACTGACCACATTCTTGTTTATGTCTTTACCACTTTACTAAAGATAGCGAAGTTGTGATTTCGGTGACATGGGGCCTGTTAATGAAAGCAGGTTTGACCTTATGAACTTGGAAGTATGCACTGTGGATTTGAAATCAATTGTCCCTTTGCTGCTTCAAACTGACTTCAGGGTTTGTCAGTGTTAAAATTCAATTATTTATAATGCGATTTTCAGAGCTACTGAAAAGGGGTTTGGTTTTGTTTTAGTAATTTCAAAGGCTTTTTTCTAAGCAGCTTTTCAGCTCATGCATAATAAAACCATTGGCTGAAACTTTACGACAGAGAAGTATTAATTTATATTTGCTTACATTGGGTCTGATCAGCTTATTTATAATTAAAGAGAATTGCTTTGCTTTTCTTGCTTTGTCACTATGTCATCCCTTCTCCCCCTGACTTTTCTTGTTTTCTAAACCCAGATTTAGGTCGTTCTCGGGAGCTGCAATATGTTTATGTGGATAACAACATTAATCTGAAAGGCCTCCCATCTTACCTGTATAATAAAGTCATTGGTTGCAGTGGGTAGGTATGAATTAATTCAGCTGTCTTGAATACCTGTTCCTTGTAAAATTTCTCATAATAATCTTCCTGTATGATACAACCGATTATTTTATATGTGTGTGTGATTGATTCAGGACTGGTGTTAATTTGAGGGGATTACTGCAGCTCCCAGTCCTGTTTGATTTTTGTAATAAATCCTCTATGCTAATTGCTGACTTTCAGTAGTTTAGTATTACGTTGTAACAGACAGTGCAGTTATTCTGAAGGAATTTGTAATAATAATGTAAGGCCTAAAGCTAAATCCTGGCCGCATTTAAAGGTTGGCCAAAAATGCAGGGTTCGCAGAATTTCCAGAACTAAAGAATGAACAAAGTATTTTTTAATGTGTTGCAGCAAATAAGAACTTTTTTAGGAGAGGTGGATTGACAGGTATATTTTTACATGTGGATTTTAAAAATATCTTAGGCTGTCTCATGTTTGTGGTTAGGATGTGAGGGAAAAGAAGTGGTCTGTCTAGGACACTAGCTGAATTCTTCCTGCACTGCACTAGCATAAATTAGGATCAGCACCACCAGTTTACTGGTGTAAAACTGATCAGAAGAGGATTTGTCCCCATTACCATCTAATTATAAATTTCTGGTGTGCTCACTCTCAGCAAATCTTGCATTAAATATAAATTCCATCTCTCCAGCCTGCACTCTACTGCAGTATGTGACATGCTGAGTCTTGGCATTTTAAGGTTTTTCTAATATTCCCTGTCAGCTGGTTGGGTGATATTTAAATACTTGCAGTTGGATTATAATTCTGCTGCACTGTCTGCAGCCTCGAGCTACCAATAATTCTGTTTTTCAGGAAAAATAATTCCTAGCCTCTGTTCTTGCAGAACTGATCATAAATCCTAGGACAGACAGTAAATTGACCCTGAAGGTAATAGAACTATGTAGATTGTGACCAACAACACTAGTGACAATGACAGTTGGACCAACAAGTTTGATCCAACTGTCCTGTGTATATCAGGTGATTGTAAATAAGAATGCCTTTGGTTTTTTTCATGTTTTAAGTCCTTATTTTATACTCAGGCAAAATAATTTTATCTTTGCACTGACCTTTTGTGAGGATATTACCAGTTCTTTTTCCTGTGATTATGTGTACAGTCCTGGTCAGACTATAGCTGCTAGTATCCCTGATGGAGACTATTTACATCTAGTATAGAAAAGACCAAGTTGGAAGTGTTACAATGAAACTAATTCTTCTAATGCTTCTGTGGAAGAAATAACATGATTTTTCCCCTTAATATTAAAGAATAAAAAACCAGTATTTGTGTCCCAACCAGATATTTGTTGTGAAACCATCCTAAAAAATCATAGATTATTTTTAAGGAAAATTTCCAGCACAGGAAGAGCGCTTACACATTATTAAGAAACCAAAGGTTTTATTTGATAATGTGCTGAGTGATGTTAAAATTATGTAATAATAGTCATGTGAGGAATTCCTGTGTTCTTTCCAAGAAAGCATTAGTAACCAACGTTTTCATGGGTCAAGAGAGAGTTGAAGACCCAGGCTTTCATGCTCCTTCTCGTCATCCACTGGAGAATCAAATCCGACATGCTGCTGCTGTTAGTAACATAAAGCTAGATTTCTGAAAATAGAATATAAAATTGCATTGTGCAAGTAATGAATCTCTGTCTGGGAATCCTGCAGTCAGACTGACTGAAAAAGTCTTTTATATAAGAGGTGATGATCTCAGCACTCAAAATAAATTTTGATCTTATTTGCTGCAGATTGGATTTCATAGTCTCCAGCTAAGGTATCTGTCAGTCTTGTTGGAGGCAGCCAATGGGTGGTCGCAGCCTTTTTATTTGCCCTCAGTTATTTATTCACCAAGCTGCTTCTGCAGCATCTTTTTTTCCCAGCTGCTTAGACCATCCTCTGTTCCACTTCTTAACCTCCATGGATTTTGTGTGGGGTTTTTCTTTGTATGCTTTATTTTTGCGCCAAGGATTACTCATGGGTTGCGATTCATTCCCTAATCCACCCCGACTTAAGGGTGTCTATCTCTGAGAGTACTCCTTTTGGTCTCTTTTGTTTAGGGTTTTTTTGCTCTCTTTATGACCCTTTACATAAAGCAGACCAAATAGCCCAGCTCTGAGCTACAGAAACTATAGTGGGTGTATGAGCGCATCTTCTAGCTAGGTTGATAAGGGGTTAATCAGCTTGAATATACATGATAGATTTATGTGTTGTGATAGCTAACTCATTGGTATGGATTCCTGGGGAATGGACCTTTGGAATACTGGACCTCTGAATTCCCAAATATATTTTAACCCCATCAATGGTTTGTGGGAAAACATTAAATATTTAACTAGAGACTTCCTGACTTGGTGCTTGATGCTGCTCTTTTTTGCTTGTTTCTCTGGGCTGTTTTTCCTTTACTCAGAAGAAATGAGATTCTTTGTTATGGAGGAAGTACTATGATATTTCTTTCACATCTGATAAGGTCGAGTGTAGTTACCTCAGTTTTAGGTCCAATATCTGGGAAGGCTGACAAATTTGTGTTTCTGTTCCATTTGTTAGGACTGGCCCTAACAAGTTGCTCTTGGCTTCAAATTTAAGTTGTCATAAACAATTCCGATTCCCCTGTTGACTTTCCCAACCTCTTAGTAGAATTTTCCTATGTGTGTCTCCTTGGCATGGTAGCTTGCAATAGGGATCATGTAAAGAGTTGTTATTTTTACTACAAGCTAAGTTTCTCTCCTTGGATCCAAAATAACCTTCTTTTTCCTGATATGATTTGGGAAGGACAAGGCTGTAAACTCCCTAGGGTATCTTCCCACTATAGCTTAGGCTGTTCTTTTACTTTTCTTTCACGCCCTGCACCCTCCAAAGGAACTCTGTGGATGGGGAAATGTATGCACTTAACTGATATTTTTTGGTGATTGTAATTTGCCTCATGTATTATAGTTGAGAAATCCATTACCATTCTCAACTGGTTGATCTAAGATACAGGAAACCAACTGTTAGGTATGAAACTGTTAAGTAAAATATTCAGTAATGGCCTTCAGAGACCAAAAGAGATGAGCATGTTGGCAAAATAAGGGACATGTAATGCGCATAGTTCACTTTCTTGGGGCTGTGTTCTCAGTTCTCTAGCTTTTGAATGTTGTTTGATAAGTAAAGGCCTCCCATGACTAGCACGTTATAAAAGCTGGGACTCTCTAGAATAGTTTGGGTTGAAAGGGGTCTTTAAAGGTCCAACCCCAACATGTATTGCACTGTGCAAGGAATCCTTGAAGGGGTCTGCACTGAAGAACAGTATCAGTGGAGACCTCCTAGCAGCCTTCCAGTATCTGAAGGGAGGCTATAGGGATACTGGGGATGGACTATTCATTAGGGACTGTAGTGACAGGACAAGGGGTAAGAAGTTAAAACTTAAACAGGGGAAGTTCAGATTGAATGTAAGGAAGAAGTTCTTTCCTATTAGGGTGGTGAGGCACTGGGTTGCCCAGGGAGGTTGTGAATGCTCCATCCCTGGTGGTGGTCAAGGCCAGGTTGGATGAAGCCTTGGGTGACACGGTTTAGTGGGAGTTGTCCCTGCCCATGGCAGAGGGGCTGGAACTAAATGATCTTAAGGTCCTTTCCAACCCTAACTGTTCTATGATTCCATGATCAGGTGCACTTTGGGTTGGTCATCTGGGTTTCCCCATAAAGTTACTTTTATCATTTTTTCTAACCACTTTCTAAATGTCTTGTGTCCTTCTAGTTGTGGTTCTCCAATTCAAGTTTCAGAGGTGAAACTGCTCTCTTTTTCATCAGGCCAGTTAACTGTGTTCCTGCCAGCAGAGGTGAAATCTATAGGGACAGAAACAGATCATGTGCTGCCTTTGCAAGAACTGGCCATGAGGACCCTCTATAACATCTACTACAGGTTTTTAAAAGGTATGAGATCTCTTCATTCTTCAGATTGCAGAAAGGGTGGAAGTGTGTTTCTGGCAGTGATAGGAACATTTCAAATAGCTCCTCAGAGACTTGAGCAAGGATGAATATTTTAAAAGATTTATTTAATCAAATTATGATTGAAATGCTATATTAGCACCAAAATGTCCAATGTCAAAAAAACAAAGATCCAGACTATTGCTAAGGTTTAGTGGTGCTTACAAATGGTTTCTTTATTGAGGACTGTACAAAGAAAGATGCTTTTTGCAGGAGGAATTCTTTAATGGAAATAAGAGATGAGAAATACAGTTCCTGAGGCAAGATTAGATGCATCAGCCAACAATGCAACTTCTTGCCAGGCAGCACACTCCTAAACTGGCAGAGTTGTTATACATAAGGCAGAAGAAATGCTAGCAGCCCTTGGCCATTTCAGTACATACAGCGTGACAGCTGAGCTGTTTTAGTTCTGCCCCAGTTCAGGCTCTTTGCTGTGAAGTGGCCTTTGGCTTATCTGGTTGTGCATCAAGCAATCACATGAGTTAGCAGTATCTGATGATAACCTGCAGATTCACATTTTGATGTATTTAGATATATTGTGACCCCTCCCTATTTGCAACATCTTGGGAATTTGTCAGCTTCAGAGGTGAAAGGAGAAAGCAGAAGGGTAGAGAGTTACAGTGGAAAGATTAGAGAGTTTATGATAAGGGGTCACTTGTCCCATGGCCACTGGAGTAAATCATAACTGCCAAACTACTGCTTTGCCAGGAGAAGTGCATAAGGAGTTCTGCAGCAAAAATGATGTAGGAAAGAAGCCTCATGTTGAGGGATGGGATAACCCCACAAGCCTGTGTTTATAGGAAGCTGTACTGCTTTATGGAGAATGTATTTGTTGACATTAAGAACACTACCTGACCAGTTTGCAGTTGTCTATTTTGGATATTTCTGTATCTAGCTGGGAGAGGAGAGGTTTGGGAGGTTTTCAGCTGTTTAGGATCAGGATATCAGCTGCACCAAAATTATAGTAATGAGTGCTGTTTCATTCTGATTTGCAAAATTCCAGTCTTTGAAAAGGAGTTTGAGAACATCAGCTACAAGATCTTTTAAATCATCAGTTACTGCTTTTCTCACCCAGTTGTGTCTTGCACAGTAGGTCCTAGAATATGACTCTGTGAAAGTGGTTCCTGAAGACGCTGGTGAAGTTTGGTTTGAGAATAGCAAGATAGCATTGCAAAATCCATTTAAGAAATGGTTTGTAGATGGTTTGCACAAGGCTTTAGGGATTATATCTAGTTGCAGCCAAGGTGCAGAACCTGAAAAAGATGCTGAAATTGTGTTTAACTATCTTGCCTACTTCTAGTTTGTAGTCTTTTAGTATGTTTATATATACATATACACACATATGTATCTTATTCTAAATTACCTTATTAAAGACTATGTGCATTACCAGTGATGACACCCAATTTCGGTGGGGCAAGAGTAATGCATAGTCCAGAGAGGTATAAGATAAGGGTGTGTTGGGGAAGCAGGTGGCACATGATGAAAGCAGCAGATTTTATCTATCTCTGCCTAAATTTGCAGTTTCAAGGGTGCTGTTAAATGCTTGGTGGCTGCCAGGTAAGTATGACAGCAGTGACTGGACTGCTTTGCCTCGGTCTTTGCCTGACTGCAGAATGTGACCTTTTCTTTCTGATGGAAATGTACTATTCGTCATGCTTGTCATCTCAACCAAGGCTCTTGTGGTACATTGTGTATGGAGTTAAACCTTGCAGTGTTTGAAAGCTGAAACTAGTGTGATATCACAAAAATGATTTATCAGGTACTGCATCTTGCCTTGATTACTCAGCACCTGAACTCATTCACCTGCCTTGGCTGTCTCAGTTTCTAGATGGAGATTAGCATATTGGGTTTAATTTATAAAACACTATGTGGCTTGGGCCAGGCCTGAGAAAATAATTGCTTTTTCCCCTGAAGTGACCTTGGAGTCCCTTTTGGTGAAAAGGATGGCATCTTGTGAACAGTGGGGGCATACTTAAGAGATGATGACTGTATTGATCTTTTTAGAGTGGCCTCCCTGGTTGGACCTGTGAGAATTATGCTGGGCTGGATTGTATTTCAAGTCATTCTAAATATTTCAGGTCTCTTTTTGCATATGGGGGAGTTCGGGATTTTTAGTGAGCTCAGATATTGTCCTGGATTGGTTGCTGAAATACTTTAGTAAAATAGTATTGATATCCTTTTCAGAATCCTTGTATTAATTACTAAACACTTCTCTAAATGATCTTTGTGTCTAAAAATGCTTTATGATTTATTACTGGGGTTTATTATTTGCTCTAGCTATAATATTTTCAACATTTAATCTTATGCCCACATATGCTAAACATACACAATTAACTTTAACTTCTTGAACTTAAACATTGAAAGCACCATGTGTTTCACTCTAATTGTGGTAATTTGTGTTACCTTGCTTTCTTTTGACAAAGCCTTAAGTATGTGAGACATCTGATTTCCTGAATTGTTCGTGGATCATGCTTGTTGTGTTTGACTTTATCATGCAATTGTTTTGTTACAAGCCTTTTTTGTCTCTTTTCCTCTTTAGATTTGAACTTTCTGACTCCTATCTCGCTACCTAAAAGCCTCCTGGAATTGCTGCACTGTCCCTTGGGACACTGCCACCGCTGCAGCCAGCCTATGTTTACCATTGTCTACCCAAAGCTCTTTCCCTTGAGGGAAACTCCAATGGCAGGATTGCATCAAGGGTAATTATACAGGAAATTACACTGGGGTTTCATTTAGGAAGAAGAGCACCTTAAGGAACAAAGCATGTTCTTAAGGATTTCTTCTTTTTAACTTAGCAGCATTTCAGATCTAAAGCCCCTGTCCAATGGCTGTAAAAGTTGTCAAATCTTTTATTTACAAGCCAGCCAGAATATTGTTGTTGGACTTTTTAACGAGGGCTGCCACATGTGCCTGTTTCAGACTGCTGTAAGCTAGTGAAGGGTTTTGGTATGATGGGATTGACTTGCTTGTGGTAGTGCAGTACATACATGGCACTTGTGTACCCTGGGAAGGAGACACTACTGAACACCAGTACTTCCCCTGATGGTCTCAGCCGTGACTTCAGAAGAATGTTACCACTGAATAAAAGTGCTGCAGGATTAAAGATGGAAAATAGCTTGAAAGGCAGAGCTAAATTAAAATGTTATGCTGTAAAATACTCTTGTTTTTCTTTCCACAGTAATTGAGATACACTGGGGAAGCATTCTGCATTGTAAAATACAGTTAGTAGCAATACATCTTTTTAAGTATATTTCAGTTTTTGTGGTTGTAGCAGTTCTGAATGTGTGTGCAGGCTTCATAAGTCAAGTAGACAAGCCTACACAGGCTTCTTGAGCTGCTGGACATTGCAGTCATAGACGGGGCTCAAATCAGGGATACAGTTCAGGAAATTTTGCCCTCATGTAGAGAAAGATCTAATACAGTTGTAAGGTGAGCACTGATGATAAAGGTTTTCTTAAAGTCACTTGGGGTTAAAAGAGCAAATGTGATATTCTTTTTAGAGAATTCAAGTCAAGCCATTAGTTCCAAAGCATCTGCCATAAAAGTCAGGAGCAGTAAAGAAAGGTGCTTTAAAAAGGAATTACTTGGTATATGTAATGCACAAGAATGCCACTTAGTTCTTATCCTGTTGAAATCAATTGACTTGATAGCTGTCGTCCATAAAAACAAGAAACTGCTTTTCAGTACGAAGATCTTTAAGAAGAAAGACTAATTGGTGATTCAGGTTGATGGTACCTGTTTTACACAGCTGTATCACAGGTTATTTTGCTGTGAGTTTGTGGTATAAGAGGTATCTGATTTGTAAATAGTTCAACTTCATGAAATGAAAACAACTTAGGTATGGACAGCAGCCACAAGGCTGCTTAAATACTAATTTGGAAAAGTCATCTTTCTCAGATCTAATTGTTGAGATTGCACACTTCAGCTTGCCGTTCTGTCACACTTCAGTCATACGTTGAAACTCAATGGATTTCATGTTGAGTAAAATAAACTGCTTCTACATTACAGTCTTAATATTCAGAGTAGCATAAGATGCTACAATCATTATATGAAGAATTCCTTTTGAGCACTGAACAGTATAATTTTCTAAGGAAGTGATTGACAACTATTTGCTGGTCACTAAAACCTTATATTATCTGAAATAATCCAACAAGAGGAGAGTTTGGACTAGAGAACTACTTTCTAATTAACTGCTGAGCATTGTTCATTGTAGAATTTACCATTCCAAGATGACAGACTATCAGTAGACACCTTTAAGAATTGTTGAAGTTAGGACTCACAAAAACATACCTTAGGGCTGTGTTGGAAGAACATTTTATTAACATTCTGAAATATATTAATTGAAAATACGTATTTCTGCATGGTTTTAGCCGCTTTAAAAAATGGGTTATCATTCCTTCCCTTAGACAGGAACGTACTTTGTTCTGCAAAATGCCTTAACAAATACAGTCTTAAGTAGCTGACATTTGATGCAAATCCACAGAAAATGAGATCTAAACAGAGTAGCCTGTTCCCTTATCTCTGTAGCTCGTGCACTTGACACAGTAAGATTATGTGGAATTGTAGAGGTGTGATAGCTGGTTTAGAAAGACATGAAGGACTGTTTCTGTTCTAAAGAGCTTACAGTGACCATGAAAACACACAGGGTAGGGATCCTGAATGTTTGAACAGCACTGATTAGCACATGCCACGTCCATGCCAGTAACTTCTGTCTGGATTTCCATATCCCATTCTATATCCTCTTACAGGAAAGGATAGTTAAGTGTTGAACTGGATTTATGTATCTGAAAAAGCACAGATGACAAGAGCACTGGGTAAAGTGTGATTTCTGGGTTAGTGAAAAACAGATCTTAACATTTTTAAAGCCGGTATCTAGGTCCCTGCCAGGATGGGGGCAGGAGGAGGGTCACAGTGAGGGTAGGATCTGGCTTTCATGTTGCCACCCCTGCTGTAGTACTGGCACAGTGTGACAGCTCTGCCTGTCAGTTGTCCTTTCTGTAAATGTGGGCCCAGTTCGTTCGCTTGGCTGAACCAAAGGAGGACACTGGACTTCAGTTGTTTCATGCCTACAAGCAGTAATTTAAGAAACACGAGCAAACTGCAGCAAAGAATGACCCAGCTATTTCCCTTTTAGCTGTTAAACTTACTGGCTATAGCACTCAGCCACACCCTCCACAGAAAGAAAAACCACATGCTGCTGCTTAAAACTGAATACATTAGAAACCAGGGAGGTTTTTGAGAACCCCTGCAGTGCTTCCCTGCTTTTGTATCAGGCACTCGTAGAGCAAATGAACCGTCTTTTTCTGAAGTGTCGAGATCAGCTAATCCTGTATTTTACAAACCAGCATATTGTCTGCTGTGGAATGGGGCCAGGAGCTTTAATCTTTACTGACAACTGTTCTCCCCCCTTCTCTTTTTTTTTTCCCTAGGAGGACAACTGTTAGTTTTGTGGCATACTGCTGCTCCACCCAGTGTCTGCAGACTTTTGACCTACTGAGTTGATAAACATTTAAAACTACTCAGGAGTGCTGCCAGTTTAAAGCTGCATTAAACATCGTATCCCATTGGTACTGGAATACTGTGTGCGTGTGCCAAAGCAGCAGAAGTGCCCTGCTGGGAACACAAAGAGGCACTTACATCCTGCCCTATCAAATTTGGAAGAACTGCAGCAACTTTTCGGAAGTGTAAATACCAGCCTTTGGAAAGCATTAACTTCTCTCTCCTCCAGGACAACATACACAGCAAATAAATTGACAAGCTCTGACTTCAGGATTTCCAGTATTTTTCAGATGCAGCTGTCTTCAGGGTGACCCCTTGCATCATTTGAGGCATTTTCATTCCTCTAACAAGGGGCAAAAAAACAGGTCCAGTTATGACAAACAAGTTCTCACTCTCCCCCATCCTCATCACCCCTACAGGTGGTTTCAGGTGTATGGATCTAAGCCTGTAGAAGCCTTTGATGAAGCCCAGCAGCTTTCCCATTGAATTTAGCTTTCTTTTTTCCCTCTGATCTTAATATTCTCCCCAGCAGAGTTATCACAGTTGTATACCCAGTCTTTGACAATTATTTGTGGTATTTAAATCCACATATTAAAAGCAGATCTTTTTGTTAACATTAGAAGCCAAACTGATTTACTTGGAGTAACTAAGGTATATCTGGAGACTAAGGATCCTGTTTCAGTAAGGAAGGCTGGTACTGATGCCTACACCAAGTGGTCTTGCTCCAGCATGTTTGAGGGTGTGTTTTCTTTGTTTTCATGGCTTGAGTTTTTTATTTTAATAAATGCTTCCCCTTTTGCTTCTTTGGAAGAAGATGACTTTAGCAGTTTCCCTTGGATAAAACACCTAGGACTATGATAGTTAATGTTTATCTCTATTTATTATACTTTTACAGCTGTAGACTGTAGCTCTGCAAAGAGTTGGTCTTCATCTTTTTCTAGATTCAACATTTGGCTGATTTATGGAAGAGTGTCAGTGGAGTGTGTGCCTTGGAGAAGGCTGGAAATCTGGCGGGGTACGTGTATCTCCATGTGTAGGTATATATGCATACAGAGATAGCTTCACAAAAGGGCTCTAACTTTGTTTTCATGTATTAAAAGCAGATTTAGTGCAAATTTACACACTCGTGCTTGTGGGCATCCTTTTTTGTTAGATCTTGTTCATTTTAAATAAAGGACAAAGGATGGAAAACAGGGCCCAAATGCCTGCATGACTTAAAAGTTTAATTTTACACTGAAACAGTTCATACAAAATTAGTCCCTCTTGACTTGTTTTGAAATATATAATTTTTTTAATATGTGTTCTTTTTATTTACTTTCTATTTCTTAGGTATAAACTACTTGTTGATTTAACACAGTGTGCAGTAGGTAGTTGCAAGCTGAAATAGATATGAATGAAACTGTTATGAAAATGGCAAGATAAAGAGACTTATTTGGTAGTATATTAGCATATGTTGTGGTGAGGTGTGCATACTTTGAAGGGAGGAGGCATTAAAATGTTTTCCTTTTGCCAAAGAAGCATTTGTTCCCTCTGCAGGCTTCCTGGCATCTCTTCAATAAATAGAGTATCTTAAGAGCTTAAAAAGAGTACCAAAAAGGCAGTTTTGAGGGTGGAATTTTTAGGTTGTGCATGTTAGTTGTAAAAGCTCTGCTGGTTTTATTGGGTTGGTTTTAGAGAGTTGAATTAGCGTTAAGAAATGTAGAACTTAATCCTTCAGGAACGCAAGTATCATCTACTGTTTAAGAATTGTGAAACTTTCTAAAATAAATCCCATTTATTAAATCTGCTTTGCAGTAGGGGAAAGAGCCATGGCCAAGCAGACTTTGTACTATTGGATTTCTGACTCTGTCATTTCACTAATTTGTTTCAGTGTTGGTATCCCCAACAGCCCTTCCCACCCCACGGCCTTTACTGCTGAAGCAGCAAAATGAATCTTCAGCTTTTTGTCTTTGCTTTCAGTACTACCCAGCCAAGATGTAAATGGCCCATGTACCATTATACCCATATCAGAAATGTGTAAGTGTAGGATTGAATCCATGTTTTTAAATGGATGACAAGAGAACTATGGTAATGATAAAAATACTTATATTTTGATACCATACTCCAATCAGGAATCTTCAGTATTTTTGCCATGGCTCCCTCTGTCCTTGAAGGACATAGAATCATAGAATAGTTAGGGTTGGAAAGGACCTCAAGATCATCTAGTTCCAACCCCCCTGCCACGGACAGGGACACCTCTCACTAAACCATCCAACACAAGGCTTCATCCAACCTGGCCTTGAGCACCGCCAGGGATGGAGCACTCACAACCTCCCTGGGCAACCGATTCCAGACATGCTTTATTGGAAGTTGATTTGTCCTCTTCTTGTGGTGACTGAGAGGCTTTAAAGTACAGTTTAGTTCTGAATTCAATCTGTAAGTATTATTTTGGAGTTAAATCTTTTGATCACCCAAAAGGCACTGGATTTTTTTTATTAGCATTCAGATAGTAAGAGTGGAGCTTGATCATTATTATTTATTCTTAATTTTCTTTCTTCTTCCCATAATCTAATTATTTTTGAGTTCCGTTTGTTATCGTCTGCAAGTGGAATTCAGAAGAAAATTGGTCTGTTCTATAAGCAGGATGAATCCTAACACTTTAATAGATGATATTTCAGGACTAGAATGTCCAATGAATAAATGACTTAAACACACAATTGAAGCCGAAATGTCATACCCTATTTTTATAAAACAAGGAAGAGGAAAGCCAATGTATAGACTGGAAATGCAGCTTAAATTCACGTTTCTCTGACGGTTTTTTTTTTTTATACAAACAGGGTTTGTATTCATCTGTATCTTTGGGTGATGCTGTTCTAGATTAATATAACTCCATTCTCACTTGTCCAAATTCTTCTAAAGTTGTTCTGCTGCAAGAGTATTTCGTAACCAGCTAAGATGGGAGCCAGCTCTGCAAGCTGCAGAGGGGAGAGGGAGCTTCTTGCTGCTTGAACTGTGCATCACTTGTTTTTCAATACAAGGCGTCACAATTCTTGGACTTCACTTTAATTCATTTATTTCTAGGTAGTTTTTTATTACTTGCTCTTGTTTGTGAGATCACATTGAGCTAAGTTTTTCCTTGTACTGCAAAAATACCTGGTTTCAGCAGTTGAAAAAAATGACCTTTTCTACAGAGTTGTTTTTTTTTTTTTTTTTTTGTCATAAAAGCAGATCTTAACTCTTTGCTCAGTGTGGAAGCAGGAGAAGTTTCTGGGTTTTTTTCCTAGGTGTTAGAAAGGTGCAGGAATAGAAATGAGAGAAAATGAGTCTTTAACCCATTGACAACTGCTGTGAAGTTTTTCTGGTTAACTCCTAATGTGATTAGGGAGCACAGCCATCATTTTTGTGCTGTTGTGATAACAGGCACTATATTAATAAAATTGGGACCCTATTGCTTATGAGGATAACTTTTTGTTCTGCCGCAAAGGAAGCAGAGGAATCTTTGCCGTTGTTTAAAAGTACTACTTGAGTGGTTTTACTGTGGACACTGTTAGATTTGGAGCACTGTGCTTGGGAATCTTCCTGTTACTCTCCTGGAGAATCAGAAATCTGAATGTCCTTTCCTGTGCGAAGAACAAGGTCTAATATCAAGAAGTCTGTATTTTTCTGTTTTGGTCTGATGCTTCTCTTGGGCTTTCACTGAAATTCACTACAAACCTATTTACTTCGTTGCGGTGAGGTTAAGATCTTACACTGAGCAGAGCAGAGCTGATTACTGCCAAGTTGGCTTCAATTCTTATATATCGAATTCTGCTGAATCCCTTTTTCTGGCACAAAGGGAGGATGAGACTGTTCTAACACCCGTGTGGTAACAGCGTGTCAGGTTTTACTGACATTACAGCCAGGCTGAAGACTGGAGAGTGACAAACCTTTCACTAGAGAGGATGACTTTCTTTTGAAGGCCGCTGTGGCCGCATCGGAGTACCCCTGATAACAGAAGGACTTTTGCCTTGACGTCAGTGGAGGATGGATCAAGTTTTAATTGATAAGAGAGAAGAATGTTTTACCATCTTTGTATTTCTTGCAAAAACTGGGAAAATAACACTGAGGTCCATGCCTGCTGCTAGGCAGCCTCTCTATCTGCAGCTGAACTCACATGGGTCCAAGACATAACTATCTTACCTCCCTCTTAATGCAACTCATGGTGTCGCAAAATGTTATAGGTAACTTGTGATGGAAGAGGCTGAGTAAATTGAATCCAGAGTTTTTATTACTTTTTGTATTACAGACCTATTTTGTAAGAGACCAAAGGTCTGGTGGAAAGAAATGGCAAGGTTCATGTGAAGTCTTCATTGCTTTTGCTTTTACGTGCCCTTCTTCGGATTAAAACTTGAATTTGGATTGCAGCTGAGTTTGTTCTATGTCTGTTGAAAGCCTATGTGTATTGCTTTTTTGCTCTGTATTAACCAAATGTCACTTAGTGTGAAGGTGAGCTTGCTAGATGTTTTATTTAAAGTTAGTGGTGCAATTTATTGTATGTGCTTGTTAATAAACTATATTTTTGGATAGAATTACGGTCCATTACAGTGAACTAAATTCTTGCTCCTGGGGCTATGTTAGGATGTAATTTACATTTCAGATCATTTGCATAGTAATTAGCTAATAAGTCTCTTGTCCCAAGGCTGAAGAAGTGGGGTGAGGACACTTCTTAAAACCCTACCAAGGCCAAAAAAACACTTCAATTCACTTAATGCATTTGTCTTGGATAATGTAGTTCACCAGATCTTGCATAATAGGAACAAAACCCATATGGAAACATTACTTCAGACCCTTCTATGGATTGATCAAAAGAAAAATAACTGAGTAGGGCTGTATGAAGTGCCACCCTGATAGTCCATGTGGCTGTGGTTCGTGTATAATTTACTAAGCAGCATTCAGCAGCTTTTCTTCCCCCTCATCTAACAAATATCATAGGAACAAGGTTGCCAAAAATAAGTAGAAATTAAGCATCTGTTTTTCCAGTTACTTCACTCCTTTCTCTGCAGCATTTTGCTTCAGTTAAAGCTGCTATTCTGTATCTGTTCTGATGAGTTCTTGCAGTTGGATGCTGTCTGTATTATTGTACGTGTACCATACCCATTCTTAAATGAGATGTAGGTTGGTCAAGGTGACTCTGAACATCAGTTATAATTGATGGCTCGAAGGGTTCTGATACCACTCAGACTTCCTTGCTGCTGTTTGCTAGGAAGTTTACCATGCTTTGTCTTGTTAAGTATTTTACAAATGACAATATAAGTTTTCCTACCCATGCAATGTAGGTAACCTCTGTTTGAGAGGCAGCAGGAGGAGGATACAAGTCCCTTAGTAAGTGAGATGGAGGGGGGAGAACAACCCTTAACCTGTAACATTTACCAACCACTGCTGTGTCCCTTGTGAATAGAAAGAAAGAAATGGGAGAGCTTAACATCCTTTTCCTTTGCAATTAAAAGTACTTGGCATAAATGCAAGCTAAGTGGAAACTTCAGTGGCTGAATAATGCTATTGTATGCAGGAAATGAGAGGAGCTGAGATCTTGCTTGGAAAGGCACTGGATGTTTTGTGACTTCCAAGCCAAGATTTAGGGCTGTTCTATGTGGTGACATTTTGGGAACTTGAGAGCAGAATTGAACCACTGCATCTCTGTCCCCCAACTTCAGTGATCACTTAATACTACAGTCAAGCCCTCTATTCTGCGCCGAAGAATCCTACTGCTATTCCCTGTAGCTGGCTCAGGAGCCTGGGAGTGGCCATTCATTACTGTCGGATTTCTCTTTCCTACTGCAGCAAGAAATAAAGCAAGAGCTGACCAAATGCTTTCTTTATCTTCTGACATTTTAAACAGTAAACCCCTCATAGCATGTTTTTTCAGCTCTTACTATGTCCTTCAGACCTATCCCACTCCCAGGCAAAAGACCTTGGCGCATCTGTGAGAGATCTTGAGTCTCAAGACTGAAAGCAGTTCTGTTGGAGGTGCTGAAGTGATTTGACTTTCTGATGATGCCTTCCAAGTGGCAATCAGGGGCTAATTTCTCAGGTACCTCAATGTTCTTTTGTATGTTCATGAGAAATGTAAATATTGACTTTCTGTGAAGAAAGCTGTCAGTCACAGGTGCCTCTTCTGTTGCTATATGTGACTACACCTGCAGTACAGGGACCAGTGCCTTGGAGGTGTTGTGCTGTCGTTTTCTGTGAACCTCATGAAGTCACAAGGTTTAAATTTCTTCTTCAGATCAATTGAGAAAGCTTTCTTGTATTGAAAAATGCACTACTGACTTTGTTTATTGATTGTACTACGGATGTTCTCAAAGTGCGCTGTTATAGCTGCAAATCAAGCTGTTCTAGTAGCAAAGAAGGAATGCATTCTTAAGTTCCATTTTGGTGCAGGTAAGGCCCACTGGAACATTTTGTTTAATAGGAAACAGCATGGGCACACAATTCGTGGTAAGATGGAGATGTGGTCTGAAGATGCTGATGACATTGTCTAGATCTAATGAAAAAACATGTTTAAAAAGATAACCAATGTTCCTCCTATGGGTAAGTGTCAGCTAATGGTGGTATCAGATATGCCCCATTGTGCTTTTGTTGATCCACCTTTTGGCTCCTGTGATTCTGCACTTGTGGCTATTGTATCAGTCTTACTAGGCTTCCTTTATACTTCAGAGTTCTAACCATTGATTTTATTTTATTTATTGTTAAAGCAGTTAGAGTCAAGCTGAATATTCTTGGGTCAGTTTGTGATAACTCTGATTGCTTCGCTGGCACTGAAGGAACAGTCTGAGCATGGACTTAAATTTGGCTGCCTTTGCTCTTGCATTGTCTCTGTTGGCTCTCTAATTTCATCTTGTAAAAAGCCAAATCAATGTAGATGATACACAAAGAGAAGAATTACCAAGGAAAACAACTTCTAACTTTCTTCAGGCAGTGTAGCTTGGACCAGGCAGGGCTGGCACGGTTTCCTATTTGAATTCTAGGTAAGTGTTTCTCTTTAAAGTAGGATGAAAACCCGTGAGTTGTCCAGGCAGTGCAGAACCCCATATCTAAAAGTAGCAGGTTTAATGGTTCTGTATATTCACACCTTACAGTTCTGCATCTTTATTTCTGTAAAAGATGTGTAACTGCCACAATAGGGAGTTAGTTTATATCTTACATCTTTGTAGAATTAATATTGATTTTATACTTCTACTGATACACTGGTTACTCTCACAGTATAATACCTCTTTTGCTTCTTTTCCTGTATAGTTACAAATAACAGCTCCATGCTCCGTTCTCCAGTCAGTTCCCAGACTCTTGCTGATCATTTTCACTGATGTTAAGGCACTGTGTTACCTACACATTGAGTACCACAGGTTTGTTCTTCATCAGGCAAAAGCACCTAAGCACATTTCTCTACAATGATCTAGATCACAGAGATGCATTCTGTTCTGCCCGCAGATGAATAGAGGATATCTAACTTAAATTAATGGATTCATTTATATTAAATCAGTACTGCATATCAGAATTTTAGATCTAGCAGTATCTAATCCTGGCTCTGAAGCCTCTTTTATGAGACATGGGGGCTTGAATTTCTCCAGTTGCTCAATCTAAGCAGTAGCTAAGCTTATGTTTAATTGTTATAAGGATACTTGAGGAAAAGGTTTGTATTCAAAACCCCTATTTAATTATCTCCTTTTTCCCTCCTCCCTCAAGGAAGCTCAAGTGATGCAGGAACTGATGCCTGCTAGCTAGAAGCTTCTTTCCAGGTCAGTGCAGAGCTAGTTCCCTCCCTGCCGTGTTGGTGGCACACGGTCTGACACCCCTGCCCAGCTCACTGCACTCTGGCCCTGAGCTGCAAAGATGAAAAGTATTGATTCCAGTCCATCTCATTGAAGTATTACCATGAGGTGTTCACAGACATGCTGGGACTAGTCTTTAACTTAGAGGAACATTTATCCAGGAGGATCTAGTGTGTTACGTAGCAAGAAGCTGCAACAGGGAGAGCAAATTTACTGTGTTCATTTAACAGTCAGTAGCCTGAGACCTTACCATGGCTTTAGCAATACTTGATGAATTTCATATGTGGATGTTCCTATTCCAGAATAAAAGCGCTTTGTTAGAAAAGAATTTAAGTCCTCTAATTTCATTTGAGAATAAGTACATCCACACACCTGGTATTTAAATCAGAGATAACTATTTCTGTATGAATTTACACTCTGTTGTGGATCTGATCTCGTGTTGCTAAATCCTCGTACTCATTTAATAAGACCTGATTTATTGTTTAAAATTCTTTTGGGAAGTACCTGGTTGGAAAATAAAAATTCTGCTTGCGAGGAGAAAATTGGGGGTGGAAATATAAAAGTTCTGATACCAGTTGGTTTGGAAAGCTCTGCATTGGAAAACATCGTTACATGTCAGATCCGATCCTACCATTTTATTCGGAAACATCTGTCTTTTGACACTTCAAAAACTTTATTTTAGTATGTTTCAAATTGAGAAACACAGCTTTGAAACACGGAATGTTTGTTTTCTGCCATGAAAATGTCTTTTATGTCTCCCAACATCACATCTTCTGATGAAAACACAACTGGCAGAAAGCGTTTGGACTGACTTTGCTCTGCTCGGGTGCTTTCAAGGTAAGAAGCTGCGCTCAGAAGTCACTCTTGTTACACACCCCTCCTTGCTGGATGTGGTCTGACTTCCCTAGCACAACCTAGGGCTGCCATGGGGTCTCAGCAACTGTCAGCTGTGTGTCCCTTGTGAGGTTGGCAAAGGAGGAGCTGATGAAGGCATGTCTTCCTCTCTGAGTTGTCTAGCTCTGAGGAGCCTGGTGTCCTTAGGCCTGTTGAGCAGGATGGTGGTAATGTGTTTCCCTGTGTGACTTGCTGCTCTGGTGCAATGCTTTAGTTTAAAGCTTACTGCTTTTTAGCTGCATGGATCTGGTTCAGCTGCCAGAGGGGTGTTGCTGTCAAAGGAGGGATGTGTGCTTCTGTAGTGCAGCGTGTGCACTGTGAATGCATTAGCAGAGGGGAGAGCTTTCCTGAAGATGTATTACTAAGCTCTTTAAGATTTAATGCTCTCTGGAAGTTCAAACCAGTGTAAGGGAAGGTTTAAGCAGCTTAATGGGTTAAAATGATCCTTGACTGTGTCCTTCAGACAGTTTAAAGACCCTGCAGCAACCCAAGCGGCCACCTGTTCCTCTCCCAGACAAACAGGTTACCCTCCTGACCTTCATTCTGCCACCCTTCAGTTTTGCCTGGCCTGGCTCCATGTGTGGAGTGATTGTTCTGAGGTTTGTCATTGTTTAAAATGCCATTTGCCAGAGTTTTAATGTGCACAGCTGCAACCTGAGCCGTCGCCGTGTGTTAATAAGACTAAAGCCATTGGACTGACACCAAAAGATCTGCTTGCACTTGGCATGTCATAAATTAGCATCATTCTTACCTGCCAGGGATGATTCACTGCTGGCTCAAAGCATATTTAAACTTTAGAGGATGCCAACAAACTGGGCGGTGGTTTGACCTGCCACGTGGCCTGAGACTGCTGCTTTTCTCCCGGCCTCCGCCTTCCCTCCCTTGCAGTGTGTTGGGAAACAGAAGCTCTTTATGGTGTTATGAGAGCTTGTGTTTGTGTGCTGCCCTGGCCCTCCTGCCCTCAGCTGCCAAAGGGCTGGCCTGTTTGTGGGGAAGAGCCTCACTGGCTTTCAAATTCCTAACTGGATTGTTACCGCTGGTTTTGGGAGTGGTCTGGGGGGTGTTAATGCTTGACTAGACTGTAGCCTGTCATTGCAGCAGCTTCTGAAGGCTTTCTTCCCACACATCCTGCCTACCGAAGGCAGGCAGGGTTGTGAGAGCCCCGCAGCATCCCAGAAACTGCATATCTGTTTCATGTTAGAGGAGTATACTTGACTAACTAACAGCTCACAGCAGGTGGGCTAAGCTGGTGCCCATGCTAGGCAGGGTAGGCGGCGGAAAAGGATGCCCCACATGGAAATGTTGGATATAGTGTTGCAGGGTTATATGCCAGAGGTTGAACGTGCTCCTCGGAGCCCAGACTCATTGGCTCCAGTGTCACAGTGACTGCGGGGTGCTGGCCTGTCTCTGGGGCTTTGCTGCTCTGATGTTTATTCACTTGCTTCCCTGCAGCATCCAGGGATCTGTGTGGTCAGAGGCTGCAGTGCTGCCCTGGGAGTGGGACCAGCCTTCTGGGCTATTGCAGGGCAGACAAATAGGAGTTGATAAGGAATGAGGCACAGTTAAAGATGTTTTCACCCTTCCTCACTGAAGTCCATGTGAAAAGATTGTTATCTGGTGGACTGGGGAGGTATTCATGTATCTCCTTATAGAGACCTGGCTTCTTTATAATGACTTCAGATTCATCTCCTCACACTTTTCCCTCAGGGCTAATGTGTTCTTCATAAAATAATGTGAAGGCATAATGTGCTCCTTCAGTTAAAATTGTTCCTTTGCTTTCCATGGTGTCTGCATTGCCTGTTTACCTTGGCTCATCCAAATCATTTGTTAAATACCAAGTTTGCATAAGCAGTCCTATGTGGACTTTGGACCGCTGAAGTCTCACTATAGACATCAGGAGGGATAGGAACAGGCCCCGTATCTGTCTGAGATGTGTTTGAATCTGGAAACCCAAAGTGTTGTGTAGAACAGGGTGTAACCATGATTTGGTTATGGGTAATTATGGTAGGCAATGCCAACTGCAGCCTGCAGTCCTTCTCATGTTCCCCACCACAACCGCACACAGGCTGTCAATTTAACCCTCGTTACTATTTCATTATAGTCATTACTCTATCCATTGCTTTTTCTTTTGTAGCAGGAAAAAACCCGAACATAGATACAGTTACAAACATCTATTATGTATGTACTGTGTATAGGTAAGAAATGAGGAATCCTGGAAAGGGATCATCCTATTCAGCAGGACAAACAGGAGATTAGGTAAACCCCAGCTTACCTAATGACACAATTCGGCCTGCAGCACACTCACCACCTGCATCAGCATCACTGAAGCACATTGAGAGCAGGAGCAGAGGTTAGACAATGTCTGGGACAAGAGCTGCAGCTCTGCTCTGCTCAGCTTGCAGACACATGGCGGTTGCTCCCTGAGCTGCATAAAAGCTTCTGCTGTCTATATTTTGTGGGTAGTGCGGGTTGTTGGGTTTTATTATTTTCTCTTTATGCAAGGCTAACATGGAGCATAGAGCTGGTTGCTGGGCAGTGGGGACTGCAGTTGGTAATAAAGGTCTGTTTTCTCACTTCCTCTATTTTTGTCTCTGGGCAGGATGAGGCACATCAGGGGAAAATCTGACTTGAAACAGAAGCTCAATTTTAAGTTGGAGTTAAGACAGTCCTGCAGAGAGGTTTGCTTACACCACAGCTATCTGTCATCTCAGGGCACACCACTGGGACTGCTCACGCAATGGCAACCCCTGGGGTTTGGTGCCGCTTCTCTTCTGGACAACAGGTCTGAAGTAAGGCACAGTATTACACCAAACCCTGATCCCTGCAGTAGTGTGCAAAGTGGAGCTTTGGTGCCAGGGGCAGGATGTCTGCTTTGTTGTCCCCCAGCTCCCACAGCTGTTGTGAACATACTAAAAAGGTGACATATATCCTCCCGTGATGAGGGAATGGTCTCGATTGGACTCCTGGGTCTTCCACCTTTTCTTTCTGTTTTGGGCACCTACGGAAATTCTCCGTATCCTTTCAGCACAGAGATGTTTCTCTGTGTGTGAGACCCTGCTGGTGGTCTGTTATTTGCAGGGTGTTTTTCTTGCAAGGAGAATTTTGCAGGCACCAAGTGAAAACTGGTCTTTGGAAGAACTCTGGGTTTGGTACAAACCTCTGAATCTCTCCAGGTGAGTCTGTTTTCAACAAGGTCACCGGATATCCTCACATCTGCTCAGATGAGATGAGTGAATCCAGCTGAGCTGCATTTTATCTGTGCCCTCTCTAAAATGAATTGCAGAGCTGATAAATTCTTTACCCTTTGCCCCTGCCAGCTCTGCAAATTGAAGCTTCTTTCAAAGCTCAAGTGGAAAGTGCCACAGCACCACTGCAAGTGTCAGCTGAGAGACAGGCTGCAACAAGCCTAGACATGTACCCCAGCCTGGGAGGGGGGATGCCAGCCCTACTGCTCCATGGACAGCACAGGGATGTGTTTTTCTTGCAACTTCAGTTTGAGGCAAGTGAGAATCAGTGCTCACCACTGCTGGAGGTGGGAGGAAGTTGCATCCCCGCTCTGAATTGCTGGTCAGTAGATACTGCAGCAGGAGTCTGCAGCTGATATTACTGGATTTGGGTTTTCTTGCTGGTATGAAGATGATCAGAATCTGGCCTAGGGTGAGGGTGTTTGTGCTTTGGCAGTGGGTGTGAAAGCAGAAACTCCAGAGGGTTGGGCGGCAACACTCTAGTTCTGTTCTCTTCCGTAGATGGCCTTCCGGAGACACGCTGGGTGAGTGGAAAATGTAATGAAATTCCCAGAGCCTCCTGGTGCACTACCAAGGTATTCTTGCCAGCTTTCCAGCCCGAGATGTTGGTGCAGCTGTAGGGGCCAGCTCCACAGATAGAGCTGATTGCAGATTAACCCCCACCAGAGCCCAAGGATTACTCTGAGAGCTGTTTTCTTCACCTGTGAAACAGCACACACTACAGCCATGGTTGCCTTTGGGGTAAAATTAGCTGAACAGAGGGCTCACGTAGATCAAGCTCTTTCCAAACTGCCTTTCTTTTTTTTTTTTTTTTTCAAAGCTCATTTGTTTATTCTGGTTCACAAACTGGGCAGAACAAACAGCAGTAAAAATGTGATGCATCCCAAATTCTAGCTGTGAGGATGGGTTTCATGACCACTGCAGTCTGCACAAGGTCTCTTAGATCCAAACCATCTGTGGGGCTCAGAGTATGCAAACTATTCATGTTGTCTTAAAGATTTACCAGGGAGCAGTGCCTTAATGTGCCAGAATCTGTAAGAAAACAGAGACCTGCACTACTGACGGTCCTGAGGGTCTTGTTTGAAGCTTCTATTGAATAGATTGATCATTGTCCTGCAGCATTTAGTGGTGGAGAAAAAAGCAGGAAGGGGGTTTAACAAGTGTCTCATATGGTTTGTGTTGTCTCTGCTATGCTGAACCTTTCTTTCTGCTCACACAGCAGGGTTTTGCTTTGCCTCCGTTTCCTTTGTGCAGATGGTAGCAATAGGTTTCGTTCCCCCCCAGCCGCCAAATTAACAGCCTTGGCGAGCTTTCCTTTGCTGGCTAGTTTTGGGTGGTGCTGGAGGATTGCTCCACTCAGTACATTTCCAAGAGTGGCTTTTTAACCCAAGCTCTATAAAAACAAACCTTTTTTTTTTTGGTTGTTTATTTGTTTGAGAGAAAGGACCTTGGGAAAGCAGATACGGGTTTTGCTTTGACTATATTTCGTCCACTGAAAGAGTTGGCTTTGACTTCCATTAGAATAGGAGATTGGCTTCTCGCACAGATCTCCCACAAGCAACGGGCTGAATTGTGAAAAGCTGGTGGGCAGAGGTACTGGAAACAATCTTCTTCTGCTATGTTAAAGCATCTGCAGGAGGGACTAATGAAAACTCTGGCCTCATATTGCCGAACTCCACAGCAAAGCTTTCCAATCCATCCAGTTGCTCTGATCAGCTGCAGAATTCAACAAAATCCTGAGCTTGTGGATTTGCTATGTGATTTTTCTCTTCTTTTTCCCAGTCACAGGAATCCAATACAATATCAAAGAGCAATTGCAGAATGGCAACCCCTCACCAGTGGCAGTAGTAGCAATATTTAGCTTACAGAGAAATTAGTGGTCTCAACTGCTTCATTGTTAGAGAAGCTGTTGCAAGTGGATCCTAACAGGAAACAGGTGAAGAATTAACTTTTTTGTTTCAGAAATGGAACAACCCAACCCAAAGGAAGACATATGCAGTAGGTTTCCTAAGCCTTAACAGAAAGCCTATGAGAGGGATATAAATTGAGCCAAGTGCTCCAGACAGAGTCCTTGTGCCTATATGGTTTATAGATAAATAGTGTGTGTATGTAAAGTTTATGCTAAAGGAACTTAGCACGAATTTAGTTCTTTCCTTGCCTGCCTGCATGTCTTTCAAACTCAAAAAGCTCTGCTCTTGCAATCTTTCTGTAGTACAGCTGCATGTGTGGGCACATTTAGGTTGTCAGCTCTGTGCATAACATGGTGCGTCTTCCCCTTTTGGGGTTTACTTTGTGGCAGAGACCTGTAATGTGCTCTAGACTGCAGGATGCAGGCTTTTGGCTATCTCCTCTTATCTTGAAGATGTAGTTTGAAATACTCACTTATCAGGTGTTTCATTTAACCTTGGTTCTACTAGAAACACAACCTGTATATCCAACTTCACTGCAATGCCAGGAACAACAAAAGATAGAGCTACTGCTCAGCCTTGCATTTGTTTCTCACATGTGTTCCGGGACTGCTCTCCTCAAATCTCCTCACTGGTTGTTTTCATCTGTTGCTAGAGCCGTATGTCTCAGAAGGAAGGACCAGCTCTGCCATTTGAACAATCCTGCTCCATCTGCTGCTACTGCTCCTATTCCTGTAGCTGTGTGTGGAGTGGCAACTCCGTGATGCCAGGCTTGCAGACACTTCATCAGTCTGTCTGTCTTTGCTTGTGTGTTCCCAATAAACCACGCTAGGAGAGGTCATCACAAACTTGCGTTTTAGTGCTAGGCTTCAATGGTTCAAGTTTGTTAGAAATAAGACGACTGCCATTGGCAATTAGGACTGCTGGGATAAAAATTCCCTGGGCATTCAGACCTGCATTCAGGACCCCTATTGCTGGGGATACTGCTGTTGCTGTGAGTTAGCCTCCAGATGTGGTCTTTACAAGCCTGCTCTCACCATGAGGGATAAGATCATGGACAAAAACTAGGCAAATCTATTCCGTAGTTTGTCATCTGTAGGCTAAACCTGTTCTGGGTTTAATTCTCAGCTCCAGCTGCACTTTTATTTCAGTGGAAACAGTAGTCTGCACAGCTGGCCTCATATTTCATGGGTGGTATGGAAAAAGGAGTCAGAGACGCTTCTGAAGTTTTCTGTCCTTATCAATGTGCAATGCTAAGGGTAAAACCAGGCATCTCATAGAGCATCAGAGGGGCCAGAAGGTCTCCTTTGCTCTGTGTGGGGTTTTATTGAGATGGATGTGGCCTGCACAGCCTGGAGCACAAGTTGTTTGTTTTAATTTAGAAATTAAAAATAAAACCATGTTTATTTGCATCAGTAAAGGGGTCTTTTTCTCACAGCTGCTTGAGAAGTGAGCTCTAGCTGCCAAGTAAAATAAGGTTTAATGTTACAACTTGCACTGGGAAGAGCAGAGCTGGTAATTGCTCTGCAAGCAGCAAGACACTAGTAGGTACAATATATAGAAATCCATGTGAAGAACAGAACTCGGCTGTGGCTTGTGGCAGGTATGGGACTGAGGTGCAGGAAGGTGTTGCAATATGCCAGCCACCTACAATGCGTAACCCCTTTGACTGTGTAGGTGAGGAAGGTATGTCCTCAGGGAGGCTCTTAGGAGCAGTGCTCTCTCGCCACACACTATCTGCCAACCTGTGTCTGGCATTCCCATTATGGAAAGCTAGTCAGGAGGTGGCTAGGATTCCTGGTTTCCTTTTAGTCTCCTCTTGTCAAGCTTTGTGCTCTGGTGAGCCCTGGAAAACATGCTTGTTATGTTGGGCAGTGGTTTGCTCCTAAAAAATTGATGAGGAGAAAGCTCATCTTCCCAGGTCTGCTTTCTCTTGCTGTGTGGACGTGTTCAGTCTCTGTGAGGTCTGTGTGGGCTCAGTGGTGGGGACTGCTCTTCGCCTGCGAGGTACCCACAAGCCTGCAGGGAGGACAGTTGTCAGATGGGGATCTGGTTCTTTTCATCCCTGTTCGATGGCGATGAAGTGGTTTGTGGGGCAGTGATGACTGGCATGGTCTCAGCTGTGTTTCATCTGACTCATCTGGTACAGTGGAATAAATGACCAAGATCAAAATGTTGTTTTACTGTGGCTGAATCTGAAACCCTGAATATCAGTACAAGCAGTGTGGTGCTAGGTACTATATTTATTTACAGAGACTTCCCCTGCCTTTAGGGAATAAATGCAGGAGAAAGAAAAGAGGCTCAGAGAGGCTGGACTTTTTGAGAGCTACATGCAGGGGGCACACATTCAAGTCAGGTCTTTTGATGCCTACCAGAAAGACTGTCTTTTTTCTTGTTAATGACAAGGAAACATGAAGGAGTCTGATCAACAGCTAGCCCAGATCACATGGAAACCTCACGGAGTGTCCTCTCAAACTGCCAGAGAGTCTTAGGTTGGTTGTATTGACTGGACTGAATGAGAACGGTTGTCTGCAGAGCAGCTTAAGAGTTATTACCTGCATCTTGTAGCATGACAAGGCATACGCCTGTTCTGTGTTGGTGTAGCCAGAAGCCTTCTGTTGCTGGCCTTCCTCAGCTCTGGATTGCTTTGTGACCAGAATTTAACAAGGCGGTTTACAATGGCTTTGACACCATTCGGGTAGATGGAGCTGGCTCAAAAAGCATCCACCCACTTGCTAAACAGTGCCTCAGGCTCTGAACGCATTAAACTTGCTCTACTGTCTCATGCAGCTTTCCAGGTGGAGTTTGTTTTTGATGTTCTCCATCCCCCTCGATGCCTTGTGAGCCGGCTCGCTCCGACTCCACCTCTCCTGTCTATAATTTGTATTATAATTTTGGGGAGCCTGCTTGTTGCAAAGTCGTGTGCAGACAAAGCATGGTCTTGGTTTGGAAAATGTCTCTGTCCTCTCAGTTGGTCAGTGAGCGAAAGAGCAGGAGCAAGACTAATAAAAACCCATAGGACACTGAGCATACTTGTTCTAAAACTCTGAGTCCAGTTAAACACTCATCTTACGGGGATGGTAAGGTGGCCCTTCGGGTAACTGCAAATTCTATCCCTGTTTTGTTGAAGTATTGGTGATTTGGTGCTGGATTTGACTTACTGGAATTGTAAAGACGTGAAATTTATGAGAAACCTTGATTGAAGCTCAGTTTGATGAGACACAGATTCCAATTCTGAGTCAAGCTTTAAAAAAAACCCAACAATCTTCCCAACAACGACTACTTTCTTTTTTTAACCAGAAGCATATAATCTTGTTTGGAACTTCTCTTAAGCACCAGAAGGGCAAAGAGGTGGATACTGTGAGCTAGCACAATTGGTGGCAAGGATCATGCTTTTTTAGACTTTACTAATGCAGATCTATGTGTATATATGTTGTAAGCTAGCAAGGAGCAAACAGCCGTCTGCCATAGTGCCAGAGTTAGCTGGGAAATGGCCCAAACACAGAAAAGTAGTTTTTAAAAAAAGAGAGAAAAAAGTAGCTGTCTTCAAGAGTGTTTGAAATAATGAAAAGAATTGATGTGCAAAGCGATTAAGAGATCTTTGAGGATCAAAAGCCTTGATTCAGTTTTGCCAGTAGAACAAA
Source organism: Lathamus discolor (assembly GCF_037157495.1). NCBI lineage: Eukaryota > Metazoa > Chordata > Aves > Psittaciformes > Psittacidae > Lathamus > Lathamus discolor. The sequence continues at coordinate 4,324,520 of NC_088891.1, read as the reverse complement.
ACTTTTCATCTGTTCTTATGTGGACCTTAAAGTAGGGCAGAAGGGTGTAGTTTTTAAATGATTTCATTTCAAAATTTACTTTGGGCAGGGGGAAAGGGTTCTTTCTGTTTGTTCTTGCTCTTGTTATTCAGTGTCCTTAACACAAAAGGCCAGCCTGGCTGTGAAATGAAGAGCAGGGTCGTTCTATGAACTGGTGGTTCATTAGTCTCCTTTTGATATGTCAGAACAGTAAGGGACCCTTTTATTTTTTTTTCTCCCCTTTCTTGTAATGTCTGTGTTCTTAAATCAAGACATCTTCCTTCATCATACTGCAGTGGCTGAATCGTTTTCAGAGATTTCCTAAGTGGGTTGTACCAATAATGCTAATCTTGCGCAGACAGAACAGAGAGTCGAAAGTTAGATGCATAAGGAAGCCAAACCCAAAGGTTTTCAGTGTTCCCTGCAGTAAATCCTGCTCCCCAGCTTTGTGTTTATTTGGAGTTGGGTGCCCCCCCACCAGGTTAACTCTGTGTTTGTTTTCCTTGCTTCTTGACAGCAGGACCATAGAGCAAGCATAGCCTTGGGAAGGTGTGATAAGGAAGGCTCAGAAGTGCAAATCACTGGATTCCAGCACTGCGAGGTCAGGAGCAATGTGCTCTTGCTTGGGGAAGGGGTGATGGAAGCAGCAACAAAAGAAGGTGAAGGGATCTGGGGCTGGGAGACCAAAGACTAGGGGAAGGAGAGGACAAAACGCAGGAGTATCGTTGTCTTTGGGTTTCCACAGGGCATAGTGGAAGAGCTCCCTCTTCCTGTTCCAGCCTGCTCTAACCACTGCAGATAAAGCCTTCCTGGCAGGCTGGAGTGTCTCAGTGGTCCTGGCATCCATGAGGCAGTGTTGATCCATGAGGATCCACAGGCAGCATGGATTTGCTCTACCGCTTCTCCATACCAGCTCTGCTGCATTATACACTGCCACCGAAAGGGTTACTTTTCAGAGCAATCACAGCTGAGTTTCAGGCTTGTTGGGTTTAATGGCAGAAATCCTCTTGATGGTGGAAGCTGTGTGTTGGTCCTGTCTCATTGCAGAAGACTTGGTGACAGCAGAGAGGTTACGTGTTTCTGTTGCCATTGCAGATACTTTATTGAGTAGGCATCTGGTGCCACAACAGCCCAGGTGCTTCCTGTGACCTGGAGCACATGTACTTCTGGTGTGTGGTTTCCTGGTGTGTCCTGATTCAGGTCAGGTGGTAGGTGTGCTCTAACCTTCCCAGCAGGGCATCTGTCACAGACTAGTTTAAAGCCTGTTCTCTCCTTGTACTTTGTCACCACATGTGCAGCAGAGCTGGCAACTCCTATTTATGCTGTTACGGGAACCACATCCATATGCTACACGAATTCCTGTCATGCTCTAAGTGACATACCAATAGCAATAGTGGAAAGCAGAAAACAATTTCAGCAAGAGCTGAAAATTGTATATTTCCATGATAGAGCAACGTTGTCAGATGCAGGCTGAAAAGAGTAACATTTCACTAACAAAATTCATTTGGTCTACAAAATTAATTTATCTCCCTTCTTCTTTGACCAGTTCCTAGATCAGCTCTTTCTGTCTGTTCCTAGCACTCCTATGCCGGTATCAGTGGCAGGAATGAAATGTCACCATTTGGTGTCAAAGTTTGTAATTACAAGCCATTTTGTGAGCAATATGATGGGTGAAAAAAATTACCTCCTATGGGCTGGTGATTTCCACCCTCTTGGACTTGAAAGCAGGCATACATTAATTTACTGCATAATTTTTATACTGCTCGAAAATCGTCATAAGCATGTGTCATTTCAGCATATTATCAATTCTAATACAGCTGTGAGCAGCAAAAGGGAGTAAAGAGGCTTCGTGCCTGCCTTCAGGGTTGAGGGGTGGAGATTAGATTGTCCATGTATTATGTTTTGACAGTAGCTTCTCTCCTGGTGTTCGCATAAATAGTTATTTTTAGGAAGATCATATATTTCCCAGTGATTGTTTTAAATGCATCAAAGACCTCACTGATATAAAGCCTGTGATTTATGGGTTCCCACTACTTTTTAATAGCTGAACTTAAATCCTGGATTCACTGAAGCCATTTGGAAAATTGGGATTATTCCAAGCTGGAGCAAAGGGAGGGAGACTGGTATTTTGCCAAGATCAGCAGTGATTCATTCCTGCATTCATGCTCAGCATCCAGTGAAGGGCAGAAGCTGGGAATGCTGTAAGGAGAGCTAGCAAGAGATTATGTTGAAGGTGAATCTGCCCTACTCACTCCCTCTGCTGCTAGATAAGGTCTTTTGAATGAGAAGGACCAAATTCTATCATGTTTTTCTTTCATCCTCTGTAAAAGCTGACTTACTCATAGAAGCCTCAAGCCAGCTAACTTGCCTCCCGTCTGTAAGGCATAGAGAGAATTGAATAGTGGCTGCCCTGAAGAATGTCCCTGTAGGGGTGAAGGACTGGAGAACACCTCAGGATAAATATACTTTAGAAATCCCGTACAAAGAGATGTTTTAGTGACTGCTTGGAATGAAGCAATGTCTGTATCGGGTAGCCCAGCAGTCTCTGGCAGTGTGAGCAGGAGCCCTGAGGGACCTGTAAAGGGACAGGGTGGACCCAGGACTCATTGCTGGCACATTCTGTCACGCTCCAATGATATTTGGCCTCTGGACACCCTGAGTGAGAGGTGATTATAGAATAAATCAGATTGGTGATAGGATAATTTAGATTAGGTGCTAAGTCTTGAAGTAATAGAAAAAGTGGAATCTTGCTGTGGTCTAAGATTTACTGGGTTCTGTTTAGCCTGAGGACATTTCTGCTTTCGGTGCCTGTGCTAGGGTTCAGACTCCATCTCCTAGGACAAACAGCTAGACAAACAGTCACTAACACATAGGGGTGAGGAATGAAAGGGGCTGTCTGTCCATCCAGGAGCCCGTCCTTGCTCTGTCCTTCCCTTCTCTGTGCAGCTCATGGGGTCCATGCTACAAGCTGCACGTCCAGTAGCCACGGCTGTGCTTACCGAGAGAGCGAGGCTTTTACAGAGGGCAGCTGCAATGCTTCTTAGTTGTGAGCCCCTTGGGAACTGTCTTTCCTCAGAGAGATCTGTCCTCCTTGTCCTCAGGCCAGCTGACAGTGGAGTAAGATTTCTCATCATGTTTTAGTTCCCCCAGCCCTGGGAGAGAAGTGCAGGGAGATGGTAATGTAAAAGGAGCCAAGTACCCCAGTGTGGCTCAGTCCCAGCAGAAAGGAAAGGACTTTTTATTTCTCCTCTCTTGCAGAGCAGGGGCAAAGCCAAAACCAGTGTTTTCTTCTCTTCCTGATGTGATCATCCCTGTTGTGTATGTTTGAAATAGGATAATTCTGAGAGCACTGCTGTCGTGATCAGGAGGCAAAAATAGGCAAATTTCTATTTGTGGATAAGAGGCAGTAATAAACCCCTGAATTTCCAAACACATAGAGGAGCATTGACATCTAAATACCAGAAATTCTAAGCCCTTACCTTGCTAATTCATGTGGCATTTGGAGGGGCTGTGGATTTTTCTTTCATCCTGGTATTTGTGGTATTTCCTGCCATGAGTATAGGAAAAACCTTGTGTAGTAAATGCTGGCTTTTTCCTCTGTTGGTGGCAGCCACTGAGGCTTGGGTTCATGAAAGGCAAACCATCGTTCTTCATATTAAAGGATCTCAGAGGTGCCTGGGAAGGAAAAATCTCATCGGGGTTGAATAAGGATGTTGGTACTGTGCCTGCCTGCCAGCTGAAGGGCTCTGGGCAGAATCAGTTCTTGTCTTGAGATCCAGGAGTCTGGGGCTCCAAATTCATCGAGTGGTTTCAAAAGCTGTAGCAGGGAAATACTCTTGATAGTAATTTTATCACAACCTCTTCAGAGTAATCTGTGTATAAAGGCTTTATAAAGGTTTCAGGTACAAGTGCTGGCCCCGAGTCAGTAACCCAGCCTTCAGAAATTGCTGCGTTTATTGCAGATTAAACTCTAGATTGGGCCATTTAGATTTGTAATGGAAAAACATTAGCCAATGTACTTTCCTCCCCTCCACCCTCTATCATCGGGGCATATATCAAGTTGCACTATCTGGCAGGGAGCTCCAAATGTTATTTGAGAAGAGCGAGGAATGCGAGCGATGTCAGCAGAAAACAGCTGAGTAGCGGTTAAATTTCTTTGGCCTGAACCTGCTCCGCAGGGAAAAAGAAATGCAACAACTGGACTTGTTTCATTTCACCCCAGCACAAACCATCCTTTGGAAATGGGTGATGTTTGTGAGCAACTTCTCTACAGGAGCTGGGGGTTTGGGATGCTGTTGGGTGGACAAATCCTGCCTTGTTGTGGACGTGGCAGGTCGAGCTCAATAGGGCCAGCACTGGCTGTGATTCCTTAGTGGAAGCACTGGACCTAATGGGGTTGTTACTGTTCCCTTGCCCAGCTGAGCCTGTTACTTTATAGGGGCAGCTCTAGGTTGCATCTCCATGGCCTGTTAAACTTTTCATCTCCACTGGCCTTAAACATAAAAGCCTGAAGAGCTGGATCAAGTGAACTTGCCCAGTGCTCAGGAGAGCAGTGGAGGTGCGTGCAAGGATACTGTTAACTGAGAAGTTGGATTGAGTTAAATGGTACCCTTAATCCCCTTGATACTGCCAGAGTCAAGTTAAAAGGTCTTCCCACTTGGGGTGAAGGCTTTGCACGTGTAGGTGCTGGTTCACATAAGGGCAGTGCTGTCCCTGCAGTGTAAGAGCCCTCCTCTGCTGGCATTTGCTGTATTGCTGAGGGAAGAGGTCACTTCTGCAGTGTCTTCATGTCACAAGCTGGGGGATGTGTGTTGAATTTCTGGTCCATGCAGGCTTTTTAGATAAACAACAATGGAGCCAGCAAATGGCTAGAATCAGAGTGGCTGGACAGGAGAAGGAAATAAAAGCAAATATAGCCCTGGTTTTTATTCTGCCAGTCAGGCTGCAGTGTCATCCCATGACTTTGCCTTGCACTCCCCGTTTTAGCTGGATTTTACCTGGTTATTAACATAGCAGAGATCCACACTGTTCTTCTTGTCCTCACAGCTGTTGCAAGCAACAGGAGGTTGCAGTCCCCTGACATGGTCTTTCTTAGGATCTTTCTTGTCTGACTGGGACTTAGGGTCCCTCCCATTGCTCTGTTCTCTAGTTTGTCCCATTTCCTGCCTCTGGAATGCTCTGATGGGACAGCTTGGTCTCCTCCAATTTCAGGTCTCCTTTCAGTAAAAGGAGAATTAAAATATAAATTGGAAAATCAGAGAATTTGCCCATGAGTTTCCTTTTCTTAGGGATATGGAGTAATTTCATACACTGCGGGAGTATTCCTGCTAGTTGAGATCTTCATCCTACACGAGAAACAGTGTGGCTAAGTGTTTTTTCTATGTGAAGTTCTTAAAAACCAGTATATTCAAGATCCTAAACAAAATCCTCTATAGTGCTCTGAACCTTTTGTCTTTGAATCTGTTTCTTCTCTCCCTCAGCCCAGTTGTTGGTGTGCTGGTTATATTGCCTAGTACAGCCTTCTAAAACAAATACATTTTTATTTGCATGCAAATTGGTAGGAGGCAGCTTGCCTGTAAATACTGTGCTAATCATTGCAGGTTCCATGGTTCATCAGGACTCTGACACCTAATTGGCTGCCGGATTGCCTATAACTCCGGCTAGCTTGATTCAGAGCAATAGGAATAGTTGAATCTACATAATAAAGCAAGTGTGATGAAAGGTGAGTGCACACCTACTTTATATGTGTGTTATCGTGCTCATCAAGGTCAAAAGAATTTTTTATCCTTCCAGATATACATATTCATAGAGCCTCTGCACAACTAATGAGTCGGAAGATTAAATGGTTGTGGATTAAGAACAAACCCTCCTGTTCTCCTAATTATATTGAAAGTTACTTAGTTTGTCTGATTAGAATTCTGAATTCAAACCAGGTAACTCACAGGCACAGTGCTCTGCAGCTACTTGCATGATCTAACAGTCTGTTTCATCCAGTCCTCCCAAATCTCACAGAGGCCAATGCTGTCTCCAAAGGATCATTGAAATTCCCCCCTGGAATTCCAGGGCAGGAGGGTCATGCTGCCAGTGAGCTGTGCTGCTAGGACAAGGTCTCCAGCCAGGATCCATTTCATGTCAGATTTTTTTAATGCTATAGCAGGGACATTACTTTCTAATTCCTGGTAATAGAAATATTACCTGAGATACTGAGATAACCGCTTGCTCCTTCAACTGTCATGCATTAAAATGCCTCTTTTCAGCACATGCTAAGTTGTATAATTAGCAGCCATGACTCAGAGGAGTCCTTGCCCCAAGTGGCACCGCTTTTTCCCTAAGCTTGGAAGCAGTGGTACTGCTCCCAGGCTTGGAAAAGGCTGCAGCATAGTCAGGCTCAGAAAACCTTGGAATACAAATGGCCAGGTCTTAACAATAGGCGTGAGTCAGTCCCTTTGCAGTTAGGTGATTTGGTTTCCTGTTGCTCTCCTGTCTGGGCCGCTTGTTTTGGGGAACAATTCCTTATTAATGCTTTATCTATAACATCCTCACTTCCACCAAAGGATCCCTCTGTGCATGATTTTCCTGACTTGTGCTGTGTATCACTTCCTCCTGCTCCCCATCCGCGCAGCTGCTCTGGCTCCAGCTGCCTGTGCAAGGAGTTTTGGCAGAGCTCCTTAATGAATGCTGCTCCAGGATGCTTGGCTTAACTTCATGGCACCCATGAACATTTGTCCTTTCCCTCTAATCTTCTGAATTGCAGGAGGGTTTGCTATTGGGGCTTTAAATCCCTCCTGGTTTTATTCAGGTGTAGAAAAGGGGAGAAGGGAGGGTGATGGAGGGTCTGTTTAAACGTAAAGGGAAAAGATAATGGTTTGGGGCTACGTTGTCCTAGTTCTTTCTTTTTTTTTTTTTTTTTTTTTTTTAATGTGCATGCATTTATTTTAACTTCTCTTTTTGAAGGGGGGGTGAGGAGGGAAGGACCCCAGGGTCTGACCTGTGTATTTAATGAAAAAAGAGCCCTGAATAAGAGAATATCAAAAAGTTTTCACAGGTGTATTAAAATAGCTTAAGATTCCTGTTTCCTTGATGAAAATGGGAGCAATGTGTATCTTTCCACAACAGATATGAAACAAAGAGAACTAAGAAATGTGTTGGCATTCAAAAGAGCAGGAAAGTAACACTGTTCCTGTCACTGTTAGAAGGTTAAAATCCTGCCTGGCAGCCTATAAACTATTTAAACGATCCTACAGAAATTCCACTCACTGAATCATCTTAGGGATTTATCACAAAATCCTTCACCCCAATTGGAGACCCAATGTACTCACAGCCATGCTGGAAAATACACCTTAATGAGGGGAAACTGTAAAACTGGACTGAAAAAAAAAACAAAGCCCTCTTCAGCAGAGGTCCTTGCTGCAGTCCTCTCTTCACATGGCCATTGAGATGATGGCAGCTGTGCTGCTGTGATCATATGTGACCTAGATTTTCCTCACAGTAGTCCTGTGCTCTCCCTGATCTTGTGTAGGCCTGAATGAATTGAATAGGAGCATTTCTGGATGCTTTCAGAGAGCAATGATAGCTTTTTCTTTCTTTTTTTTTCCTCTCCTCTCTCTCTCTTTTTCTTCAAACCACAGCATCTGTTCCCCTTGTGGTTTTCTCCCTTTGCTCTCACACAGTGGTTGTGAAAGAGGGACAGGGATGGTGTAGCTCTAATTTGGTAATGGTGGACGGGGAAATCAGGGCAGGTGCAATTCCTCCTTGGTGTACTGCAGCACAGCAGAGTGCAAAACTTGAGCCCATGGATCTTGGCACTGAATGTGTACAAAGGATAGGAAGGCTGTTGGGAAGATTGGGGGGGGGAGACTTAGAGCATCAGGAAGCCCTGAGTTTCTGCACTAGCATGGGTCTGAGCCTGGTATCAAGAGTCATTAGGTACCATTCACATTAAGCTCTCCTGCTTGCGCTCAGAAATTACCCTGGTGCAAGCTCCTAATTCTCTGTGGGGGAAAGGTTGGAGAAACTCAGTTCCCAAGCTCCTGTTAATGCTGTGTGGATGGATTAGGTGTGCACAGGAATAAGCTCGTTACATTACAGCCCCAACAGAAAGTCTGAGACCATCCCTCGCTGCCAGTCCTCAGACCCCTCTCCTGAGCACAGCTTTTGGCTTCTCACTTCCCAGCTCCAACAGCGATACTGTCTCTATGCATGAACTACAATCACTCCATGTGGAGGGTCTTGGTTAAGTACTTGGGGGAAACTAGACAGATCTGGTTTGATTTCCCTAGGGGAGGCAGCAAGGCCTTGCGGCAAAGGCGTATGAAGCAATCTGTAGGGCAGACTGTGCTAGTGTTTCCTTCCTTCCTTTCTTCCTTCCATGCAGATCCTGCCGAGTCTGTTGAAAATTCAAGTTTCTAGGATCAGATGCAAATTTTCTTAAACTTAAAACATGCAACTAGCACTTACAGTCTGAGTCCAGTGGAGACTTGTAGACACTGTTCTGATGGGAGCAAAAATAAACGCTTATTCTCTGCCGCAGTTCATATGGAAAATAAATTGTAATGATCCCATCATCTGCTTTGCAGAAAGCTGTGAGGACGACTTCTCTTCAGTGCTGTCTTCAGTTACAGAGCTGTTCTGACAGTGGCGAGTGAGTGTTACAGGTGGTGGGTGGGGGTTCCTTCCGAAATTTTATATAACTCCAATATTATCTGTTCCTGTGATTGACTTGACACATGAATTCAAAACAGTTGGAGCTTCTCTCCCACTCTGGTATAGCAAACTGGATGTGAAAATGACACTTCCCCCCGGGAGCTGATAGTTTGCTGTTCGGTGCATGGTGTTGGGTTCCTTTGTTCGCTGAATATGGCACTCGGCAAGTGGTTTTTGCCACTTTGGGGTTGTCAGTTCTGTCTGCTAAAGGCCAAGATAAAGCGTCACAAAAAGCCTTTCACTCCAGACAAATCTTCTCTGTAATGTACTGACTCAATGACAAAGGAACCTGGAGCTTAGAGGTGGTTTGGATATTTTTCCACCCCAAAGTGTACACTCTTCCCTTGTCATGCTTTTATTTTAATGTGGTATTTCCTACCCTGCTGTAAACACCAGGGTGGTTTTTGTCTTGTGACTCGGCAGCGCTTTGCCATGACATTCCTTTCATAACGTGCTGCTGATAGCGCTGGATGTGCTGCTGGCTGCTTCCAAGGCTTATCAGAGGGTTTGTACCAAGAGCACGTAGATAATCCCAGGAGGGGATGCATTAGCAGCAAGAAACCTGTATGAAGCACTGTTGTGATATGTTTGTGACAAAGCAGTATAAAACACACGGGAACAAGTCTTTGGTCCTCTAGAAAGTTGTGATTTCAGTAAAGAAGTGTGCAGCAACGTGAATAGAGTGTACTGGTCCGGAATGGCATTGATTCATCTGTAAAGTGACCACACTCACTTATCGACTGTGTAGTGCCAAGGGTGCAGAGCTGGGCAGCACCATCTGTCCTTCTGAAGCCCAGTGTGAAATGCACATTGGTTATTACAAAAGTAAGTAATAAACATGAGAAGTATTTGTACCAATGAAACTTGCGCTTGGTTTTAGTTGAAGAAGACAGACTGAATTTGTCATAGGGTTCACAGAGGTGTCTGAATACTTAGGAGAACCTCAGCAACCGTGATTCAATCCATCTGAATGGAATTTGCAGCTTTCCCTGTTGAGGTGAAGCCTTACCATTCTTCATTGACCTTTATTCTGTTGTATTTTTCCTTACACACCAACAGCATAAGGAATTGGATATGAATTCAGAATTACTGTGCTTTCAAACTATATGCAAATGGTCTGACAAAAGTAATAAATTGATATTTTGGGTTGTTTCTAGTGGCTTCTGTAACAATACAAATCACAAGCCATGCAAAGACACTGGATCTTATTCTGTACATCATGCTTTTTCCCTGCTATTTGGCAGTTGTCTCTGCTCAGTTCCTAAGGGGGGAGCGGGAATGACAAACATAGGGACAAGGCAAAAGCCATAATTCATGGTCAAACAGGAATGAAAGGAGACTTCTTGTAGCATCATAGAAAGGGTTGAAAGGGGTGTTGAAGCTCATCCAGTTCCAGCCCCAGGCAGGGACACCTTCCACTAGAGCAGGTTGCTCCAAGCCCTGTCCAGCCTGGCCTCGAACACTGCCAGGAATGGGGCAGCTTCTCTGGGCACCCTGTGTCAGTGTCACCATAGAAACTTTTGCATTGAAGGGACCTCTCCTGTGTATTGTGTCAGGACTGTCACAACCTGCAGCTGCCAGAATGACTTCTAGGGCAGCGGGATCAATAACCTAAATGTAGGAAGACGGCAGTAGTAGGCAATGAATCTGCAAAGCTGGAGACAAAATACATGCAGTCCAACTGCAGATCCAATTATAATCAATGCAGGTTGTTTTAGGGACTTTGCAGAAACCAGGATTTGACTTCACAAGACGAAATGAGAAATTTAACAGGGATGAAGAAAGGCGTTACCACGCTATTCATAACACTCCTTGTTAGAAACTGCCAGCTTCTTCCTGCATAAAATGAAGGAAGCTACAGGTGATGGAAAAATAAATTGGTCCCTGTGGGCACTGTGATTTTGACTATACATGTGTATTAGAGATGAGGCTGATGTGCTATGAACTGCAGGTGAAATGGCAATAGCTGTACATGGAAGCCTGGTGTGTGTCAGAGATACTGGAGAGCTGCTCAGAAATGGTCAGGGAGTAATGCCACATTTTATTCAGGCTGAGGCTAAAATAAACCCTTCCAGGAACACACAAGTTGCTTGTTGGAAGAGTAAATGGCAGATTGTGTGAACCCTTCTGAATTTTCTGCCCCCTTCACACAGTTTGCACCTTGCAGTGTGGGGCTTGCCAAAGCTGCAGGAGAACATTGTAGTATAACGAGGAACTGGGTGTAACTTCCTACAGGTCAGGCCAGCTCCTCATTGCTGGCTCATCTCCTTGCATGCACTTTTGAAACCCTGAGTTGTATATGGAACTGAAAAATGCGGGCAGCTTTCATTACCCCCCATACAGCTTTGGTTTCAGTCTGAAGCACAGTTACGTGGGCAGGGAGAGAAAATGTTCTCTGGATGAGTCCATCATAGACATAGAGCCTGCCCTGTAATAGTTGGGATTTGAAAATAACCTCCTAATAAACCTAAGTCTCTTATTTACAGAATCACAGAATCATTTCGGTTGGAAAGGACCTTCAAAGCTCATCTCGTCCAACTCCCCTGCAGCGAGCAGGGACATCTTCAACTAGATCAGGTTCCCCAGAACCACATCCAGCCTGGCCTTGAATGTCTCCAGGGCTGATGCATCCAGCACCTCTCTGGGCAACCTGTGCCGCTGTTTTACCACCCTCATTGTAAAGAATTTCTTCCCTTCTTGCAGATCATGTGCTGTAGGCTTCTGAGAAGTGCCTCTGTCTCTCAGCCACAAACTAGTAGCAGAGATGACCTTACAGTTTGCATTAGCCAGATGTGCTGAAGAAGTGGTATTTGCTGGGTGTGCCTGGAAGCTCACAGCTGGGTAGGTTTTAAATCAAATTGGGCTGTGGCAAAGGTTTTCAGTAGCTTTCTCATGTCTAGAATAGGACTGCCTAGAGCAGGGTGCTTCTGGCCACCTCACTGAGGCTTTCTAGTCTCATGAAGGCTTTCTGGTCTGTAGTTATCCCCTGATACTCAGCACCATGTAACATTGCAGAGCTGCTGCCATATATATATATATATAAATAAAATGATCTTGTTATCTAGGAGAAATTATCACTTGTGTTCTCTGCCCTTTCCAAAGATGCCTTTTTCTCTTTCCTGTGGCCAGTTTTGAATTAACAGCTTTACATCCAAGCGGATTTTTTGTGGTCCAGGGAGCCTTCTCTCAGCTCTGTTACAAACATGAAGGTTCTCTTACGATTTGGGTGAACAAAACTAATAACTAAATGGCAGAGGAGAATCAGCCTTAGGGGCTTAATTTAGTGCCTTCTTTCAAGCTGCAGCAGACGATGCTGCTCTTTAGTAACAGAACTCTAAGCTCACCTGGTGTAGTCTGTGCTCCTGATGACAGTCTGTACACTCAAACCAGTTTAAGGAGTAAAACGTCCCGTTCCAAGGGAGCTCAACATATGTTCACAGTGCTAGAAATCACCAGAATGCTAAATCAGTGCTTGCATTATAACAGGGAAGACTGGAAATTTTGATCTGGGTGTTCAGGTTTCATATCAATATCAAACAGTCCCCACTTTAACTATGGAAAAGAAGACTTTCTGTGGCAGCCCAAATGCCAATGAAATCACAGGAGTCAGTATTCTTTTCTCCAGGCCGATTTGTTCTTTTTGTTTCTTGTACTAATGATGTGCTCTACACCCCAAAATTGATGGCAACTTGACTATTCGTAAGATCTGCGGTGGTGTTGCATTTTGTCAGTACCAGTCTTTTCTTCCATGGCCTCAGAACTGTGGTGAGGCCTTTTCCAGTCTTTATAAAATCATCCACTCTTTCTGCTGGCCATATCCAACAGCTTATCCAATCCCTAAGGAGCTGATATGCTTCCTTCAAGTTACACAGCTCTCCCATCTCTGTTCTGTTCTCTTTTCCTCCTTGCTACCTTTGATCTGCACAAATGACACAGAATGGAGCAGTAAATTTTGCATAGAGGAGACATCGCATAGGGCATACTTACCAAATTGTTGCCACTTTTCTCCCCAAGCTCTGTAGCCCAAACTCTTCCTGGTCTCCGCAGACTGAGGACAGAAACAGCAGGATTAGAGAGCCTCAGATGAGTTTTTCTCTCCAGTCCTTTTGCTGTCTCTCCTCATTTTGTCTGGTTTATTGCATTTGGAGACAAAGAGGGTTTTTTTGTTCAGACAGTATGATGGTGAAATACATGATTTGTTAAGCGGACCACCTGTAATCTTGTCTGCACAGCTGTTTTTCTTATGCTCACATCTTAAATGTGAGATTCTGATTTGCACTTTTTCCTTCCTTTGCAGCACAGCCACCCTGGTACAAAGCATTGGCTTTATTGTATGTAACAGGTCCTAGAAAGCTGGTTAGATCTTTATTCCTGAGCTTGGCACAAATAACGTGGCGTGAGCATTTTCAATGCTGTTCTCATTATGGAGGTACAACTTTTCCCTAGAACTCTACAGTCATTCTGAGAAAAGAATTGGGAGCAATAAGAGTGAGTGGCAGCTCTTCCCTCATACCTGTTCTATTAGCTGATGAGAAAAGATGGCATTTGCTTCCTCTGCAAATAAAAGGGATAAAATAGCATTAGTGATACCTGAAAATATCACATAAAAAGGGGTAGTAAATGGCAGCCCTGGTATTTGTTGAGTGTGGACATTGTTCTTATTCAGTCTTGGTCATGATGAGAAACTTACCTTCCAGATCTGACTACATGACAGGCTATTTTGAGGAGATAGTTTCTTTACATTGCTTGGCTATACAAGGCTTTTAAAAATATATATATTAGAAGAAGGCAGAATGATTACATTACAAAAAAAATCGTGCATGGAAATGGAAGCTCCTCCAATCTTTGACAGATTTTCCTTATTATTATATAATAAGAAATACATAACTGTGCCTATTTTTACCGTAATTTGCTTTCATTTGATGACATTCAATAGTAAGATTTATTATTGCCCGCATGGAAAATATCCTGCCTGGGGGTGGTTGAAACAGATCCTGCAGACAAGTCATCAATCAGCTTGTGTTTATCTCTTCAGAGATCAGTGATATCAGTGGCAGGAACAATTTCAACCAATCCAAAAGTATTTACTGATAATAAAGGAAATGTTCATGTGGATTTATACCGCATCACTCACCAGAGGTCACACAGCGTTTTTGCAGGAGGGCTGATTAATTGAGCCTCACTTAAAAATGGGGCATGGAGGGCTCAGAGGAGCTGGGGCAGCAGCCTTTACCCTGACACGTGCTCTGGCTATTGCTCTTTGTGGGAGCAGGTCTAACTCTCCTTGTAGAGGGTGGCATGCAGAGGGCTTTAAGATAATACTGGTCTCCGTGTCCCCATTGCTAACAAGTG